>NW_016808811.1:2274833-2319199 GCF_001698545.2 Rhinopithecus bieti
TCCTTCCTTCTCTTCTCTTCTCTTCTCTTCTCTTCTCTTCTTTCTCCCCCCCTCTCTCTCTCTCTCTCTCTCTCTCTCTCTCTCTCTCTCTCTCTCTCTCTTTCTTTCTGACAGTCTCTCTCTTTTGCCCAGGCTGGAGTGCAATGGTGCAATCTCAGCTCACTGCAACCTCTGCCTCCTGACTTCAAGCACTTCTCCTGCCTCAACAGTCTCATGAGTAGCTGGGATTACAGGTGCGTGCCACCATGCCCAGCTAATTTTTGAAGTTTCAGTAGAGATGGGGTTTCACCATGTTGGCCAGGCTGGTCTCGAACTCCTGACCTCAGGTTATCCGCCCACCTCAGCCTCCCAAAGTGCTGCGATTCCAGGCATGAGCCACCGCACCTGGCCAAATTTCTATTATATCTATTAAAGTAACAATAACTATGTATTGTTTATCTAGGTTCATTGTGCCTTGATAGTTTTAGACCATTGTGATTGGCTCACACAATCTTTGAAATGCTCTGAAAAATGTCAGACTAGATTAAAAAAGTAAGTCTAGCAGAGTTACAGCCTAACTGAATTTGATATCAGAAGTGCAAGTAAATTTGATGCTCAGCAAAGCCACCCACCAGAAAGATACACTTGACAGATACCTTGAATATTTTCCAGAAATGTATAATAAAAGCAGAAAGTACAAGAAATAGGTGACCACGGTCAATTGGGCAGTGACCCAAATATAAGATGCTGTATAAAATGAATGTGGACTATATATAGCTATTCTTGTGCTATTGTTCATTTGCAGAAATCACTTCATTTCTGAAGTCTAAGAGTTATGTATTTCAAGGTTTGAATGCAGAGAAATATGATTCTGTAGAGTCAAACTGAGATTTTTATCACCCAGGAAACGGAATAGCTAAAGTTGCAGATATTACAGACAAAGAATTCTACTCCAGGAATATGTGTAACAGAGCACAGATTATATATCCAGGATAAATTTAATACAGGTGGCCAAATAAGGCATACCAGACAAGGAACAACACGAGGACTTCAACTGAAAAGGAGGACCTATGGCCTTTATGAGGCAGCCTTGAAGATACCTTGCTCTAAGTTCCTTCCAAGGAAAAACTTTCAGTTCAACTGCAAAGGGAGCAGTGACCTGCCAGCTTCCAGTTGTCAGCAACTCCAGGAACTACCTGTGTCTTAGCTTGGGCTATATGATTCCCCAGCAGCCCCAACCAATGACTCATCATGGTGGTGGTACAGGACCTGTCCATTTCTGCCTAATGAGAGATGCCCCTAATAACCAATCTTGGCTCTGGAGGTACACATAGGGTTGGCCCAGGCTACTGGTTTCCACCAGAGGTTATTTCGCCCTCCAGGGAATGTTTAGCAATATTTGGAGATTATTTGCTGTTGTCACAGCTGACGGTATGCTACTAGCATCTAGTAGTAGGGGCCAAGAATACTAATAAACATTGTATTAAGCTAGTGCAAAAGTAATTGCGGTTTTGACATCGAAAGTAATGGCGGCCGGGCGCGGTGGCTCAAGCCTGTAATCCCAGAACTTTGGGAGGCCGAGACGGGTGGATCACGAGGTCAGGAGATCGAGACCATCCTGGCTAACATGGTGAAACCCCGTCTCTACTAAAAAAATACAAAAAACTAGCCGGGCGAGTTGGCGGGCGCCTGTAGTCCCAGCTACTCGGGAGGCTGAGGCAGGAGAATGGTGTGAACCTGGGAGGCGGAGCTTGCAGTGAGCTGAGATCTGGCCACTGCACTCCAGCCTGGGAGACAGAGCGAGACTCCGTCTCAAAAAAAAAAAAAAAAAAAAAAAAAAAAAAAAAAAAAAAAAAAAAAAAAAAAAAAAGAAAGTAAAGTAATGGCAAAACCCACAATTACTTTTGCACCAACCTAATAATATTCAGCCTTCTTCAATGGGGACATTATCTCAAGTGAAATAAGCCAGACATAGAAAGACAAATACCGTATGTTCTCATTCATATGTGGAATTTTTAAAAGTTGAAATCATAGAAGTAGTGAATAGAACAGTGGTTACCAGAGACTTGGGAGGGTGTAGGGGAGGAGGCATGGGAAGAGGTTGGTTAGTGGATACAAAGTTACAGATTTAAATGAAGAAAAAGGTACAGTGTCCTATCACACAGTAGGGTGACTAGAGTCAACAATAAATTGCTAGAAGAGTTGGAATGTTCTTACTACAAATAAATTATAAATGTTTGAGGCAATAGATATGTTAATTATCCTACTTTAATCATTACACAATGTATTAATGTATTGAAACAATACATTGTACCCAACAAATATGTACAATTATTATGACAATTAAAAACAAAGAGATAAATTTGGAAAGTAAATTATTGAAAATATTGATCCCAAAATTTATTCATTTATTTATTTATTTATTTATTTTTGAGACAAGATCTCACTCTGTCACCAAGACCAGAGTGCAGTGGCATGATCACACCTCACTGTAGCCCTTCAGCCCCGATCTCCTAGGTTCAAGCTCTCCTCCAACCTCAGTCTCCGGAGTAACTAGGACTATGGGCACATGTTATCCTACGTAACCAAATTTTTTATTTTCCTTAGAGATGAGATTTCATTTTGTTGCCCAGTCTAGCCTCAAACACCCAGGTTCAAGCCATTCTTTTGCCTTGGCTTCCATAGTGTTGGCATTATAGTGTGATTCATTGCACCTGGCTGAGCCCAAAATCTCAATAGTGCTGAGACTGAGAAACCTTGACCCAGAATTTATCACATCTATACATGATTTGAGGATTCCCCTCAGCAATCTTCTATCTTCCTCCTTTTCTTATCACAGGTGTCAGAGCTGCATGTCGGTCCAAAACCTTTCCTATTCAACTGTGCTCCATCTCCTCTTTGGCCCTCCAGTTTTTAACTTTCTCTTGGCATTTCTTATTCAGTTTAAGGGTCCCGATTTCTGGAACATCCAACTGACACCCTTTAATAAACATTTATTAATCATAAAAAGTAACAACCACCATACTAGCTGCTAAGAGAAAAATATAAACAAGACATGAACTGTATTTCAAGGAGATCATACAAGATAGAAAAACCTTCATAACACAAAATACAATGAATAATAATATATTAAAATTCAATGGAAGATCTACACTACAAGAAGTTTCAGGCATAGCTACTGTGCATGTCAGAGGATTCAGTCAGTTCAGTATACTGCTTTATTTAGATTAACATAGTCGATAAGAATATGTGAATTTGGTAATAATAGCACGTTATTATACATTAAATGAAGTGATAATAATTATACATTATAAGAATATATGTTAATAAGGATATAATAGTATTAAGTATGTACATTAATAATATAAATGTTCTAGCATGACCAAGTATATGTTACATAACATAAATAATATAAATATTTTTAAGTATTCATATATTAATAAATATTTATTTTAAATCTGAGTAGGGCAGAGGTATTTCTCAAGTGTGGAGTTGTTATGATTCTTCAGATGGGGTTGGGCAGCATCTGTCAGAAGATGAAGGGTAATGGCTTAAGAGGGCAGGGAGGTCCTGACAGAATGTTACTTATTAATGGGTAGTGTTTTTGCATAAAAGCAAAACTGATTATTTCTTTTTAGCATAGAATTACTGGCGGTCATTGGGTTACATAATAAATTTCAGACTGCTTTAGATGTTTACCAAGATCCTCATAAATTAGTTAAAATTTGCCTTTGCAGACTTACCTAATATTTTCCCCACATATACCCTAAATTTTCATTCATTCCTCAATGAGAACCTGCATTTCTATCACATACTAAGTTTCTGTGATAGGCAGATATCATAGTGAGAAAGACAGACACAGCCCCTTAGGTCAGACCGCTTTAGCAGTTGAGTATTATTTGCCCCTTTCCAAGCTTAACATGCTTCTTCTTTGTTCGTGCTCCTTCCCATGACTAAACTTTCGTTAGCTCTCAGTAGTCTATTTCTTCTCTGTATTTTAATGCTCATGCCTTTGAAAAAAATGTGACCTCTTCATTAATCTAACACTTTGTTGTGCTTTTTGTAGCAATTAGTTTGTATCCCAGGCCACATCTTTGTTATAATAATATAGCAATTATGAGTGTGTCTCCTGATCTAAACCTGTGAACACATCGAAAGTATATGCCATATCTTGTCTAGACTTGTCTTGCAGGCACCCAGCAAAGTGTCGTGCATCGTTAGGTACTCAATAAATGATCACATTTAATTTATTTATCTTTAAATTGTCAACAAAGCAAATAATAACAAAATCCTAATATCAAATATATATTGTATGCACTTTTTTGTTCTTTCTTTATCTCAGATCTTGAACCCAACACATATTTAGTCATCATTAGTTCTTAGGCATTAATCTGTGCTGTGCTTACTTCTATAGACTTTCCCAATATAGAAGCTTCTTACTCTACAGATGTCTTGTCTATATTATTGTTTTTCATAACATCCTTCAAAAAAAGGCCACATCAGGCAAGGGCAAAGCACAACAAAGAAAGTCCTTAAGGGACTTGTTCACATTTTCTCAGATGACACAGGAGAAAGAAGAATCTGTAATAGGCAAATTCACCATCTTTGCATATATTGGATGTAATTACTTCAACACTTTCAGAAAAGAAGAAAACACCTAAGATTTAAAATACATGAAAAAAATCAGTATACTGGATCAAATTACTATATCAAGAAGCTTAATTATTATTAAAACTGTGGGACTAGAGATAAGGAAAATAATTTACATATATGGTACAAGGATTTTTATGCTGAACTCATTTCCTACAACACTTTAAAACTTTTTAATACTTTCGCAAAAGTGACTACAGTATGTGAAGTATTTGCAATATTACAGAAAGAACATGAGATTTGGAAGAGAAGACATGAATTTTAAATCTCAGACATGTTTCTGGCTGTGTGATAGTGTTTGATACTTTTAACCATTCTGACACTTCACTTCCTCATCTGAAAGTAAAAGATAATTGGTAATAATAGTTATTACAGAAATTTTATGATACTTACATGAAATAAATGAAAATGCTAGCAATAAAATAGGGACTCAATAAATATTTTATCTTAGTTTAGTTTTCTCTTTCAACATAAGATTTAAGTATAAAAGAACAATTATTAATGTTTAGAGAAGATTTAGGGAATAGATCAAAAACAATAAAATGATAATTTGGGTCACGTGAAAATAGTAAGATCTAATCTTTATTTAAAGTCTACTGTTTCAGTTTAATAGTTTAAAGATTTATAAGATTAAGGTTTTAATATTACCAAACGATGTTTAATAGTAAAAACTATGTCATAAACAATCTCCAAATAACATTTACATATTAACTAGGGATATAAAATTGTATTTCACTTTGCAATGAACTATAACATAGCGATAAAACTTAATTTTAAACTTATCATTTCATAATTCATGATCATTTAGACTAAATCTGGTATGAAGTTCAAGTTATCTATGAATAAAACTTGCTTATCTGCTAAGGTTCTCTTATTGTAGGTATCATGTGACTAGNTTAGTTTAGTTTTCTCTTTCAACATAAGATTTAAGTATAAAAGAACAATTATTAATGTTTAGAGAAGATTTAGGGAATAGATCAAAAACAATAAAATGATAATTTGGGTCACGTGAAAATAGTAAGATCTAATCTTTATTTAAAGTCTACTGTTTCAGTTTAATAGTTTAAAGATTTATAAGATTAAGGTTTTAATATTACCAAACGATGTTTAATAGTAAAACTATGTCATAAACAATCTCCAAATAACATTTACATATTAACTAGGGATATAAAATTGTATTTCACTTTGCAATGAACTATAACATAGCGATAAAACTTAATTTTAAACTTATCATTTCATAATTCATGATCATTTAGACTAAATCTGGTATGAAGTTCAAGTTATCTATGAATAAAACTTGCTTATCTGCTAAGGTTCTCTTATTGTAGGTATCATGTGACTAGAAAAGTCATGGTGACATTTTTTAACCTATACAATGGCATTGTGATATCCTACTCCATCTGGGTTTACCTATTACATGGAGGAGGAGAGTTGCCAAACAGTAGATTTCTTCAAGCAAACTAAATCATTCTATTGGTATCAGGAAAATTGAAACACATTAACATTTCCTTTAAAAAATATGTTTACAACAATAAATTTTTGAAGTCAAGTTAATTTTATTCTTAAGCTGTGTACTTTTAGTACAAGATTAATTGTTCTTAGAAACAAGAGGTACATGAAACAGGCAAACAGTTAACTTTAAATTGTGGTTGCAAAATAAAACGGTGATTGCAGGAGATACTTAGAGCAGTACTCACTGTTCTAAAACAGTTATGGTGGTTTAAATGCTAGTAATTTTGTTCTTTGCCATTTTCCACTTGACTTACTCCAATACATTCTTAAAATTGCCATGCTGAATGATACTAATGGTGCAAAAAATTGACTAGGATTATAGGAATGTATGTATTATTTTTATGGGCATATTTAATTGTACGTGTTTTTTTTTTTAGGTTTCTAATTAAAACCAGCAGTAAAAATGATGTCTTCGTGTTTAAGCCTACAGTTTAAGACTTAAACACATCTCATAATTAGCACTAATATACAGATAGTTCAGAAAGATATAACGCTGACACATTAAAGTGGATTGGAAATCCTATTATTAGTCCTATTATTGAAACAGACCCTTGTCAGCAGGGAAGGGGTCTAAATAAACCACTGTAAATAGAATGTGTGCTGCTTCAGTTTCTTTCACAGATTTCCTGACATTACAGACTAAATGTCAGAGAGATCAGGACATAAATGATGGCATGATCCCAAAGGGAAGAGTTTATCAGTTTCACTGTATTTAAAACTACATTGAACACTGCATATTTTATCTGTCTGAAGATTTTACTACAGACGTGAAGTGTAAGATGTAAAAATCCACACATTTCTGCAGACTGGTGTGACAATTTACCAAATAATAATCTCTATTTCTACTCAGTATTAGGCAGCCACCAATTAGACGACTGAATTCTCAGAGTCTCTAAGGGCAGTTTCACACTTCACATTTTCAATGGCAAATTGTATTTGACATTTCATTTAAAACCCAAGACACCATAACACAAAATCTTCTAGGCCATTAATGACAAAGCATTAGGGTAGCCTCCCACCTCCTTGTTGCCTGAGGCTACCTCTGCTGTTCCCCAGAAGGCTGTATCATTGCTGCAGCGTCATGTCCACGGCGTAGTGTATTCCTAACACGCCACTATAATCTAAATACCAGGCATGGTTCTTAGATGTTTATTACATACTTCTTACAGCTGTTTGCCAATAACATGCCACAGACAACTTGAGCTCTGTAGGCCATAGCCCATTAATTGAAGTTTTTGTGGTTGTGATGGTGGGGGTGGTAGTACCTATTGTATTTTAATGAGAATGAGAAAGCATAGGCAATTTTTTTTTTAAATAAGAGAAGCGAAAAAGAGTGCTTAGTTATACGAACGCCCTGCTTTGTAATTACCATCTATTATTTCCATTGGGTGGGGAGGGGTCTTACTTACCTTTGAATTCCTTTTCAGTGAATCTAGTTATTTATTTGTGGTGTAGTTAAAATATGGGCTTTGAAACTAGACAGATGTGGGTTCAACATCTGATTGTACTAAGCACTAATTGTGAATCTTTTAGGATTTTACCTACCCTCATTAAGACTATGTATTTGCTTGTGAAATGAGGATATGTATTCTTTAATTGTCAAAAAATTCTGTATGAATAAGATTATCTCAAGTTAGATGTCTTAATCTGAGATCAAATCTTCCTAAGCAGAACAGGATTGTATTTAAGAACTCATGATCTGTGGTTAGACCATCCAGGTTTGAATTTCAGCTCTTCCTTTTTCCAGTAGCTAAAACTTGGACAACTTATTTAAAATCTCTAAGTCTGATCTGTGGTAGCTTCTAACCACATACAGCTATTGAGTTTTTAAAATGTACTTAGTCCATACTGAGACATTCTGGAAGTGTCAAATATATAGGAAGCTTTAGTACAGAAAAAGGAATGTAAAATATCCCAGTTTAATATATGTTGAAATGATTCTGCTTTTGGATTACATACATTGGATTTTATAACATAATTTATTAGGTTTTAATTGTTTCCTTTTTCTTTTTTCTTTAATGTGACTACTAGAAAATTTAAAATTACATATCTGGCTTATTTTGTTACTCTTTTGTATTTCTATTGTGCGGAACTTCCTAAGCATTTTCTCATCTGTAAAACAGAGTTAATAATAATATTTTCTCCAAAGAATTGTCATGGTTATTAACAATGTCGTGTATAAAACACACTTATTCCAATGCCTAGAACACAGTAGCTATTAGTGTTATCATCACTTGGTTCTTTTCTTCCTCCCCCAGGCATGAGGGAGGGCAAGTTTCTCCAAATTGTGAAGTCCTTTTGCTGTATTTTTGTGGTTCATATCCTTAAAATAGGAAAAACAAAATTGTACTGGTTATCTGCAGGTTTTCAATGTTATGTGTTACTCTGTAAGTTCAATATTTTATTTTATTTATTTATCAGTCAGTTTCTAAGATTTCTTAGAGCACAGAATATGTCTTAGACATTTTTACATCTCCAGAACAAGGTCCTATATTTTTATGTGTTTTATTGTTACAGGCTTTATAATTCCAAAATATTATATATGTTAAAGGAAACATTAGTATTTAAAATAAACTAACTCTAACTAGTTACCAATTTCAGTAAAAAAAAATTTTTCTTATCATTTGAAGGCTGATAGTCTATTATATATTTAATCAAATAATGCATTAAAATACAAGGACGTTAGTAAGTGCCACCAGTATGTGAATAAATGCTACTTTTAAATACTTAGCTTCTGAGGCTGGAAGAAAGACATTGCAGTTTCATCAGCTAATATTTACCTACTAAATGATTCATTTGTATATCCTATCTCTCATGCACAGAAACCCTTCTAACCACATATCATCTGACCGATTAAATCGTTTAGAATGGGGTTGACACTATTGTTTCTGAAAGCCTAGCAACCCACCAACTATCAATATTCAAAACCAAACTAATCAGAATTAACATGATTTTTTCACTTTTATACCCTAAAAAAAAAGGAATCAAACAAGAAGTAAGATTTTAGTGCGTTAGTAATTCTAAAATGCATCTTAGTGGATTCAATTAAGTCTCCCGCCTCTGGAAGATTTTTTTTTAAGGGCAAAGCCAGAGACAGAGAGAAAGCAGCATGTTTACAAAGATTTTGCTGTATTTTTTTTCACTTGTAAAATATTTCTACTCTGCTGTCTATTCATTTCTCTTAAAACGTCATAGTTCAAACCAACCTCATTTCTCTCTAAATCAGTAGTTTTCACCCTCACTCTACATTAGAAACCCCTGAGCAGCTTTTAAGACACTCTCATGCCCAGGCCTTACTCCAGACCAATTGAATCAGAGTCTCTGAATAGAGCTCCCCAGGTGATTCTAATGGGATCCAAGTAGATTTTGGCAACAATATTTTGAGAGTTCCATTTTTTTCTGTAGCACCAAAGAAGGGAATGGAATTCTCATGTGGCACGGTATTAGAAGCCCAAACTCAGCAAAGCTAAAGGTAAATTTGGATATTTCTAATCTGTCTAGTGTTTATCTACCTCTCTCTCATCCTCCACATCGAACACAAATCTTACTAAATTTTCCTTGAAGTAGTCCATCATTCCATTGCTACAGTAATAGCCTAGTATTAGCTATCATCATCTTTTTGCCTGAACCACTGAAAGTTCCTAATATCTTGTCTTTCAATAATGCCACTTGTCTCCCTCCAGTTTGTTTTATACACTTACAGGGTGATATTTTCTAAATTAAAATGTAATCACTTCACCAAGCTCATCAAATCCCTTTAATGGCTTCAGCATTAGTGCAGACTATATTCTTCATCTGACCTATGGCATACATACTACATGGGCTGGCCTCCAACTATGACTCAACCCTCAACTCATAGTGTTCTTTCTATTATTCATTCCACTCCAGTCCACTAGCCTTCTTTCAGTTCTCTGAACACAACCAGCTCATTTCCAACACACTACCTTTCACACATCTTGGGTAAATCTAGAATGCTTTTATTTCTAATCATCCTTATAGTGTAGTTGACTTATCACTACCAGAGAAAAGATCTTCCTGACCATCCCAATATATGAAATATTACTTTACTACATGCTCATAGAACTGGACACTTCCCCCTGTAGAATGGTCACCCCATCCCAACCTGGCATTACACATTTATTAGTGTGATTACAGGGTGATATTCAAATTATGTCACAACTTGTACAGCAATATAAAATAATAAATAATTAACATATAAAGCAAAAATTCAAGCATATTCCCCATTCTCTAAATACACTAATCCACAGTATTTTTATATGAGTGACTGTAAACTACCATGTATTAAATGATGATTTATAGCATAATTTGTTCATCAAATTATTCTAACTATGCCCACATTTTATTGATTTTAAAAGGCATTTTGTGATCTTTTATTTGTATCAGATATTATGAGCTACGTAAAGTCCTTTTCTATCCTATGGTTTAACATAAGAAACCAGATAAAGCTATTTAAATGAAAATCTCATTAAAATCGTGCTCATTAGATGACACTATCAATAAGCAGAGCATTTATCTTTACACCAACAATAATATGCCTGGTGCCGAATAGTCACAGCTCCTGTCAAATTAATGGTAATTATACTACTGTGCTTTTGGCCTTGAAAATACTGTATTTTTAATATACTCAGTGTCAATATTATTGACCAAGTCGCAAAAAGTATTTATTGCAACATCTTATTTAATGGGTCTCAACTTAATCCTTCTGGTTAAAGGTGTGCAGTAGAGCCATGTGGCAGTCAGCCTCATTTATATTTACAAATGTATTTTGTTATTGATCAAGAAGGCAGAGATTTGATGGGTTTTAACAGAACTGTTGCATTAAAAGGTAAAAATTAATAGTGATGGTAAAAGGAGGACTTTTCATCAGTATCCCCAGGTCTAATCTCTAAATCAAACCCAAGGAATTTTCTCTATGAGTCTGGAGCCTGTAATGTTTCCCACATCCCCAGCTGCCCCTGTTATACCAGAACCCCAGCTATCTTGGTCTCTCTCCAGTTCTCTAAAAGCTAAGATGCCAAGGAGGCCATAGTTTCCCTCCAACAAAAGGACTAGTGAGGATGCTGGCTGGCAATGTTTACCACAGATATTTCTGACTAAATGAGCTTCAACCTTCAGGGATTGGGTTCCCTGTACCCCCACCAGTGAACAGGGGTATCTTTATGGCTGAGTGCCCCCTGCTCTGCCCTGAGTGTAAGTGTATGGGTGGAGGAGGGCTAGCTGGACGGCTGACAGGCACCAGCCTTCTTACTGAAGCCCCCATTCCCAGGGCAAGGCAGGAGATCAGAGAGTGAGATGTTGGTATCTTTTTCTCCTTCGGATTCAATGACAGAACCAAGTGAGGAGGCAAGATTTAAAAGAGACTGAGTAGTATTTACATTGATCAATCAAAATAGAAATGGATTAAACTGGATGTGGGAACTGGAGACCTTCTTCTGTGCCTACCTAGTGTTACTGTTTTAGTTGCTGGACATCAGGAAGGGTGGGGAAGGAGAAGGTTGCACTGTTGAGGATGGCAGCCATTTATCCACTTTACCAACTGGGTTTTGTTGTTGTCATTGTTGTCATTTGTTTGTTGGTTTGTTTTTGAGACAAAGTCTCACTCACTCTGTCACCCAGGCAGAGTACAGTGGCACAGTCTTGGCTCACTGCAACCTCCTTCTCCTGGATTCAAGTGATTCTCTGGCCTCAGACTCCTGAATAGCTGGGATTACAGGCACACACCACCACACCACACCTGGCTAATTTTTTTTTTTTTTTTTTTTTTTTTTTTTTTTTTTTTTTTTTTTTGAGGCGGAGTCTCGCTCTGTCGCCCGGACTGGAGTGCAGTGGCCGGATCTCAGCTCACTGCAAGCTCCGCCTCCCAGGTTTACGCCATTCTCCTGCCTCAGCCTCCTGAGTAGCTGGGATTACAGGAGCCCGCCACCTCGCCCGGCTAGTTTTGTATTTTAGTTTTGTATTTTGATAGATATGGTTTTGCCACGTTGGCCAGGCTGGTCTCGAACTCCTGGCCTCAAGTGATCTACCTAACACAGCCTCCCAAAGTTTACAGGATTACAGGCATGGGATTACAGGCATGAGCCACCGTGCCCGGCCCCAACTGGTATTTAAGCATTGTAATAATCTATCAACTGGATGGTCTTTATTGGTGTGTATACTGGTTAAATACCTGTACTAGTCCATTTTCACACTGCTGATAAAGACATACCCGCGACTGGGAGGAAAAAGAGTTTTAATATGACTTACGGTTCCACATGAATTGGGAGGTCTTATAACCATAGCAGAGGGCAAAAGGCACTTCTTACCTGGCAGCAGCAAGAAAGAATGAGGAAGAAACAAAGGCAGAAACCCCTGATAAACCTATCAGATCTCCTGAAGCTTATTCACTAGCATGAGAATAGCACAGGAAAGACTGGTCACCATGATTCCATTACCTCCTCCTGGGTCCCTCCTACAACATGTGGGGATTCTGGGAGATACAATTCAACTTGAGATTTGAGTGGGGACACAGCCAACCCATATCATTCTGCCCCTGGTCCCTCCAAATCTCAGTACCCAAGTCACCTCTTGAATGCTTTACTGCTTAGAAATTTCTTCCACCAGATATGCTAAATCATCTCTCTCAAGTTCAAAGTTCCACAAATCTCTATGTCAGGGACAAATGCTACCAGTCTCTTTGCTAAAACATAACAAGAGTCATCTTTGCTCCAGTTCCCAACAAGTTCCTCATCTCCATCTGAGACCACCTCAGTCTGGACCTTGTTGTCCATATTCCTATCAACATTTTGGGCAAAGCCATTCAACAAGTCTCTAGGAAGTTCCAAATTCTTCCACATTTTCCTGTCTTCTTCTGAGCCTTCCAAATTGTTCCAGCCTCTGCCTGTTACCAGTTCCAAAGTTGCTTCCACATTTTTGGTTATCTTTTCAGCAACGCCCGATTCTACTGGTACCAAATGTACTGTATTAGTCTGTTTTCATGCTGCTGATAAAGACATACCCAAGACTGGGAAGAAAAAGAGGTTTAATTTGACTTATAGTTCCACATGGCTGGGGAGGTCTCATAATCAGGGCAGAGGGCTAAAGGCACTTCTTACACTGTGGTAGTAAGAGAGAATGAGGAAGAAACAAAAGCGGAAATGCCTGATAAACCGATCAGATCTCATGAGACTTATTCACTATCACGAGAACAGCATGGGAAATACTGGCTCCCATGATTCAGTTACCTCCTCTTGGGTCCCTCACACAACATGTGAGAATCCTGGGAGATACAATTCAAGTTGGAATTTGGGTGGGGACACAGCCAGCCCATATCAGTATCGAAGTTGTGTAATTATTACTTTGACTCTCACCTCCCCGCAGAGTGTAAGCTCCAAGAGGTTCAGGGCTGTGGAAAATTTGGTTTATCTTTTCTCGTACATTGCCTGGCTTAAAGGTGTATCATATAGCAAGCCTTCAATAAGTGTTTGTTATTATATGAATCAATGAGGGGAAATCATAATCATTCTCTAATATCTGCTATTTCCTATGTGATTTCATACCACAGCAACAAAATCACGTTTACCTTATGAAATTAGACTCTCACTAACCTACAGCTTTTTAATACAAACTGAATGCAAAAGGATGATTAAGAATGCATTTAACATTTATATTATCTTAAGGAGAGAAATACAGTAATACAGGAGTAGGCCAAGGAGTTAGGGTATCTGAAGATCATACTGAGTGTCTTCTTTAGAAAAATAAAATACAATTTTAAGTATAGAATTGGGTACAAATTGAATGCTTCCTTGATTAGGGAAAAACATCACAACACATTGCAAAGTTGTAAAGACTAACAAGTACTAACAATACAAAATACAGAAAAATAAAATAATGCTTTCCTTAAATGTTTTATGTCCCTCTAATCATTTTAAATAGTTTTAAGTAATTTGTTTTCTTATTAAAGGAAACTTCAGTTATGGAAATGTTGAATATTTTGCTTACTTTTATTTAACATTTTCTAATCTTATTTCATTGGTTTTTCATTCTCATATTTTTTCATACTCCATGTTAATTATAGAGTTTTCCACATTGTCCATTTTACCTTGTTCTTGGTTCTTTAACTTGTTTTATTTTTATATCGTGTTCTAAAAATTAATTTTAATCAACCACTGTTGCTTCACCTAAGTTTTTGCATTTCATTTTTTTCTGTATTATTTTCATTGAAACCATTATTTTGTTACTTTTTTTAAGTCATGGGAAAATGTTTGGTCTGAACTTTGGATTTGGATCATAATCCCCAAAGACTTAATCCCAAATGCCTTAACCCTAATGTTGAAATCCTGACATATCAAAATTCCTTTTGTCTAAATATCTAAAGTTTAAAATCCCTAATGTTTAAAAGAAAAATTCTGAAAATTCCCATCACAAGATAGTCATTTCATGTTAAGTTTATTCCCTTGTTGTTGTCTTTATTTGGGAATGAAGTATGGTTTAAGAGGATGCTTACAGGTGACAAGTTGACAAGGGGTAGATTTGTGGACTTAAGTTTTAGGTGTCAACTTGACTGGAGTAAGTAATACATAGAAACCTGATAAAGCATTATTTTGAATGTGTCTGTGTGAGTGTTTCCAGAGGAGACTAGTGTGTGAACCTGAGTGGAACAGGTGGGGAAGATCTGCCCTCAATGATGGTGGGCACCATCCAATCAGCTGGGCCCTGGAGAGAACAAATACAGAGGTGAATTGGTCTCTTTCTGAGAGCTGGGACACACCTTTCTTTTTCATGGTTTTTGTATGTTTGTTTGTTTTTTGAGACTGAGTTTCACTCTTGTTGCCCAGGCTGGAGTGCAATAGCATGATCTTGGCTCACCAAAACCTCTGCCTCCCGGGTTCAAGCAATTCTCTTGACTCAGCCTCCTGGGTAGCTGGGATTACAGGCATGTGTCACCATGCCCAGCTAATTTCTTTCTTTTTTTTTTTTTAAGTAGAAACAGGGTATCTCCATGTTGGTCAGGCTGGTCTCGAACTCCCGACCTCAGGTGATCCACCGCCTTGGACTCCCAAAGTGTTGGGATTACAGGCATAAGCCACCAGGCCTGGCCTGAGCCATAGGCACCTGGGTGACCTTTCTTATGTCATCGTTGACATTAGAACTTCAAGCTCACTGGCCTTTGGACTTTCTAAGTCCTGAAGCTTTCAGCCTACAAAGGAGAATTGCACCATCAGCTTCTCTGGTTCTTGAAGTAAAAACACTGAAGCTTCCTTAATAAATGGAGAAATGTCCTATTTGTACATGTGCATTTGTAAAAGATAAAGTTTCTCAAGATCTCAGCTCTTTTGATGACTGCATATGCAGTTGTAACTTACTGTGGTTTCCTACAGATCTTGTCAAAAATCTCGGGTTGTCTGCCATGGTATTTCAGATGACTCCAGTTACAAAGCTTGGTGAACACACTAACTGACCATAGCGATATGCATTCATAAATTTTCTGAAGTATTGTTGTGCTTTTGCATGTTTCTCAAATAATTCCTCTTTTAAATATGTAAAGAAGTGTTTTCAGAATAATTTTAAAATTATTTTTTCCAGAATTATATTTTCGGGATTTTGATCTTTCAAGGTTAGTTCTCCTGAATTTTCTGTTTTATGACAGCATCATTCTAGCAAAGGTTTCTAATAGTATTTTTATACCGATTCTTTCCAACTTTTATATGGTTCACCAAGGAATGAATTAGATTTCCTGGCCCAGTTATTTGTAAAAATTTTATTCAAAGATTACATGATTTGTTGCCTTTTCTAAAATTTGCATCTCTGGATTGTTTGACGGTTCTCTGCGGGGCTTTGTTGCAACTTTTCTTTCTATGCAGCATCTGCTTGATCTCTGTCTACTCTCTCTAGAGCCTGTAACTCTTGTTTGATGCAAATAATACATTTTTTCCAACTCTGCCTTTGCATTATGCCTTCATGAGGTGTATTTTTACTGGCATTTCCCTGGCAGTTGTACTGTCATTCTGTTAGTGAACATTTTCTCATTCGAGGCTTCTATTGAACCTCACTTCACATGGCTTCTATAAGAGTCACACAGTCAGTGATTGATATATGCCTCATGTTTCAATGAAAATAGAGAAGTTATTTTTTTCTGTTTACCTTGTCGCTTTTGTAGGAAATGCAGAAAAAATAAGTTACTCTATTTTTCTTCCATATTCACACTGGAAGTCTTGGGATGTACTTTACTTTGCTTTACTCTGTGTTCTTTTGCATTGTTAATTTTGTTACATCTGACCAAGATATTTTTATAATTTTAAAGAAATTATAATTTATTAAAGGCTTTGTATCTCTGACTGTAAGACAGCAGTTGCATAAAAGGAATGAAATAATATTTAGCCTAAGGATCATATTAATATACCTCATGCCTATACTCCGGTAGTTTCTTGAAGGGAACATAAGGTCAATCAGAAAGGAAACCCTGAGGACTAAAGGCATTGGCTCTGCTGAATAAATGTTAGATAGATTATAATCCTTGAGAGAAGTCTCAGGGCAAAGTAGTCATAAGCTACAGCACAATCAATAGCTAAACTAGCCAGCAGGAGAGGCATTTAGCCTGAAAGCAAACATTCCACTATTTCAGACATCCCAGCCATCCCAGGAGAGACAGGTGGCTTTACTCTTAGTTAAAAGGGCAGTGGATCTCAGGAGATATTTGAGATGTTAACAGGCTTACAATGAGCACAAAGGCAATTTGGTACTTTGTGTTTTTCATCCACATGCTTCATTACAAATGCGCAACCTGTTTGTTTAATCAAACCTGACTGTGGAAATGGTGTAAAGGTTTCTCTCTGAGTAAAACATCAGAGCAGTTTCACGATCTTGGAAAACAATTCTAGCAGCAGTGTATTTTTCTGTGTGTTGGCTGAGTTTTACAGACTGTGGACTCAAATAACATCAAGTTCACTCTGAAATGGAAACAAATGCACACATAATGAATATGTAGGTATCTGTCGTAAAGAAGCGTCAGTAAACACAGACTTACACTTGAACACACACGATGACACACCTTGTGTATAACATTAATAGGTACTAAGTATCCATTGACTTGCCTTAATAAAAATATCATTACACCTCAAAGAATTGATCATGACTTGAGACAATTTGCTAAAGATTCCCACTTGTTGATCAGCTCCAACCTAGGAAGATATGCCCCCAAACTATCAATGTATCACTGTCAACAAAGCCACAAGGAATCAAAAAAAAAAAAAAAAAAAAAAAAAAAAAAAAAAAAAAAATCCCTGCATTTCGTTTGAGCTATTCTTGCATAAACCATTTCATCTCTTTGTAAAGCCAGTTCCGGACTTCTCTGCTTTCAGATTTCAGTAAAAAGCACGATTTCTGAAATGAAGTCATCTAATGAATTGAATGAGTTACTTTGGGTTGCTTGAAGTATCAAAGGAGACCACACAGTGGCTGGTAGGTCTTGTTCCCCACAGGCCAGATGTATACGTCAGTGGGAAGAGCTCTATTTTGAAGCATTTAAAGAAAAAACACACTACTTCTTTTCTTCTTCTACCATGTCATTTTCCTAAATATTTTCTCTTCTTTATTATGAGATCTCATAATTGGCAAGTCAGAACCAGAGACTATGCTATCAATAGACCAACAAGCTTTAATATAGCCTTACAGTTTTTTGTTTAAAGGACCTGAAAGTGTCTGTTTTACTCACAAATCCAATGACTTAAACTGCATCTTCACTTCAAAGGAAAATTGTTATGTACATAAAAAGTGATACATTAAAACATTAAAGTATAATGCCTTTTAAATGTAGAACTGCTTTGATGTAACTAAAATAAGCCTTTTTTTTTTTAATTTATCTCATGTCAGTGCTTGTTTTGTGCCTTTCAAAGCAATAGGATTGATAATCATCCTCTCTCTATTCTAGTTAAGGAAAATGTCTTAGAAAAAAAATAAATAAAACTATCTGAACAATAACAAAAAATGCCAGGTCAGTCATTTTGTTTCTGAGTAGAAATTCATGCTCAAGACTCTATTGATTATTGGCTCTCTGCCTGGCTATCAAAACCACATGCTTCCTTTTGCTTTCTTAAAGTGGACCTACTAATATTCCAGTCTAGCAAGTCTGTGCATTTCTTCAAACTTTTGCAGGTTGCATCTATTACCTAAATTCTCTTTATACAAATTCAGAAATAACTCTGTCACCTCATTTGCCAATCAAGTCCATCTATTATTTAAATTACCCCAGATTATCCTAATTCGAAATGAATCCTGCTTCCTCAAAACTCCTATAATACTTATCTGGACCATGTTTTTGGCACATCATTTGAGCCTTGTATATTTCATAATCTATTCATGTGTGCACTAGAAGTACTTTGGGAATAGTGACTATTGTACTTAGTAGGTACTTACAAGATAATCAAAATTTCTAAAGATACAGCAGCACCTGGAAATCTCTTTAAACAAGCTGCATGCTGTTTTTGTCCTTATTTTTTTAAATTATAAGTTGATCCACAAAGTCCCATTTGACCTTCATTTCCAGATTCATTAACTAGTGTCCTGACTTTAGTTTTGATCCTGCTTTAAAGTTTATAATATTTTGCTAGAAGATAGACAGGTCTTCCTAATTTAAAAAAACATAAACCTCCCTTTTAAATTGACTTTTTATGGTAAATGATGACAATAACATAGGAAAATATGACAATATGTACTGTATCTAGTACACAATTTCTATGAGGACTGAGGCATAACTAATAATTCTTTCATGTTTGCTCTATACTTTAAATGATTTAATTAAGATCATTTATTCGGAAATTTTCACGTGTTAAGGAGGCCTCAGTACGTTTTGAAAGCCATTTGATCATAAGAACTTAATGACTAAAATTGAGGGTAAAAAGATAGAAGGATTTTAGTATTTAGGCGACGAGGGTTTAGTATGTCTTCCATTGAAGAATGTACAGTAGCCTAGTAACCTTTTTTTTTTTTTTTGTTTTGTTTTTTTTTGAGATGATCTTGCTCTGTCGCCCAGGCTGGAGTGCAGTGGGCCGGATCTCACTCACTGCATACCTCTGCCCCGAACCCAGCTTATGCAATTCTTGTTCCTCGAGCTCGTCGAAGGTAGTCTGGATTACCAAGTGTCCTGGTATCAAAGTTTTTGGTATGTTAGTAGAGATGGGTTTGTCACCATGTCGACAGGCGTGGTCACCTGACCTCATGAGTCTGACTACCTTCAGCCTCCCAAGGTACTGGGAGTGATAGGCATGAGCCACGTGCAGCCAGCCTATAAGAGTACTAAATAGTATTTAATTGACACGAGGTATTAATTTCATGATTTCTCTGTAGCAAATAACATTAAAGGCTTCGTGAATCTGTCACAAATAGGTGGTTTTTTGTAGATTTAATTTAATTACAAACTAGATGAAAACAATAAGGAAAATATTCTATCACAAAAGATATAAATCATTGAATATAGAAATAAGAATATTATTATACCTTTTAACTTAAAATGACATCTTATGAAATGAGCGAATAACGCAAACTTGTATATAGTGGCAGGGGAAATTTTGCACAGCTATTCAGAGAATGCTCCCCGCAAATACGACCCAGATATGCCCATGATTGAAAAGCACCTTGCCAAAAGGTGACCAGTACCAAAAACTGTGAGTCTCCATTTTCTGCCTGTTTGCTATGGCTGGTGACATTAAATTGTCTATTTCCTAAAGAGATATTCTGAAAAGTTACTTTCATTCATTCTTTTTTACTTTTAAGGCCCCATTTATATATTTCTATTTTTCAATTTCTTGTCATCTCTGGTCAATTTCAGGCCAAAAAAAAAAAAAAAAAAAAGTCTTCATTCTTTGGCACGAGCTTCTGGGAGGATAAAGAGATTATGGAGAAGAAGTAGTGCTGGTTATTCAGAGAAAGATCAATCTTTTGCAAAATTAGTGACTGCTGTGTACTCCATCTAACATCCAAGACTGAAACTCTGCGAAACTCAGCATGTGCGTCTCCAGCAAAGAAACCACTTGGCATTTGTTGAGTCTATCTTACTCCAGATCTGTTTCTATTTTTGCTCAACTCATGCTTGCCCAGATATTGCTAGGCGAGTGTGTAAGTAGCAACTGGAATACAAAACAAAACAATAATCTATTCTGTTTCTGATTCTATTCTATTCTATCTATTCTATTCTATTCTATTCTATTCTATTCTATCCTATTCTATCTATTTGATTTCTATTCTATTCTTTCTTTGAGATGGGGTCTCCCTCTGTCATCCGGGCTGGAATGCGGTGATCTTTGCTCACAGCTACCTCCATCACCTGGGCTCAAGTCATACTCCAGCCTCAGCCTCCTGAGTAGCTGGAATGACAGGCACACACCATCATACCTGGCTAATTTTTGTGTTTTTTGTAGAGATGGGCTTTCGCCATGTCACCAGGGCTGGTCTGGAACTCCTAAACTCAAGTGATCTGCCCCTCTCAGCCTCCCAAAATGCTTAGCCACTGCACCCAGCCAGCCACAAGCATTCTATTTTAAACAGCCCAAAATCTAGACTGTAATTTACTGTACCAATATGTTCAAATACAGAGTGATAAGAGCAATAATATGAGTAAACTCAATGTATGCAAGTAGTTGACAGAAAGGAAGAATGTCAACAGATGAATGTAGTAGACTGAAAGATGAGAAAGGCTATACAGGATAGAAGAGGAAGTTATTTCAGATACTGAAAGGAGAAAAAAATATGAAAGCTTGATAGAATGTAGATAATTGCCTATGGCTTAGTATTGCTGGAACGTAATGTGAAAGAATAATAAATAGAAGTTTTGGTTAGTGCCAGAACATAAATAAATGTCTTGGACTTTTTTGGAATTTAGTGTGTGTACAGGGAGAGGTTATTGAATGGTCTTAAGTGGGAGTGTGATCTAATCAGATTTGTTTGGAAGAATGATTCTTGTAACATATGAAGGATGGATGAGAAGGCATGGCGTTAGTTACAAGGAGAGGAGTTAAGAGGCTATTACATGAATATTGAAGTATTCTAAAGAATATCAATAAAGAAAGATAGATGCCAGTCTTTAAATATGAACTTTCCTAAAAGTGTCTGTATGTAAAACTTAAAAATTATTATTTTCATTCCTAGTACATTAATCATATGATACTTTGACTACATTAAAGGCAGAAAATCCAAACAATTTTAAAAGATGAGTGATCTGATAGAATTACAAAGTATTAAATAATTCATTTATATCCTTCAAATAACTCAGCTTTTTAGTGAATGTCTGTAGAGAATTATAAGAAGTATCTTTTATTCCTTCTTTAAATTTTCTGTAGTAAATGTGGATAAAACTTTCCTAGAATACCATTACTTGTTCCAGTAGTATACTAGAATATCTCCTTGCATATTTAAAAACAATGTTTAATATTTTATTTTCTAGGCTTGTTAATAAAATAACCACTTAGTTCCTGATACTTCAGATTAGATTTGTTGGCCTCAATTAATGATGAAAATTAAGTAATTTGGTAAAAATAATCCAATTTAAATATCTGCTAATTCCATAATGACAATAATTGTAATCTAGAAGATGGTATTTTAATTATAATCTTGCTCTATTCAAAAAGTTCCTTAAAGTTCTTTCTTTGAAAAGAACTTTATATATTCTTTTATATGTGTTCATATTCTCTCTGCTGTCTCCAAATCCTACCATAAGAGAGAAAAAAATAAAATAAACCTCCTCCACTTCATGTCAGTTTTCTCAAGTGCAATTTCTCATGATAACCTGGGCCTCTGTGGCCCCATGGTTGACATTCTCATAGAAGATGATTTTCTATTCATTTTTTTCATTATCCACGCTTTACAAGACTACTTGCAGAAGGAAACTTACTACAAAGGTAAAGAGATTGCAAATATTCTTATATTTTGAGCCTGTTCCTTATTCTTCTTTGTGGTAACAGACAAACTTATCCCCAGCTAATTCATAGAGAAACATGTTTGAACGAATTTTGTTCTAAAACAACTGTTATGCCAGGGGGAAAAAAAAGAAAAATACAAGGAAAAGACTGATTACTGATGCTCTAGCTTTTCTTGTCCAAGTTAGAAAAGACTGTAGTCACTCAGAGTCAACTACAGCAACAAGAGCAACAGACACACTTTGGATTCACTGCTTAATGAGCAAGGAGGAGGACTAAAGTAATGGTGGGAAATAGCAAGCTAATGCAATTAAAGCAAACTTTATTTATAAAGTGTACTTTTTTTCATTCCTCTCCTCTAAAAGAAAGGATGACTCATGTTTTTATTCATCATTTGAAATTTGTACCTAGTGAATGCAATTATTATATTATTCTTTGAAAATTACAAATACAATTAAAATAAGTCACCTAAAATTATTTTTTTAGAGATTACAAAGTATTTTCTCCTAAATTACTTGGTATCAAACTTAAAAAGAAACTTGTAATTTAGGCTTGAGAGGTAATGCCTCTATTTTACACCTAGATACTTGATCTTAGAAAAGTTAGACATATATCCAGCAAGTTAAGTGGCAAGCCCAACATCTGGAAGCTCAGGAAGTAGGCTTGAAGGACTGATGTTATCAACCTTCAGCCACATCTTTTCCCCAGCTCCAACCATGCTAGCACATCTAAATTTAAATAAGGTAGTTGACAGGAGGAGGAGGAGTACGAGGAGATGAGGAAGGAAAAGAAAGGATTCAGCATCCTATAGTGGAAAGCTTACTGGACTTAGAATGGAAGGCTTGGGTTTTGGTTATGGCTCTTCTAAATTTTAATCACATAATCTTCAGTTGTGATGAGATTTAAAGGATACAATTAACCTGAAGGAACTATATAAACTGCATATTACTATGCAATTGAAAGCTATTATTCTGATCATATCATAAGCCACTTACCTCTACCATGGATCCTGCCTTAATTAATATTTACTTGTTGTCTTAAAGCAGTACAAGCAAAGGTCCCCAGTTGCCATTTTTTGAGCCACCCAAGCCATTGTTACATTTTTATGATGTTGTACATATGTTTTTTATTTTGGTCAACAATTTTTGGACCATAAATATTTTTTATCTTCTCTTGGATCCCAAAATATGTATGAGAAGGAAAGAAAAAGTAGGGGTTGTATGTAGTTATACTCCTACCTTCACTCATGTCCTTTCCCTCACCACAATTCTTTATCAGTGAGGTCCCTCACTCTTTTCTTTCTTTATCAGGCAACCAGTTGTTGCTGCACAAACATTGTGTCTCAGGACCAAATACTTTGAAAGGCCTGGGAAGAGCTGGTGACCTTCAAATGCTGCTTCAATACATTTTTCCAGAGAATTAAGTTGGCTTTAATAAGAAGTTTAAGAAACTGCTCCCCACATTGTTTTCCTTAATCATCCTATCTTTCTTGTGTAAGCATTTTGATCATGCATAAAACATGTGAGTTTACCTTAGCATCACTGATAAGGATTGGGGGAGTACAAAGAGAATAAAAACGTGAAATAATAGTTTATTAAAAGCAGTTATCTAGGGAAGACTACATAAATTTGGTTTTATTAATTTCTTACAGCCAGGTTAGATGCTTTCTAAGCTACTTCAAAGTTTAGGGAACTCTCGCTTTATATTTAGAGCATTTTGATAGCTGTATATAAATCAAAAATGTAAATATTCTGACAGAGAATCTAACATAAATACTTTAATTTTTAAGTCACCAAATACTTTCTGGTTCTATTGAATTCTCATGTGCTATAAAAGCCGGGGTGAACATAAAATAAATGGTATATAAAAACATTTAAATATTCTGGTTCAGTGAACTAGCACAAAAGGTTGCCATAAAAATGGAAGACAGATAATCAAAAAACAGCTAAAGGAGCATGAATGTGGGAAGAAAAATAGAGTAAATTATTTATTGACTACCCACTTAAAGTCTGGAGTTCTCCTGATTCTTTAGGGGTAAAAACATTAAATGCATGGTCTCTGACAGAGAAACCTGCAGTCTAGTTAGGGTGAGAATTAGGGCATATTAAGTCTTTCGGCAGTACAAAATGCTCTTCTTTTCTTCCATGTAAACTCTAGAATTGTTCCCAGACTGGTTGACTAAACACGGAATGGGAAATTCACATTTTTATGCAGTTAAACTAGCAATTTATCTACTCGTAAATGAAGATTAAAATTGAGCATTATGTATTAATAACTATTTTAATACATGATAAAAGAAATAATACCGTGATCATGTATTATAAATGAAAGCATAATTAGAAAGAGGAAAATTGACATATTCAAATTATTATCTAATATTTTGGTGAATAATAATACATAAATGTATCTGACAAATATTTGATTGCCTAATTTATTGCCATATGATAGACACCTTAGAAACAGAAACACACATAGCCCCAACTTCACAATAATTATCCTGTAGTGTAGAGACATTAATTAAATAATCACACTCAAACAAGTAAAATTGGTGCTGTGAACAAACTGTGAGGCTAACAGCATGATGTTAAGAATAAGAGTATTGCATAAAAAAGACAGTAGAGGAATTTGACCCAGCAGGGAGATCAAAGTGCGCTTCTGTAAAGAAGTTAGCTTGAGCTGAGAACATAAGTGTGAGTAGAAATTAACTAAGTAAAAAAGCAGTAAAAGGGAATTCCACAGAGAACATCATGTACACTTACTGGAGCAGTCTAAGTACAAAGGATAAGAAAAAATGATGAGTTTGATTAGGCAGAGCCTACTGAAGTTGGAGATGGGGTATTGGTAGACCAAGTTATGAGATTCTGTTTTTATTGCAAGAGAAATGGAAACCCACTGAAAAGTTTCAGGCAGGATACAGACATGCTTAGGTTTGAGTTTTCAAAAGTTAACTCTGGATGAGGTATGAAGAAGAAATTAAAAGTATGGAACTTAGCAGAATTGATGCATTTAATAGAATTAGTTATAAATTAGGAAGCCAATTCACAGTATAGGTGAAATAAAATGGTAATCTGAAGTAAAGTGTTGCATTGGAGTTAGACAATGCAAAGCTTTTAAGAGACATTATATAGGCATAATTATTTTAATTGCTTGGGAAATTAAATATGAAATGAAGGTAAAAGAAGATGTTATTAGGAATGATTTCACATTTTCTGGACTACAAAGAAAATGGAAGGCCTTGCCATTCATCTTAATAAGAAACAATGGAAGACTATAAGGTTATAGTATATTTGACTAAATACTTAATATAGCCATTGCTGCCATATTGCCCTGGAGAAAGATCACATTTCCAACGTAAAACATTAACCTTATTGTTGCTACTTCCTTTTGGAAGTAAAATTTTTCTCAGATTGTTGTCACTGCAGTGATATACATAATTTAGGACACAAGAGTTTCACAAGAGCTTGAAGACCTAATTCATGATTTGTCGCTAGAGGTTTTGACTCGTAGTGGTTTTATATTTGTGGGTCTACTGTATTTTTGTTGATAAACATTTTGTAAATGTACCTGCTCTGTTTTATCGGTTAAACACTACCTAGCCAGCTACAGTCCTTTGAATACCTCCAGTGGATATCTCACAAGGTGGCGACGTGACTCTTAACAATGCTGCTTTCCTGTGAACGGCACCTACTGGTCACATCTCACATGAGTCTAAGTTATTTTTCTTAATTCAGTTGTACACATCCAACCCAACTTGAGCAAATCAGATTTACTATACTGGAAATTTGAAGCCTGGAAAAGACACACACACACACACACACACACACACACAGAGAGATATTAAATAATTAGAATTGAGTAATATGAATTATAAAACTCTAAAAGAAGGTCCGTGACTGATAACTGTTTGGATACCCTGAATTGATTCTTTTCTAGGTTACAGGTATATGTCTAATCTTTCCCTTGGTCTAGTATCCTTTATATTCTCCAATATCATTCCTTTACAAAAAAAATAATAAATACAATGCCTATGATGTCCCAAGAAGTGTGCTAGTTACCAGGTTTGCATACAAAATGTAACATGGTCCCTGTCCTAACCCTAAATTTAATCACAAACTAACGATCAAAGAAAAATATGTAAGTTACTCTTGAGACTAAAGTTAGGTGGGCTATGGTAGAAATGTGTTAGAGCTGTCAATTCACTTGTAAAAGGGGTCAGAGAACAAGGGTAGCAGGTGAGCAAATGCTTTGTGAAGGAAGTGACGTTATCATTAGCTTACAGAAGACAATCTGGTAGAAATTGTGAGTTGGAGCACGGTGAGCTCAAGTCAAAGAAAGGTGAGAAAATACTCAGACATAAAGCAGCAGAAAATAGATTCGGAACTGCAATTATCTTAAGATGGCTGAGAAGTCTAGGAGAGAAATAGAATAAGAATGTGTGAAAATAAACCTTAAGTGATGAGCAGGGACCAGATTGTGGTGAGTCTTGTAGAGCTTGCCAAGAATTTCAGAGTACATCCTATGAAAAATGGAGACATGCTGAAGGCCATTAAGGAAAGGAATCATGTGATTAGTTTTATATTGTAGAAGAAGGCTGTGGAGAAGATCTACTGCATTTTCTGAGGACTATAAAAAGACTGCTGCAAGAGTCTAGGCAAGAGGTGATGAAGGGTAAGGGAATAATAAAGAAAATATAAAAAGGGGTTTAATATAAAAGACATTAAGGAAATGTGATAGAGCTTGGTGACCAACTAAATTTGTGGATAAAGAAAGATAAGACTTCTCCTATTTCTGACTTGATACTTAACCTCCCTGTATTTGGTTAATCTTTAAAAGAGTGATAAAACCTGTCTATAAGGTGTTGTAAGGAATAAACTTAGATCATTTGTGGAGAATTCAACAGTGTGTGTAATATATAGCAGGAATTCAGACAGATTTAGTTTCCTCCCCCCTTTTATTCTATTTACCAAATAATTTAAAATAATCAGAGAAATACTCTTTCATGTCAATCACAATTAGTACCCATTCATTTTTCAGTGTTTAAACTGCTAATTATTTCACTTGTTGGGATTAAAACAAATCCCTTACAAAATGACATCTAACATAAGTATCTCACATACTCATTTTATGTGCATTCCAAATGAAATGAAAAAACAAGTTCTTACATTTTAAATATTAAAAAATTTANGTGTTTAAACTGCTAATTATTTCACTTGTTGGGATTAAAACAAATCCCTTACAAAATGACATCTAACATAAGTATCTCACATACTCATTTTTATGTGCATTCCAAATGAAATGAAAAAACAAGTTCTTACATTTTTAAATATTAAAAAATTTACATATGATACTGAATTTCATTTAAAAAATCTTTAAAAATTCAGGATTACAATTGAGGTAAAACTGTGCTGTTTTCCATAATATATTCTAAAAACAAATGTACTTAAATCTTTTTTCTTAACAACCATATCAATAGCCAAGAAAGAAATTCACATTTGTTAGTCACTGTCCCATTGGTGACCCTCACTCGATGCTCTCAGTTTGGATTGTGTGCCCGTGCATAAGCATGTATGTGTGTGTGTGTGTGTGCATTATGAATGTGCCATTCTTATTTTTCATTTTTTTGACTAGCTCATTTTCAAAAGTGGAAGAACCTGAAAAGAGTAGAACATGCTATTTTCCACAGAGACTAATTCTAGTCTATATGGAGTTGGTTTCCTCTTACCAGAAATTTGAGCTAAATATGAATTTTAATTACGCAAGGTTATTAGGAAATTTTTTGCCAATATAAAATAGACTCAGGTTGAGAAAATTCTATATATTAGAAATGGATGAGAACAAAGACCACTGGAAAGGTAAAATGATTTTATTGCTATATCTTCCTGTTTATATGTTTCATTTTAACTTAAGGATAAAAGACAGGTTGGAGTTATATTTATAAGTATTGTAAATGAGCCATTTTCTTAACAATTAGCACCTCCTCTTTATTCTGTTACTTATGGTATTGCATGTAGCCTAGCAATTGATCAATTCATAACATAATCATATGTGAACCACTTTTTTAGTGTAGGGTAAGCGGTCAGAAAAACCTAGCTGACCATAAAACTTTCCATTTGGTAAGGTATATAGGTATGATTTTGTTTTTTTCATAAAATTATATAAATAAACATTTGTTTTAAGTGTATGACTCTCTGCAATGTAGTTGAAAATATATCTTTTAAAGCATAGCTAGCAATTATTCATTTTATATGAGATAATAGCAATTGATATACTGAATATTTACTATATGTCCTAGTTTGTCTATAAACCTTTTAATACAACAGCATATAGAAATAAAACAGCATAAATGCATCTAGAAAACATGTATTTATGGCTTAATGCTGATCTTAATGTGCAAATCACATTTCTAATAAACTGATTACTAATTAATAAATTGAGGGGACAATTAAGGCAAAGCTTTTACATTTTTAAAATATGTTCCTACTTTGAACTTTATAAAATGCCTCAGTTTTTACTAAGTGAATTCTATCG
The DNA here is from genome assembly GCF_001698545.2 of Rhinopithecus bieti. Classification (NCBI taxonomy): domain Eukaryota; kingdom Metazoa; phylum Chordata; class Mammalia; order Primates; family Cercopithecidae; genus Rhinopithecus; species Rhinopithecus bieti. The sequence continues at coordinate 2,303,408 of NW_016808811.1, forward strand.
CCTAATAATTATCTCTTATTAAAATAAAGTGAGAATCTCAACGCAGGTATGAAATACAATGGTGAAAAGACATATGATATCTTTGTCAGTTTATTCCACTAAGCAAGTGTTTACCTAATACTAAAACAATGTATTTTTATTCTGAATCTCATAGCTAGTATTTCAAATATTCAGAACAAAGTCATTTTTCTCTAACAGGAATTTCAACTAAATCCTTTCAGACCGTGGCTATCAAATCTAATTTTGTATATATTTTATCAAAAATTATCTACACTACAAGAATTGTGACTGCTGTTAATTTTTTTGCTTTTTCCGACACCACCTTCAGCAGTGTTAATCTCTCTTCATTGCTTCTTTTATAAAAAATATATTCTTTCTTCTACAAATATGTATAAATATACATACTGAACCAACAGAGCTTTTAAAATAAGTAGAGCTTTTAAATGTCCTTTTGTTTGGTGATCTGTTTTCAATTTTGCTTAGCCCATATGATTATACTTTTATGCCTGAAACTATACATTTCATTTAGACATTTTTACTATAACAATTGCACATCATTTTTTAAAAAGCTATAAGATGGAAGTCTAATACCTTCCTTTCTTTAACCATGATAGGTCCCACCCTTCATAGTCTCACTGATGTAAAGGAAATATCAAGTTTTCAGTTTTTCTTTCCATATATAGGCATACTTGGGTATAGTGAAAGCTGAATTCTTGACTACTGCAATAAGGCAAATATCACAGTAAAACAAGTCACACTAGCTTTTTGGTTTCCCAGTGCAATAAAAGTCATTTTTATACTACACTGAAGTCTATTAAGTGTGCAATAACATTAGGTAAAAACAATGTATATACCTCAATTTAAAATAATTTATTGTGAAAACAAAATGCTAATGATCATCTGAGCCTTTGGTAGTGGTCATCTTTTTGCTGGTGAAGGATCTTGCCTTTATGTTAATGGGTTCTTGATGATAAGATTAGTAGTCCTGAAGGTTGAGGTGGCTGTGGCAGTTTTCAAATTTACAATAAGCAATGAAGTTTTCCATTTCAGTGGACTCGTCTTTTCATGAACGATTTCTCAGTAGCATGCAACACTGGTTTATAACATTTTGCCCATGGTAGAATATCTTTCAGAATTCTTTTCAGAAATCAGTCGTCTCAAATCCTGCTGCTGCTTTATCAACTGCATTTATGTAATCTAATATTTTGTTGTCATTGCCACAATGTTCACAGCATCTTTATCAGCAGTAGATTCTATCTCAAGAAACTACTTTTGTTACTCATCCATAGGAAGCAACTTCTCATCAATTCAAGTTTGATCATGAGATTGCAGTAATTCAGTTACATCTTGATGTTTCAGTTATAATTCTAGTTTTCTTACTATTTCCATCACATCTGCAGTTACTTCCTTCACTGAAGTCTTGGACCCCTCAAAGTCATTCATGAGGGTTAAAATTGACATATTTTAACCTCTTGTTAATGTTCATATTTTAACTTTCTTCCATGAATAACAAATATTCTTGATGGCATCTAGAATGGTAAATCCTGTCAAGAAGGTTTTTCATTTATTTTGCCAAAATCCATCAAAGAAATCACTATGGTCACAACAGCTTTACAAAATCTATTTCTTAAATAAAAAGACTTAAAAGTCAAAATCACTCCTTGATCCATGGGCTACAGAATGGATATTGTGCTAACAGTCATAAAAATAACATTACTCTCCTTGTACATCTCCATCAGAGCTCTTGCATGACCAGGTGCTTTGTCTGTGAACAGTAATATTTTGAAAGGAATCTTTTTTTTTTTCTTCTGAGCATTAAATCTCAATAGTCAGTTTAAAATATTTCGTAAAACATACTGTAAACATGTGAACTGTCATTCAAGCTTTTTTGTTCCATTTACAAAGAAGAGACAGAGTAGATTTAGCGTAATTCTTAAGCTCTAGGAATTTTGGAATGGTACATGAGCATTGGCTTCCACTTAGTCACCAGCTGCATTAGTCCTTAACAAGAGAGGCTGCCTGTATTTTGAAGCTTTAAAGCCAAGCATTAACTTCTCCTCTCTAGCTATGAAAGTCCTAGACGGTGTCTTCTTCCAACAGAGGGCTCTTTGTCTACATCACAAATCTGTTGTTTAGTAGCCATCTTCATCAACGATCTTAACTAGATCTTCTGGATGACTTGCTGCAGCTTCTATGTCAGCACTTGCTGTTTCACCATGCACTTTGTTATGAAAAAAGCTTCTTTCCTTAAATCCTATGAACCAATGTCTGCTATCTTCAAACTTTGTATTTGCAGCTTCCTCACCTCTCTCAGCCTTCAAAGAATCGAAGAGTAAGGGCTTTTCTCTGTACTAGGCTTTGGCTAAAAGGGCATGTTGTGGCTGGTTTGATCCTCTATCCAGACCCCAAACTTTCTCTGTATTGGCAATAAGGCTTTTTCTCTTTATCATTCATGTATTCACTGGAGTAGCACTTTTAATTTCCTTCAGGAAATTTCCCTTTGCATTTGGAACTTGGCTAACTGTTTGGCATAAGAGGCCTCACTGTTGGCCTATCTTAGCTTTTGACATGCTTTCCTCACTAAATTGAATCACTTCTAGCTTTTGATGTAAAATGAGAAACATGCTATTTTTCCCTTACTTGAACACTTAGAGGCCATTGTACTGTTATTCATTGGCCTGTTTCAATACTGTTGTGTCTCAGGGAATAAGGATGGACGAGAAGGAGAGAAATGATAGAATGGTTGGTTGGTGGAGAAGGCAGAACACATCAATTAAGCTCACCCTCTTATATGGGATCTGTTGGTGGCACCCCAAAACAATTACAATAGTAACATCAAAGATCACCAAGCAGGCATAATAATAATGAAAAAGCTTGAAACTATTCTAGAGTTACTGACATGACACAAAGACAGGAAGTGAGCACATGATGTTGAAAAAATGGCACTAACGGACTTGCTGGACACAGGGTTTCTACTAGCCTTCAAATTATAAAAAAGACAATATCTGCAAAGTGCAATAAAGCAAAGAACAATAAGGCAAGTATGCCTGTACAGTCACTCTTCACTTAATGACAGGGATATATTTCCAGAAATGCTTCATTAGGCGATTTCTTGTGTAAACATCATAAATATACTTTAACAAACTGGGTGGTATAGATTACTACAATCCTAGGCTTGGTGGGATATGGCCTGTTGCTCCTAGGCTACAGACTTGCCCAGCATGTTACCGTGCTGCACACTGTAGACAATTGGAAGACAATGGTTAGCAACCATGTATGTATCTAAATGTATCCAAGGTATAGTAAAAATGTGGCATGAAAGAAAAAATGCTATACATGTCTAGGACCCTTACTTTGAATAGAGGCTGCAGGGTTGACATTTTGCTCTAGGTGAGTTCAGGAGTGAAAGGGAGTGAATGTGAAGGCTTAGGACATTACTGTACACTGCTGTAGACTTCATCAACACTGTGCATTTAGGCTACACTAAAATTATTTAAAATACTTTTGTATCTTCAATAATAAATTAGCCTTAGCTTACTGTAATTAATTTACTTTATAAACTTAATTTTGTAAACCTTTTGACTCTTATAACATTTAGCTTAAAACACAAATGCATTGTACAGCTATAAAAAATATTTTCTTTGTGTTCTTTTCTATAAGGGTTTTCTGTTTAATTTTTTTTTATTTTACACTTTTAAATTAAACATCACTTTTAAATTAAACATTAAAACACAAACGAACACATTAGCCTAGGCTTGCAAAGGGTCAAGATCATCAATATCACTGTCTTCCCCCTCCACATCTTGTTCCACTGAACGGTCTTTAGGGGTAATAAGATGCACGAAACTGTCATTTCCTATGATTTTAATAATGTCTTCTTCTGGAATATTTCCTGAAGAATTTCCCTAAGGCTGTTTTATGGTCAACTTTACAAAAAATATCTGAAAGGAGAACATTCTAAGGTAATGATAAAAGGTATAGTATAGTACATATGTAAACCAGTAATGTAGTTTTATATTATCATTATATAACTGGCAGTCCAATAGGCTTGTTTATACCAGCATCACCACAAACTGAGTAACGCATTGCAGTGCCACATTACAAAGAATACAATGTCACTAAATGATATGAATTGTTCAGCTCCGTTATGGAACCACTCTCATATACGTGGTCCATTAATGACCAAAACATCGTTATGGGATACATGACTGTATACATACTCATATTTTATATGAGTGTATGTATGCACTTTTCTGAAGCACATACAACTCATACTGGAACTGCTATTTTGCATCCATTAGTTTTCTAGTAACAAGATTGTAGACATGTTTAAATATCAGTAATCTTAGAAGTCAGATTTCTAGGTCAAAAGATGTGTGAAGTTTCAGTTTGATAGTTTCTAAATTGCCCTCAAAAAGGTTATGCCAGTTTATATTCTCACCAACAGTGTTTGAGAGTCTCTTTTTTTCCTACACCTGTAACAACAGATAAATCTTTTAATCCAATATGTTAAAAAGGGTATCTCATTGTTGCATTTATTTGGTTGTAAGAATTGTTGGCTTTAATTTATATACCTGTTGCCCCCCTTTTTTTTTTTCTGTAAGCACTCTCTGCTTGTGTCTTTTGACTATATTATTATACAACAACTATAAAGGCTAAAATATATTGGATACTTACTCTGTGCCAAGCACTATTTTAAGTAATCTGCCAGTATTAAGCAATTTAAGCCCCATAATAGAAATGAGAATTATTTTAATTTTCATTTACATTTTTTCTTAAATTGAGGCAAAGAGAGATTAAGCAACATTTGTATATAGACTTACAGAAATATTAATAGATGGAGTCAGAACTTGAACTCAAGCCCAGTAGTCTGTATGTTTACCTCCTGTACAGCATTACCTTTTATTATCACATTGTTTGAATTTTTCATACTATGTAGGGAATGCTTTTTCTAAGTGTGGAAAATTAACTCATAACATTAATATATAAAATAAATGTATTAAGGAAATTAGCCCTATATTAAATGATCAATAATTTCTTTTTTTTCAGTAAAATATTTTTTGTTTATTTTATTTATTCTTTTCATGCACATTTTGTTTTCATAAAAGGTTCTATTCAGATGTAAATCAAAACCTCTGGGACATTATATTATTTTATTAAAAAGTTATGATTTTTTAAAAATTCACTCAATTATTTTGTTGTATCAGAGTCTAAAAGTTATTTTGCTCAGTTATATTTTAAAAGACTGCTTTAAAATTTCAACAGCGCCTTCCCTTTTTGCCCTTTCTTTTTGCTAGTTTAACCAATATCCTTATCTCTTCTCAGTGAACATGAAGAAGAATTCACCATTTCTATTTTGAATGTGCACAGAGATTTGTATTAAATTCATCTTAATTTCTTCTATTAAATTAAATCAAATTAAATATTTAATGTTTGTTTACAAATTTTTTGAGAATTTTCATGTACAATGGTGAACTGACTTTCGTTTTTTAGCACACCCTGAAAACAAACAAAAAACAATAATGACAACTCTGCTTCTTAAATGAAGATTCTAAAGAACATAGGGGTGAGCTCAAAGACACTTTCTATTCTTGTTGGCCAAATCTTCTGAAATATATATGAGAATTCCCTTTCACAGGTACAGTACTACATGATGATTTATATTCATTTTACTACTTTTAGTTCTAAGATACTTTTCCCCCACATCGTATCTGTATAAGTGTTCTATTTTTTTTTAAAGTAGATGATGTTTTTTTCCCAACTTCATATTTACACTTTATATATTCATTTATAGAATTTATCTTGGCAGCTGGGCACGGTGGCTCACGCCTGTAATCCCAGCACTTTGGGAGGCTGAGGTAGGCTGATCACTTGAGGTCAGGAGTTTGAAACCAGCCTGGCCAACATGATGAAACCCTGTCTCTACTAAAAATAAAAAATTAGCCAGGCGTGGTGACACATGCCTGTAATCCCAGATACTTGGGAGGCTGAGGAAGGAGAATCGCTTGAACCCAGGAGACAGAAGTTGCAGTGAGCCAAGATCACACCACTGCACTCCAGCCTGGGCAACAAGAACAAAATTCCATCTCAAAAAAAGAAAAGAAAAGAAAAGAAAAATTATCTTATGCATTGCTGAACCTGAGTCACTTCAGTTGATATAAAAGCCTATATTTTTAAAGATTATAGTTTTATATATAGTTAATTGCAGTTTTCTCTCAGTATCCACTGGGGAAGGGCTCTGTAAACCCTGTGGCTACAAAAAACTGTGGATGCTCAAGTCGCTTGTATAAAATGGTAGTACAGCCAGCACTCCGTATGTGTGGGCTCTGCATCTGTGTACTCAGTCAACAACCCCGATCCAAAAGCCAGCCCTCTGTATCCACGGATTCCGCATCACATATGGAGGGCTGACTGTAAATGACAACAATTTTTTTTTAATTATAAAATATTTAAAAATATTATGCAGTAGCTGGGAAAAAGGAAAGGCAGGCACTTAACATATGTGCTGGTAATGAACCTGGGTATTTTATACAAACTAATTCTATTAATTATTCAGAAAATTTATGAGGCAAATATTATTATTTTCATTTTACAACAGAGTAGCTCAGCGAGATCACTATAAACTGTTTCGGCTCCCATGCCTATGTTCTTTCTGTAGCAGTATGACATTTTCTACAGCATTATCACCAAACATAACTCTGTGCTAACACTGAACACATCTTTTAGACAAGAGTATGTTTTGAATATGAAAATGTCATTTGACTATATTAACTTCCATTTTAGTAGAACTGATGTTGCTCTGTAATAAAGTGAATAAAATAATAATAAAAACTAACATTTACTTCATAAAACACATTTAAGTTTTATAAAACCATTCAAACACTTAACTCACTCATTCATGTAATAGTTATTTATCTTGAACTTACTATGTCCAGAAAAATACTCTGTGTTTTAAGACCTGGGCTCTACTCTACTAAAAAAGGAAAAGAAGCTGGAAGAAAGCACTTTGAAAAGTAAAACATATTTACACTTGATGAAAAAAGATGACACTTGAAAAGTTGAGTCACACTTGTGATGTTAAAATGTTTACTGCCAATATTTTAAACATTTGGAGCAGAAGAGGGAAAATGTAAATATTCCATATCTAAATGTCATATACAAAGTATTAATATTATACTGCATTTCTTTCTAGAATATTTTCAAAGTATATCTTTTATGTATCTTAGATCAATGTTTTGTTAGCTACACATCACAACTCATTTGTTGGTCAATAAATCACTTTAACAGGTCACAATTCAAAATCTTTTAAAATTAAATTATAACAGAGAGAAAAAAGAAAATATCAATATACATTATATTTAACGGGATGACTGTTGCTATGAAATTTTTTTTTTTTTCTTGAGACGGAGTCTCTTTTTGTTGCTAGGCTGGAGTGAGGTGGCGCGATCTCAGCTCACTGCAACTTCCACCTCCCAGGTTCAAGCGATTCTCCTGCCTCAGCCTCCCAAGTAGCTGGGACTACAGGCATGCACCACCACGCCTAGCTAATTTTTGTATTTTTAGTGTAGAAGAGGGTTTCACCATGTTGGCCAGGATGGTCTTGAGCTCTTAACCTTGTGATCCGCCTGCCTCGGCCTCCCAAAGTACTGGGATTACAGGCGTGAGAAAAACTTTTATTTGTGTATTATGTATGCGTATATGAGGGTCATAGGTACAATATACTTTTATTTTAAAGATGGAAAATAAAACATCTGAAAACATTGATTTAGATCATTTCTTATGTTAGATGTTAAATTCCGCTTTTCATAAAATAGCCTTTTCAACTTTTAGATTTTTTAAAATAAATACAATTGTCTCCACCCATACAATATTTCCTCAGGTTGTTCTCATTAAATTTTATCAATTACTTCATTTTGGGCATTTTGGTTGTTGCTATTTTTTACTATAACAAATAATATAGTGACTTTGTTAGACTTCACATTTACTTTCTTGAAGTATATTCCTACAATTACTACTATGAAGTAAATAATAACATAAAAACAGTATTTGGAAATATTGCTTATTTAATTTTACTTATTTACATCACTACCTTAAAATTCCTACTTATTTACAAGTAAAATATGACATTACAGGAAATTTGGAAAAGAAAACAACATATACTTTTACTATATAAACACTGTATTCTTTTGAAATATTTCCTCATGGTTTGCAATGACTATTTTTCAAGGCACAAATCATCTACCTAAAACAAATCGCAATACTGAAAATTAAGAATAAATGAGAGGGAGTAGTACCTGGAAAGGTGGATGTAAGAGAGAGGAATGAATCTACCTTTGTTTAAAAAAATAGAAAAGATATTTGTATAAGAATCTGCATAACATCGTAAACAGAGAGTAAGATGCTCAAATGATTGAAGAATAACTGTCTTATGCCATTAAAAAGAGAGAGAACATTGTTTTCTTTTGAACAAAGATACTCAAAATTATTGAAATACTTATTTTGCATTGGGGATTCTCATTTTTAGTACGATCCTGAGCAAGGCCCCCAGACTAATTTGCTGATCAAGAAATGATGAGCATGAGGACAAGCCATACCATTCAGATTCATAGATCAACTACTAGTAACAAATGTTAAAGCTGTCAAAAACACTCAGAGCAACAAGCTGGAATGCATTATGCAGCAGCCTAAGGTGAGGGATTACCTCCTGTTTATTCAGGCAGCTCAAACGTGGAAGCAAAAGCCACTGTACCTGATCCGTTATGACTTTGAAAAGTGAAAAGAACACACACTAGTAAACACACACAGAGTTCGGACTTGGCGATTAGCTAGCCCTTGGCCTGAAGAGTGTCATTCATTTATGGACCAATGACCAGGAGCCTGGCAAAATGCTCCTTGCTGATTAGGTTCAGAAAATTCTAAGTGGGGAAAAGCAACACAGTGAGGCCTGGATTTTTACTGACCTGGAGAAATGCAACGGTTTTATATTATTTTAAAAACAAATATGAAATTCAACATGGAAAGTCTGTTACATAGGGATTGGGGGAGGAGATATAATTGTGTTATTTTCCAGCATCCAAGACTTACGTATATAAACAAACAAACAAATAATTAAGAATACCACAAAATTTACCAAAGGCTGGATTTATCTTGTGTAACAAACTCTCTGGCAGCTTTCTAACATTGCTATTTGGGCCTCCTGTCTAAATGACCAGAGTGAATCATTCAAAAGTTATGTTGAAAAAAATTTATTAAGCTCTCAAAAAACTCTACTCTTCCCACATCGTACTTGTTTCTAAAATTATCCTGCATACTAACTCTTTCTCTCTTCTGCAAATACTATTCAGCAAAACAGGACAGTGCAAGGTGCTGATAATCGATGCTCTTATATCCCAAATTTGTACAGATAATTTCTACCATTACAGATTTATTATTTTGTGTCAGCATGTCTTTTTTTTTAATGTTAACATCATATTGGAATACCATATAAAAGCAACAAATGGTCACCCATTCTTTAATATAAATTAAATACATCAAATGCTTTCTTTCAAACAGCTAGTTTACTGTATAACTTAGGGGAAATGCGAGGTATGCCGAGAGAGAAGAAAGAAAACATACTGGAACACAATTAAGTCTTCAGAAAAGGCCATCCCGGTAGACATAAAGTCAAATAGAAGTCAGAAGTGGGACAAAAAAGGATTTGATGTAAGAATTTATTAAGTGGCTGCAAAATATTCAAAGACTATTTTATTTCTGCTTGCCTCTTTTCCCTGCTTTTTTACATTCTCTTCTCCTTTGCTTTTTCACTTAGAATTAGGACAGCAATAAACTATGGTTTCTGCACTCAAGAGGTTGTGGTCTATTAAGGAAAGCAGCACCAAAGACAACTATCTGTAATGCAATTTCAGTGTCACTGGAACTCTAATCACAAGTGGTTAAGTCTATGGAGTCAGCAAAAGAAGGTCCCAAAGAGTAAAGAATCTTTCATTTGGAGCTTGAAGAATGACTTTCCAACAATTTACTTGATGTTACAGTAACTTCCTGCTAAAAATCCAAAGTTCTATTAAAAATATATACATTCATCTATAGCAACCAGAGTAGAAATATTAAATCAGATTACTGAATTGTTAGTGGGTCTCAATGTTTTTTTTCTTTTTGAGACGGAGTCTCTATTTTCCAGGCTGGAGGGCAGTGGCGCCATCTTGGCTCACTGCAACTTCCGCCTTCTGGGTTCAAGCAATTCTCCTACCTCAGTCTACCAAGCAGCTGAGACTAAAGGTGTGTGCCACTATCCCCGGCTAATTTTTTGTACTTTAGTAGAGACGGGCCTTCACCGTGTTAGCCATGGTACTCTCCATCTCCTGACATCATGATACGCCCACCTCGGCCCCCAAAGTACTGGGATTACAGGCGCGAGCCACCGCACCTGGACGTTTTAACTTCTTTTGGATCACGTAAGAGTAAAAACACTTGTTTAAACCCATGAGTGGTAGGATTATTATCCAAATATTAGTTTACAGCAAAATTCTACCTTTTCTAAAAAAAAAAAGTCAGTTTGGTGATCATATTAAAATTACCTTAAATCTGTGCTGCCTTTGTTCAACACAGATTTATAATTCAAATACATTCACCTAAATATGGGTGAGAAAAATCTTGTAAGCCAAGCATCTCATTGAACAATTAATGCACAAATCTGTAGCAAAAAATGAATATTAAACAGTCATATATAAATCACTGTATTAAACTAAGATTTTTGTTACAAATACATTGTAATTTAAATCATGTACCTTGCTAATTTAACTCAATTTGGTTCATATTTATTGAATAATTATTAACTAAAATGGATTTTGCCATTAAAGTAGTTTTGTTAACAGAAAGGAGAAATGAGGTACAATTCCTTGCCATTATAGAATACAATATATGTTACATGAAAAAATCTGTTATATATAATAGATATAGATCTGTTTACCTGTCTGTCTACCCATCTATATATCAATTATCTGTTATATGCCTAGAACAGTATTACTAGAAGCTGGGGATGACAAAATAAAAGATCCAGGTTTTTGTCCTTCAGTAGTTTGCAGTCCAACAAAGGTGAAAGACAAACTAACAATCATGTGGTATATAACTCATTTTGCCCTAAATTACACTGAGAGGGACACTTATTTCACACTCATAGAATTGCAGAAGGCTCCCTGGAAGTGATTATGTCTGAACTGAGCTTTGGAGAATGTGTAGCTCTTAGGTGGTTGAGAAAAAAATGAATATGAGACCGAGAATCTAGCATATCTTTTACAGAAAATATGATCCTCTTTTACCCAGATAGGTTGCTGTCTTTTCTTGGGAACAAACTTTATTCATAGTTGTGTAACAGTAAATAAAGATAGATCACAGGGTTTTGACAACCCAAAGGGATGACAGGGTTAAAGAGGGGTTGTGTCACATTCTAGTAATTAGTGTATGCAAACATGGTGGGCATGCAATGACAAAATACATTAAGGAAGTGAAGGGAAGAAAGATGTAGAGTTACACAGGGAAAAGATTATAGAGGAATATGCATAATATAATCCTAGTAAGAACCATATTCGTTAAATTGCAAGTAAAAATTAAAAAGGACTTAAAAGTGTTATAAAGATGGAAAGGATATATATATAACAAATATTTAAGACATAAAACTGACAGTGTTAGATACTTTTTAATATAAAAGTTTGGGAAATTGTAATCCAAGATAATTCCTAATTTTCTAGCAGTGCAGAATGACTGAAATATGATGTCATTTACTAAAACGTGGACTGAAGGTGAAGAAAAATATTTTGGGAAGGAGAAGACATGTTAAAGAAAGGACAGATTTTGAAGTGTCTTTCACAAACACAGGTAAAGATGAAAAGTGAGACATCATATAGGTCTTTAGTTTACCTCTAGGAGGGTGTATGGTTTAGAAGAGTAGGGACCTAGAGCATAACTGTGCTTTTGTTGAAAATAAGTTACTGTTGGGGTGTATTAGTCCATTTTCATATTGCTATAAAAACTGCCTGAGACTGGGTAATTTATAAAGAAAAGAGGTTTAGTTGACTCACAGTTCAGCATGCTTGGGGAGGTCTCAAGAAAGTTATAATCATGGAAAAAGGTGAAGGAGAAGCGAGGCACCTTCCTCTCAAGGTAGCAGGAAGAAGTGCCAAGCAAAGTTGGGGGGAAGAGCTCCTTATAAAACCATCAGATTTCATTAGAACTCACTATTACGAAAACAGCATGGGGGAAACCGCCCCCCCAACCTTGTGATTCAATTACTTCCGTCTGGTCCCTCCCTTGACACTTGGGGATTATGGGGATTACAATCCAAGATGAGATTTGGGTGGGGATACAAAGCCTAACCATATTAAAGACACAAGAAAAAAATAGCAATATTTGAAATATTTGAAAAAGCATAGTTCTAAATAAACACAAATGAAGTAAAACGAACCCTGCTACATGTACTGTTTTCCCACCCTCTACAATATAGACTGTTTATAAAAACCATCCAACTTAGATATTAGCAATTGACAACATAATATAATTGAATTGTCTGTTGTATAAATATAAAATAATTGAGGTGTTGAGGGAATACAATGTTATGAAGCCAAAGATTAGATACATTTACAATTTGTGGATTAACCTATGCAGGAGCAATTTAATAAGAGCCATCAGCATTGTACCTATGAATAATTCTAAGCCAGAAATCTCTGACTGATGACCTGATTATGATGACAATCATTTACGCTAACAAAAGATGGAAAAGAAGGAACAGAATCACTAAATGCCTATGAGTCAGACCTTCCACATTTTTAAAATCAAATACTGAAAAAACTTACAGGTGAGCATATCATCTTGGAGAATGTGAATGACATACGCAATGTCAAACAGTGAGAGAGGAAAATTAGTTTCCAAACCAGGTGTGCCTTATTTCTAAGACAGAATAATTGCATTATTTTATAAATAAAGCAGTAATAATATTTGCTGAGTTGTTAATTGAATGAATACTTGAATCACTGATTCCACTAATAGCAAAAATATATTTTACCTGTGGATAAAATTCAAAACGTTTTTTGTCCTAAGAATGGGCTCACTTGCTACTGAAGAAACAAATCAGTTCTTTTGCAACTGCAGCATCTTGCCTGATGCCAGGAGAAAGTACTGCTGTGTCAGTGGTTTCTTGAAGGCTGCATGTACATTTCAGGTTTACTTAGTTGGGAAAGGGCTCACAGAGGAAGTAGTATTTCAAGTCTTCTTTAAACTAAATGTTAGTTAAACAAATCTAGGGTTATTTAAACCTATTCTGAATGATTTGCATTAACTTCAATGTTTTCTCCCTTCATAAGTGGCTTGACCTGGATCTCATTCATTTCATGAAGGGGCAGAACAATCATTACTTATAAAGCAAATTGCTGAGCAGAAGCTTGTCACTGAGTGTTCCAATTACAATTCCAGCAGAATAGTAGATTCAACTCAATTCTATGAATAGCACAGAACAGCATAGGTGATTCAACCATTCATTCAATTACCCACTCAGCAAATATTTATGTGTTTTATTTCTAACATAATGCAAACATTCTCTTTTACAAACAGAACACATACACACACAGATGCACACAAACACACAAAATAGAGAATATATACAAATACAAATATGCATGCATAGTGCATATATCAAGGATCTTTACTGTGCACAGAAATTTCTGAAGTCCTTTTTTTACAAAAGGCATACAGATTACGTGTAAGAAAAAATAACTTTCATATAGCTTTGCTAGGAGTTTAAAGTTTGGAAACATTTTGGAAGAAATTTGTTAGTATCTAAAAATATTTAAATAAACATACTTATTGGCAGTCAATTTCAGCTCAGTAATCTACACAAAAAAAGAATAGATAAGTAGATTAAACACCTGCAAATAGGAATATACCCATTGCTATTATGTTTGTATGAAAACAATGCAAAATAATTCAAATATGCCTAAATAGTACATACATAAATTAAGATATCTACAATTCATGGAATACTATGTAGCCATGAAAAAAACATGCTATGCATATATACAGCATGAAGTCTCAAATATTTTTTTTTTTCTTTTTTTTTTTGAGGCGGAGTCTGGCTCTGTCCCCGGACTGGAGTGCAGTGGCCAGATCTCAGCTCACGGCAAGCTCCGCCTCCCGGGTTTACGCCATTCTCCTGCCTCAGCCTCCCGAGTAGCTGGGACTACAGGCGCCGGCCACCTCGCCCGGCTAGTTTTGTATTTTAGTAGAGACGGGGTTTCACCATGTTAGCCAGGATGGTCTCGATCTCCTGACCTCGTGATCCGCCCGTCGTGGCCTCCCAAAGTGCTGGGATTACAGGCTTGAGCCACCGCGCCCGGCCTGAAGTCTCAAATATTTTTAGGTGACATTAAATAGAAAGCAAGTTTCACACAGAATGTATAGAGAGAAGAAAACAAAAAAGAGCAGAAAGAAAAGAAAGAAAAAGAAAATTGATACACTTTGGGGTAGGTAGAAACATTTTTTTGGAAATATACAAGGATCCTGAAAATAAAATGAGAGTTTAGAAAAAAATATTTATTTTTCCATTTTAAGCTCTTCAGATCTCATTTGTCTTCCACTAAAACAAACGTGTTAGCTTTACAACTTTTTTTAAAGGTATTGTTGGAATTAATTTGAGTGCCTTAAAAGAGAGGTTAATCCATTTGTTTAAACGCTTTGAGTTGTATCACTGCATATAAACAACCTCTCAGGATTTTGAAATAAGATCAAGATTAGCAATACTTTGTAATACATTCAATGGCAAAAGACACAATTACTTTTGCACCAACGTAATGTTTGAGTGTGTTTTGCCTCTGTTTTTTTTTTCCATTATCAAACAAATCTACTCCTATAGTCATTATACTACTTTCATTCTTCTCCAAATTTCAGGTCACCATTTCATTGGAAGCTACAACCCAGAACTCAACACGGTGAAATATTTGAAACCAGCCCTTTTTTTGCCATTATTTTCAAAGTCAAAATAAGCACATGATATAGAATAGTAGTCATAAATACTCTTGGCAAAGCCTATATTTTTTATATAAGTCTAACTTTTTCTATGGCACCCAATACATAAAGAGGTAGGATTTATTTATGTTGTGATATGAATTTCATAGGAAACACATCAAAAACAGAAAACAATATGGTCTGAAAAATATAACTGTTCAATTGATTAACTTAAACATTATAAATATCTCATTGTCAGCAAAAGGAAATATGACATGTGTCAAATAAATATCAAAACTGACTTGACTAACATTTTCAATATTGTTAGAATAAATAACTTTTTGTTAACAACTCATGTAGAATTTTTATGAGACAACATGGATACTAACTGTCTTAGTCCACTTGTGCTGCTATAACAGGATATGGATACCTGAGACGGAGTAATTTATAAAGAACAGAAATTGATTTCTCATGCTTCTGGAGGCTGGGACGCACAAGACCAAAGCACCAGCAGGTTTAGTTGTCCGGTGAGGGCTGCATGCTAAGGAAGGGAGAGAGGCTGCATCCTCACATGACAGTAGGCAGAAGGGCAAGAGACTGAATGCTGCATGCAAATGCTTTCATAAGGACCTTAACCTTACTCATGAGGGAGAAGTCCTCATGGCCTTATAACCTCCTAAATCCCTGCATCTAAATACTATCATGCTGGGAATATTTGAATTTTTGGAGGGGACACATTCAAACCACAGCACTAGGTGTAACATTTTTGTTAAAATTCAAGAAGGCCGGGCGTGGTGGCTCAAG
>NW_016808811.1:2319795-2325173 GCF_001698545.2 Rhinopithecus bieti
AAAAAAAAAAAAAAAAAAAAAAAAAAAAATTCAAGAAGAACAGAAATTACTAGGAAACAGTTCACATTCCAATTTAGGAATAGTGGGGTGTTAACTATCTCAGTAGGGACAGAAATCAAAGTAGCATTGACAAAATTTAGATATGATATCACTGACCAAAAATATCTTCTATCTGATAAAATGCTTTTGATTGAGAAAGAAAGCAGTCACTCAATATTGCTTTAAGCCAACAAGAGGATGTATTGGCTCATGTGATTGCAAAGATCAGAAGTAGAGCTGCCTTTATCATGACATCATTGGAATTTTGATATACTAATCAAAGCTCCATCTCCTAGGTCTCCTTACTCACTTGTGTCAGTTTCATCCTAAAATAAGGCTGCAATGGTTTTGGATCTCACACACTCTCACTGCAATGTACACAAGAAGAAAAATTATTTCTTTTACCTCCTTCAAGGGAAGAAGAAACGTTTTTCCCAGAAGCCGTAACTACAAACTGAGGCATCATTTTTCCTTAATAGTTTATGTATTTATTCTTAAGCCCCTCAATGGTGACAGACGTATGAGGTATAATGGTTAGCTTCCACAGATAAGAGCCTATTTGTATATTGTTGGCAGGAAATCAAACTTATTCAAACTCTATATCTGAATACTGTGGAGCTGGGTGGGAGTTGGGAGGAAATTTTCAAAGGAAAGTTTGGGAAAAAGGGAACATTGTTGCTAGTTAGGGAGAGGAAAATGGAGGAATTAACACAATGAGAATTGCTTAAGGAAAATTACCTAAATTTTTGCAGAATGAATTAGAATAAAAAAACTAGTTAGAAACAATTACAATAACTCAGAATCAAGTTAATAAAAGCTTTGACTAACAAGTTAACTGTGGTAATGAAGAGATAAACCAGACATCAGAGGACGAAAACTATAGCAACAAATGATACACTGACTTTACACTGAACTGCAATAATGTTATTTAGAGCAATAAAAAATGCAGTATATTTATTATGCATTATACCATATTATAAAAATCAATACTGTTTAGAGATCACAATTTTAAAAGAAACTAGAGAAAAGCAACAAAAATTAGAAAAATACATGGAAAATGTAACCTATTGTCTCTCAGCCTCTAAACTCAATATAGCTCTATGGGGACACATTGTGAACAGTTCACAAAAATAACCATAAAGATGTTACTTGGAAGCATGTATAAAATTGCCGAGACTATGAGCCTGAACACACAGTGGCTAACATGTAGAAAATGATATCTCTGGTCAAAATCAACTCTAGAAAAAATTGTCTAATGATTAAAAGTTTGATGGCCTTTGGAACAATTTGAAATTTGCCCTAAACAAGTCTCACCTGGAGACTTAATTTCCTAGGTAAATTTCTGAACCTAGTGTATTTAAAAATGAGTTTTCTGATGTAAAAACGATGATTCCTAATATGTCCCCATTTTCCTTATTTAGTAATACATTCTCTTAATCTTTTCACTCTACCTGTAATCTGTCAGGTACATCGCATCTTTTACAGTAGTAGGAAGACGTCTCCAATTTCAAACAATGAATATCTAGAGGAGTTTATTTTCAAGTTCATAATCATAGCATTATATAATGAGTTGAGCTACATGTATGTCATTCAACTCTTTTTGAATATTCTCAGTTTTTGTTTGTTTCCTTCCTTTTTGTTTGCTAGTCTTGTTTTGTTTTATTGTCTTGGCCCATGTTATCACTGCCTTTTCTTGGAGAGCTAGAAATAAGTTTTCTTTCTGGGTTTTGTCCTACTAAGTTCCTACAGAAAAGGGGTAATTTTCTATCTAGGTTAACTAGCTTTTTGTGGCTTCAACTGAGAGCATTTTTTCTTCTTAACAGCCAGAACTTCCATCAAAGGCAATGTTCCCTTGTCTGTTCTCACAAATGGCTTCTGACTAGTTTTATCAAGATATCTAACTCATCAAAGCATTCTATTTCTCCCTAGTTTATTAGGTTTCTTAGAAACATATGGGTTTACTAAAAGATAATCTGTTTCCATAAAATTTCATAGATCAGCATTAAGTTAATATTTTTCCCATCTGGAATTGTCATATTTTTCTCTTTTGGGTCCCTAATTATTGGTATAACTTACTTCTTTTTTTGAATGCTTACATGTGCTATGTCCTGTTTAACACACTTTACAAATATTTTCTCTTTCAATCCTCAAGGCTGTGATACAGGAAGTGCTAACATCTACATTTCACAGAAGAGCAAATTAAGCTCCATGAGAATAAAATCAAACAACTAGGAAGTCTTTGAATTCTGGCTTGATGATATTACAAGCCTAACTTATTTAACCTAACTTATTTTGCTTCTCTCTATTTTTCTCTCCTTTGAATTATGACTAGCAGAGGTCTTCATTTAGAGTTGACTTTATACAGGCTGAAACGTATGAAAATCCATAATTACTTATGAATGGAGAGTGTTTTCACAACATCCAACCCCAGTTACTCGCCATCTCTTGAGTAGGCATCCTGACAACTTCACATAGATTGCTATGCATCTTTCACTCAAATACATCATCTGGAGTATCTTTTATAATTTTAAGTAGTAGAGAGGCAGAATTTGTTTAATGCCTGCATTTCGTTTCCTCAGCATCTTGCTAGACAGCCACCGATATATCTGGGAATTATGTGTATACCTTTACAAATGTTCCTTCATTTGCTGTTCCCATATACTTTATAGGAAACTTACATTAGGTAAGACCTGACAATTGAACTGGATTTATTTCAATACATGGTGAAATGTTTAATGTGTCAAGTACTATACTAAAAATGAGAAGGTGAGAAACATTCTTCTCCTTTGATTTATGAGGTCAAAGCATTTTAGATTTCATCCCACCTTTCTGACCACTTAAAAAAGTACTTTTCACTGCAGTGAGCCGAGATCTGACCACTGCACTCCAGCCTGGAGGCAGAGTGAGACTCCATCTCAAAAAATGAAATAAAATAAATAATTAAAATAACTCATTTTCATGGGTTCCTAGTCTTTGACACATTACTTAAATGTTAAACTTCACAGAGTGTGACCTGAGTCCTCACTCTTCTCTATCAAAAATAGATGCATAAATACTTCTATTATTGTGATTTAAAAAGCATATATAAAAAATCACTAACTCCAAAATCTGTCTCAGCCATTGTACTCCAAGATAATAAACAGTTCACAAAACACTTACACTTGGATATACCATAGACATTTTAAATTAATGTGCTTAAACAAAAATGTGTACCCTTTCCCACACTGCTCTTCTTTCCTTCGATATATAATTCCCATGTCAGTAAGTAGTGCATTCAGCCACTCAGTCAGTCAAGCCAGTACACTGAATATTTTCTTCTTTCTCAGTCTCCCAATCAGTCACCACATTATATTGGTTTTACCTTCTATCTTTCAAGTCTCGCTCTGCTCTTCCTACTGCCTTAGATTAAGGCTTCTCTAATTATTTTCTAGATTTGTACACCATCCTCTCAATTGCTCTTCTAGATTAAAACACTCCCCCTTCTCTAATTTATTCTCTACCCTGCTATCAAAGTGGCTTTTTATTTTAAAGGATAAAGCTCTCTACTGCCAGAAAGCCTTCATTACATTCAGGGGAAAATGCAATCTTCATTTTATGATATACCATGGCCTTTATGTATGTGCTAGTGTGACTTTGGTATATATTTCCTATTACAAAATTGGAGTTGATGCTCTAAAAGGCCTACTCAGAAAAGCCTACTCAGAAGCCATGAAAGTCTTTGATTTCTAGGTGAGTGGGCTATAACAAAGACTGGCTAATTCCAGAAAGCATATCTCATAAGATAGGTACATGGCAAATGGCTTACCTTTAGCATTATATGAAGGGATGATTTATTTATTTATTTATTTATTTATTTATTTATTTATTTTTAATTTTTGAGACAAAGTCTCTCTCTATTGCCCAGGCTGGAGTGCAGTGGCACGATCTCAGCTCACTACAATCTCCACCTCCCGGGTTCAAGTGATTCTCCTGCCTCAGCCTCCTGAGTAGCTGAGATTACAGGTGCATGCCACCATGTCTGGCTAATTTTTTTGTATTTTTGTTAGAGACAAGTTTTCACCATGTTGGTCAGGCTGATGTTGAACTCTTGACCTCGTGATCTGCCCGCTTCAGCCTCCCAAAGTACTGGGATTACAGGCGTGAGCCACCATGCCGGGCCTGGATAATTTAAATAAAGTTATTGGAGATACACATGTGTGGTAATTTTAAAATATTAAGACCCTGTATCAACACTTTTTAGTGTTTTTATCTGTAAAAGTTTATATTGGAAAATGACTACCTTTGTACAAATTATAATTAATTATCACAAAATACGAGCAAGAATCTGATGTCTTTTAAAATGTGTGGAAAAAATGATCATATATTGTTCTATCATTTTTTAAAGTAGGCTTTCATTTCGAGCTCCGATTCCCTAAGGTCAAGATTAATATCCTGGGAAGAAACAATAATTATACAGCACTGGAAAATCAAATGACACCTTTACTTGGAGCTAGAAATGAGGGCATGCCCATCAGCTTGGTTAGCCTGCACTGGTTCAGCTATATAAGAAACCATGTGACTCCTCATCATAGTCATCTGTGGTAAGCTAATTATCACAGACTGTCCAGGGCTAATAGCCTGGGAAAACCTATGTAAAACTTCTATTTCCAGAGTAGACTTTTTTTTTCAAGAATCCCTATGGTGTTTTTCTTCAGGCATTAAAGTTACATCAGCATCCTGGGGTCCATTACGAGAAAGTAGCAAG
Organism: Rhinopithecus bieti; assembly: GCF_001698545.2. Classification (NCBI taxonomy): domain Eukaryota; kingdom Metazoa; phylum Chordata; class Mammalia; order Primates; family Cercopithecidae; genus Rhinopithecus; species Rhinopithecus bieti. The sequence continues at coordinate 2,324,579 of NW_016808811.1, forward strand.
ATTTTCTTCACCTTTTAAATTTAAGATCCAAAAACTGTTAGTATATTGTGAAGCAATTATTTATTCCAATTAGGATAAAAGGTATACAGTTCAAAGGACTTAGCCTTGCTATTAAATATGTGAGACAAAAGTATATATTTTAGGATTAAATCTGTTTTAGGTCTCCTAGCTTAATATAGCCTGATGAGAAAGTAAAAGGGTATTGTAACTCCATTATTTTAAAGTTATACCTTAAATGCTGAGTAGACACGTTAATCTAAAGATTAGGAGACATTTCATTTGGGCTTTGGTTTGCCACATGGAGTTTATTACTTCTAAATTTGGTAGAATACTATGGAGTGAGTCTCATCAGATCCAGGGGAGAATTTGAAAGCTCTGACATAAATGTCTCAGAGAGGTACTACATCAAAATTAAATAAATGTGGAGGCATCTCTATAGATTTTAATTCTCAGGAAAATAACTTTCTGCAATATTTATTTTTCCTATAACAAATGACCAATAGAAAATTAATAATATCTACCAGTAGCTACCAATATCAGAATGAGTATAAAATTTAATATTGTTACTAATTTAATTTAATTTTTTATTTTTTTA
>NW_016808811.1:2325503-2384828 GCF_001698545.2 Rhinopithecus bieti
GGAAAAGAACATGGTACTCACTGCATAGTGACCTGGTTCTGAAAGCAAAGCTTTTCTTTGATAGCTAGAGAACAACTAATTCTAATTTTTTATTTTTTTATTTTTTTTAAATTTTTTTTTTATTTTTATTTTTTTTTTGGGACGGATGCTCGCTCTATCGCCCAGGCTGGAGTGCAGTGGCTGGATCTTAGCTCACTGCAAGCTCCACCTCCCGGGTTTACGCCATTCTCCTGCCTCAGCCTCCGGAGTAGCTGGGACTACAGGCGCCCGCCACCTCGCCCGGCTAGTTTTTTGTATTTTTTTAGTAGAGACGGGGTTTCACGGTGTTAGCCAGGATGGTCTCGATCTCCTGACCTCGTGATCCACCCGTCTCGGCCTCCCAAACTAATTTAATTTTAATTCCAATTCTACATGACTATATAGATTGCTTTTGAGGTTTACTACATTTAGTAAATCTTGGTAAAATCTTATAGAAATTTAAATGTCACATTATAATCCATGATTATAATAATGAGAGCTACAGAGCACATGTAAGGTAAGTAAATCCTTTAACTTTCCATTTGTTAAAAAATACATGGACCAATAATTTGCTCAAATGACATTTGCTCAGGTGGAACTTCCTTGAACACCTCAATCCTCCTCTGCTTCTGTCTATCTCTTTACCCTGCCTTATTTTTCTTCTTAACACTTAATTTTACTCATATCATATTATATACGTATTTGTTTATTTTGAATCTCCACTAGAACTGGAATTTGAGTCTCTGCTGTATCTCTGTCACTTAAGTTTCTCCATTAATATTTGCTAACTGCATTTATAAACTTAATGTATTTTCAAGATCCCTGGATTTGGAATTAGACAGCATTGGTTTGAGCTACTGCTCATTATGGCAAAAGGTATAGAATTATTGATACTCAATAACTGACCTATAAAATGAAAATACTCAAGGCATTTATTAGAGTTGTTGGTTGGGTGAATGAAATGAGCCCAAATAAAAGTACTTTATACACTGCTTTAGCATTTACTAAGATTAATTGTTATCATTATGCTGACTTCATCTTTTGAACTTGTGACTTAAACCCACTTTGAATTCCAATTCATTCTTTAGGCTATTTTGTCTTCAAAAAGAAAGAAATAAACTTAACTATTTCAGATGACTTTTGTAAAACTTAAATATCATCAACTATATAATTTAAAAATACAAACAAAGTGATGAGGTTCAGGACATGCTATCCAAAAATATGGTGCCTGGGCATCTGAGGAAGTAGTAGAAACTGGAAAGTCTTTCACATGGTCTCCTGCATTTCTCCTCTGAAACAAACCATTAAAGAATTATCTGACCTTCTTTTAAAGGAGTCTAAAAGTTACTCATTCCGGAAGGACTCTTCCTGTTCCCAGAGGAAAACATGTCCTCATCTCTGAACTGAAGACAAAGATGCCAAGAAGAATCTGAACAAACAGTCCTCGCTGTGTCCCCTCTTCATTTTATTACCATGAGATCATATCCGTTTTGTTCCTTCACAATTCTGCATGCCCAGCTTCCCTTCCTCAAATTCAACCATAAAAATATACAGCTTTTCCTGTTTCTTTGAGTCTTCATTTTTGAATAACCTGTGTCATGTAAACATGACATTAAATGAATTTGTTATGCTTTTCTCTTGTTAATGTGTCTTTTGGTATAGGGGTCTCAGCCACGACCCTTGCAATGGATAAGGAAAAGATCTTACTTTTTCTCTCCTACACAGGACAACACCAAATTTTAAAATTAATAATAATAAACTAGATTCTCGACTATCACATCACTATAGCACTAATCACCTTCTGTTGAGGTATATCTTTTCAGAAGATTTTAGCATATGAATGTTATATTAGTCATCACATAAAGTTAGAAAAAAAAAAGAATGCTGAGGTAAATATAAGCTTTATTCCTGAGAAAGAAAAAAAAAAAAATTCTTCCAGTTTAAAGGCCTGAATGAAGCGAGATTGGAAGATTGGGAGTAAGCAGGTCTATTAAAAAGGTAACTGATGTGGCTACTGTCACGAAATATGTAGATCTTTGTTTTTCATAATGATCACCAGAGAGCATCAACTTACAGAGGAGACTTTTAACAATGAATGAACATGACCCATCACATAAATGTCAGCCAACGTCTGTCTTCACCCCACCCACTCTGCAATGTTTGAACAGTGGGCCCATGAACAGAGTGTCTTTAATGGCACGAATAGCATGAACCCAACAGATGGTTCCCCTCAACAAAGATAATGTATCTACTGCATTGTTTGATGTTCTGAATTTCCAACAACAGGTACTAAAAATGAGCCTTCTCTGTTGAGAAAGAATCAGGCTTCAGGTTGATTATATGACTTCTTCTACCCAAGACGGGGCAGCTCTTTAACAGCTTCAAATCTCTTCAGGATGATGACCTATCTTTCCTTCTGTGATTCCTACTTGCACCACCATCCAAGGACTTACAAAATATTTGATCTTTTAATATGCAATACCACATGGCACTGCATTAGAACAGGGGACCATTTTCTAACAAAAATCTATGACCATGGGCACATGAACGCAAAATGTACTGGTGATTTCATGTTCCTCATTGAGACAGCAAGCCTAATAGTTAGACAACTGGCCTGGTAAAGCCTCAGTTAAGATTCCATCTCAAGGAAATATGCAGCAGAATTGAAATGCTATGCTTCTAGATGCATATTCGATGAATCATTAATTAATATAATCCCAATAGCATATTGTCTCAGAAACAATGGGTGGAAACAAGATTGGTCCCTCCTACCTTAACTGTCAGTATCCACCTTGTGGAATTTGTGTGTCTCCCACTCTGGAAATCTCAGGCTCTTCTATGCTAAAGGCCTGGTTACTAAGAAATAAATACTTCCACCAGGAGTCATTGTAAGGATTCCTCTGATCATTAAACTCCAAATATAATCAATTCACCTTAAGTCCCTTTTGACAGTATGTTAGCAATCTTATTACCAGGAAAATTAGCCTTGTTGCTCTGAAGGCAAGACAATAGGAATAAAAACTGGAACTCAGGGAATTCTCTGGCACAACTCTTGGCACTACCCTGCCTGGCCTGCTGAACCACTGTATGGGAATTCCAGCCAACATGGCCTAACAAATACAAGGTTAATACAGTCTCAGACCTCTCAAAAATAGAGGTCTAAGGTCACCCCACTAGTGAATATATAGACTATCCAAGGTACTATAAAGGGTGAGGGGAATCTAGAACAGTGTTGAGATTAGAAAGATAATATATATTGACAATGGTGTCAGGTTAGGCCAGAGGTAGCAGTAAAGGCTGTAGCTTGATTTTGTGATTCTTGTCTCTTACTTGTTTCCAAGACTGAGGAAACCTAACTCCTTGAAGGTATGATTGAATTAGCATCCCCAATATCCCCTTCTTTGCTTGGAAAATAAAGGAGGATACATTGTTCTCACAACTATGGAGGCCCCAGATTACAGTATGGAAGCCAGCAGTGGAGGGCAGTAGTGCATCCATGCTGTGCTATCTGGAATATAGTATTCTTCCCACATGCGCCACTCGAGCTCTCCCAGGCCTTACCAGTATTCTGTTTTAGCTGTCCCGATAGTGGTTAGATATGTGTGGGCTCTCAGTAACCCCACACAAGGGCAGCTTACACAACTGTGCCTCATGCCTGCAGCTCCTGCCCAGAGGATTCCCTAAGGATGACTCCATGGGACTCAGAAGTATTTGGGAGTTAACACTCAGTAGAGCAAAGCTTTTATCAATAAGAGATAGGAAACCATGGATAAATTGTTCACTTCACGCATCACATGGTGGCCACCGCACATAAACTGAGAAGTGGTAAACTTCTGGTTTCTTTGGGGACATCCTAAAGCGTCATGCAATCAGCAGGCAGCTTGCTAATAATACAGCCTCTTGCTGGCTCCCCCTCCTAACCCACTTCACCTTCCTGAGCCTCACTTCTACTCACTGGGATCACACTACCTAATAAGTAACAGTGACTAAGCACTCTGTCTCCGGCTACAATTTCTGGGGAACACACACTGAAAAATAATCTATTATTTTACTGCATGATATTTACAAAGTAAGAAGAGTACACTAAGAGTGAATTGTGAGACACCAGTATTCTCTACTAAATAATTATGTATGGACTTTATGGTCAAATAAAAATTATATTTGTAAGCAGATTACTTTGTTTTCCCTTAATCATGAATTTATGTAATAATCTACAGAATCACGATGTGGAGCAAAAGGTAAATTTCTATAATAACTTAATGTTCAAATGATGAACACCTAAATTATGCTTCTTGAGTTGGTCAAAATTGGTGAATAATTGTCTGAATAACTGTCATATTTAGCACTTCTTTCTTATATTATTAAGACTGATATCACAGAATGACATTATTATTTATAAGGTATAAGCATATTAAATATAATTCCCCAATACATTTTTGAAATAAAACTTAGTAATTCTGTTTCTGCGCAGTCATCATATTACCAAATAAGAAATCTAAGAAGTTAAATAATGTGTCTGAATTCTAGGGGTGAATATGTCCAGATATAATGAAAGAGTTAAATGGATGTTAAACATTAAAATTTAAGATCAATCCCCTATCATATGCAAAAGTATTTATCATCCTTTTAAAAATGTTTTTCTATTTTACATTCAGTCCCTCTCTTTGTCTCTCTCTCAGTCTCTCTTTCCCTCTCACTTTCACTCTCACTTTTGCTGTTTCATCACTTGCTCTCCCACATTCTCCCTGGCAAGAGGTCTGCAGTAGGAATTTGATAACATCTGTACTTCCTGAATTCCTTCTATGGTGTACAAACTCCTGGCAGACTCCACGCTACAGAATGGATGTCTTGCTTCACAACTCATATATATTACCTTAGTCGGACCCCTGATATGTTAAAATAATACATAGACTCTATAATTTAATAGGGACTCCAAGTGAGAACAAATTATCTCAGATATTAAGCCTTCATTATTCACAGGTGTTAGTATGAGTAAATAAAGCAATGCTTTATTTGAGGTTCCTTAAAGCCAGGAACTACTAGAGAGAATGAGAAGTTAAAATATATATATGATAAAGTCAGATACTGTTAAGAGTAACCCTCGTGTTGTAAAATACTAAATGGTGCTCTAAATCTTTAGGGGAATCATAGTTTCATTGTTTTAACAGCTTCACTTTGTCATGTTTACATGCTTATATACCAGAATAAATAACACTCTACTGCATTTGAAGGCTGATTTTTATCCAGTTACTCTCCAGAGTAATGCAAACTCACCTGAATGCCACTTAACCTACTTTTTGGCTGAGTTACCTGTAATTTAGCAAGTTGACTACAAAGAGAGCATTTGACTGGCACTTGTAAGGTCTGAAAGAAATGTCTCTAAATCTAGAAAACTCCAAAGTAAAAGAAAGTAGCCAATTGTACACATGCAATAAAGAGTAAAGAGAAAAGAAAAGCAAGGGTATTTATTTTTTAGAAAAAAAAAAAGTATTTTTTTATCCTTGGCAAATCATAGAGTAGGCTCTCTTGAGACCTTCTGCTCTTGTTTGACAGAGGCGATAGCATACGGCATTCTACTGAGACTCAAAAATAGTAGTCTAATACTTTCTGTTTGCTTTTCATACTAAAGTAAGACTTCCAGTAGTCAGAACAATGCTCACTTTCCCCTTTTTCAGTATCTTTCAATGAACTCCCACACACATTTGTGTTAATTACGTGACTGATCCTCCAAGGAGTAGCAATCTATCCTGTCCTGGCATGTGGCAAAGTCAGAATGTGTGGAGTTTTGGTAAAATGATTGCATAGATTCTCATCAATTTTGTTTTCTCTTGCAGTATATACAGGAAGATTACATTTTCCACAATTCTATGTAATGAAACTGGTACACTATAGCTTGTTCTGGATACTGATAGAATGTAGAAAGTGTTGATATATCCAACTTTTCTCTTGGCCCTGAGAATTTCTTGTAAGATTCGTGGCTGAGGACCTAGCCTCCATACTGGTGGTTAGCAGTGAAGATTTTGAGATAAGAAAGCCACACAGTAGAAAGATTCTGGAGCCTGGAAGTTCTTAAAAATGGTGGTCCATGCCTGTAATCCCAGCACTTTGGGAGACCAAGGCAGGCGGTTCACGAGGTCAGGAGATCGAGACCAGCCTGACCAACATGGTGAAACCCTGTCTCTACTAAAAATATAAAAATTAGCCAGGAGTGGTGGTGCACACCTGTAGTCCCAGCTACTCAGTAGGTTGAGGCAGGAAAATAGCTTGACCTGTTCCAGTGAGCTGAGATCGTGCCACTGCACTCCAGCCTGGACAATGGAGTGAGAATCCATGTCTAAAAGAAAAACAAACTTCTTGAAGATTCTTAGAAGAGATTCCTCACTAGCATCAGATAGTTAAGTAAGAAAAAAATAAATAAATAAATAGGAAATAATCTTTCATTTGATTAATCCCTCTGGCATTTGGAAATTGTTCATGATAGCAGCTAATGCAAAATATCTTTATTATTGTAGGATTAAATACAATGATCCTAGAGATCAAATATAATTAACTTATAATTAGTTATATTTACTGTGGGGTAAATCTTCTCCCACTCATAACATTTGAGTAAGCCCTCTTGGCTACATGACTATATGGCATGTACAAAACCCATTTAGGTGACTGGGAGAGAACTTACTCTTAACTCATTAAAAGTTGCTTTAATTTATATATTTTGTTATAGGGAACTGGGTTTTGGAGAAGCAATAGGCAAATTTTCATAGGAATAAAGGTATCTTCTGGTTGAAAATAAATTAAGACATTCTCAATATTTCATGTTTTTAGGTTTTGTTTATGTGCAGAATGGAGATGATCTAAGTGATGTGTGCTAGAAGGAAAATGTATTAGGGACACTGAAAAGAAACACAACATAAAGAAAAAAGAACTCTTCATGAGGATGTTTTCATCAAAGACTATTAAGTTTGATTTTGTAAATTCTTCTACAGGATGTCTGGCTTCCCAGGTTATATCTGAATATCTGCATTTGCCTCATCCCTACTCTCATCCAGCATTTATCCACTGATAAGATATTGGCATCAGACAAGAAGTATCTTGTGATAATTTCACTGCAGTCACCTGCCTTATTACATAAGTAATCACAGGGCAGAAGCCAGAAAAAAAGTATAGTTCCTAGGAATTCATCAGTTTCCTTTGTTGAATAAATTTCCCTAGAGGATCCTTCTTCTGATGGTCTTCAGGTTCACACTTACATCCTACCCTTTAGTTAATGTGTCAGCCTTGCTGTATAGTCACTTCACCTGAAAACATGGTGGACACATGATGGTAACACTCAGTTCTCCACTTGAACCAACCAAACTAAATGTCTTCTGTGATCTGTCAGAACCGATGTAGAATTTAGGTACTTCCTTGACCTTCTCTCTGCCAACATCTGTTCACCTGGCACTTTTACTGTAATATGGCCAACCATGTTGTTGCAGTGTGTTCTTTCAGGCTGACTCTTCCAAAAATACCAGAAGAAAAGACAGATGCAGTTCCTATGTCCCCTTAAATTCCCTTATTTGGGGATTGTATAATATAGCTCATTGTCTATAAGCCTTCTTTCACATCATTTTATAGCCAATAAAAATAATTCTAATCTCTTTTTTGTGTAGCAAGAAAACAGATCTACGTCATCATTCCTTCCCCACTTTATAATTTATGGTTAACCTCTGCACTCTGTTTCAAAAGCCAATATTGATCAAAGTAATGCTTTTGAAGTTAAGATGACAACAACAACAACAACACAAAAATCAACAGTCCAGGTTTTGCACTTGAAAGAAATAGTTTTTAAAACTCTTGAAAATCTAAACTAGATTTTAGGTTTTATTTTCACTGAGTTCTTTTGTGTTTATATTTCAATTTTACAGTTAACTGAAAAATAATCATCACTTTAATTCACGTTAAACCATCATTTACTCACACTAATATACATTAAATAAACTGTTCTAAAAGGGAATAATATACTGACTATTATCTAAACAAATTTCTGGGAACCCATCACATGTTATGTGCTATGCTAGGATGCAAAGATTTAGAGAATAAACAATATACAGTAGGAGCTTTTCAAAGTTTACTTTTCCAGGTAGAGACATAAGCATAGACAAGAATATAATGCATAATAGAAACTATTATTATATAATTATGGCAGCAAGTCAGAGTATCTAAATTAGTTTATTAAAAGTTGATATGCTCAATGAACGACATCAACTTGGTCTAGACATATCTGAAAAAGATTAAAGCAGGCATTTTAAACAAATACTATTAACTGAATTGAACTCATAAAAGCAGAAAAGCCCAAATAAACTATAAGAATGAACTAAAACACTTCCTCAACCTATTATACAGTAACAATAAACTCTCTAGGAAAGACAAAATAGGAAAAATTGTAGAATTCAACAGTGGGATAACCGAGCCCAGAAGATTCATATTAATTGTAAGGGTAATGTATAGAATTCAGAGACAAAACAACTTGTGTAATTATTAGTCCATGATTACAGACAAAGGTTTTAATAGCTTTTTCAAACCAAGTAAACGAATACCGGTTGCTTGACTGCCTACTATGAATGAATACATTGAGTATTATACTCATTATTTCTCCATAATTTTAGAGTGGAAATAAAGAATACTGTGAGAAATTTCATGGTTGTAAAGATGTCCAAACTATAAATTGGACATTATAATATTAAGACAGAAATTCAGCATTTTTTTGTCTGTTTGCCTTTTCAAGTTTAAATCATTCTGATTAAACAGAGAAAATCTCATTTATTTCTAGTATATATTTTTATTCAGCTGAATGCTTTTATTAATCAATAAACTTTAGAGCATTTTTAAGTTCACAGTAAAATTAATTAGAGTTTAGAGAGTTCCTTTATGTCCCCTGTCCTCACACATGTACAACCTTCTGTATTGTCAACGTCCCAAAATACAATGGTACATATGTTCCAATTGATGAGCCTATACTGACAAATCATTATCCCCAAAGATCATAATTTACATTACAGTTCACTTTTAGTGTTGTACATTCTGTGGCTTTTGAAAAATATATAATGACACATAGTTACCACTTTAGTAACATACAGAATAGTTCTATTCCCCTAAAACCCTTTGTGTTCTGCCTGTTTCTCTCTCTCTCCCCACTAATCCATGGAAATCGCTCGGCTTTTTTTTTTTTTTTTTTTTTTTTTAACAATTTGGGGGGGGTTGCTTTTGTAATTTTCAAAAATGTTTAATTGACTCATAATGTACATTTTTATGGAGTTAATGGTGATGTTGAAATAAATGTAATGTCTAGTGATCAGATCAGAATAATTAGCATACCCATCTCAAATATTTACCACTTCTTTATGTTGGGAGCACTCAATATCCTCCTTCTAGCTATTTCAAACTATGTATTATTGTTAACTATAGTCATCTACAGAGCTACAAGACACTGGCACTTATTCCTCCTATTTAGCCCTAACAAATATCTTGTGTATCCTTTAACAAATCTTTCCCAATGCTCCCCTCTCCCCTGCCCTTCCCAATTTCTAGTATCCTCTGTTCTACTTTTTACTTCCAGGAGATCAAGCATTTTGTTGTTGTTTGTATGTTTTTTTGATTCCATATATGAATGTGAATGAGAACAGGTGGTATTTAATTTTGTGTTCCAGGCTTATTTCACTTAACATAATGTCGTCAGTTCCATTCGTGTAACAGAGAATGATTATTTCACTTTTTTAAAATTTTAAGCTGAATAGTATTCTGTTGTGTATATACCCTCCATTTTCCTTATTCATTCATCCATTCTTGGACACCTAGGTAGTCCCACACAGAAGTTGTCCAACAATGAACACATATTTGTTGTTGCAAATAATACCATAATAAACATAGAGCTGTAGATGTCTTTAAGATATGCTGATTACTTTCCTTTGAATAAATGCCCAGTAGTGGCATTGCTAGATCAACTGGTAACACTATTTATAGTCTTTCTGAGGAACTTTCATGCTGTTCTCCACAGTGGCTGTAGTAGTTTACATTCCCATCAACAGGGTATATGAGTTTCCTTTTCTCCACATCCTCACCAGCATTTGTTATTTTTTTGTCTTTTTCATAAATGCTATTCTAATAAGGGTGAGATGATACCTCATTGTGGTTTTGATTTACATTTCCCTGATGATTGGTGTTGTTGAACTTTTTTGCATATATTTGTTGGCCATTTGTATCTCTTAACAAATGTATATTCAGATAATTCACACTTTTTAAATTGTATTGTTTGTTTTTATTTTTTGCTTTTGAGCTTTCTGAGTTCTTTGTATATTCTGGATATTAATCCTCATCAGATAATTGCTATTTCATTCTATTGATTTCTTCCTTTGTTGTGTAGTATTTTAGTTAGATATAATTCCATTTATTTATTTTTGCTTTTGTTGCCTGTGCTTTGAGGTCTTATCCATTAAATCTTTGTTCAGACTAACATCCTAAAGCATTTCACCTGTGTTTTCTTCTACTAGTTTTATAGTTTTGGGTCTTACATTTAGGGCCTTTTATCTATTTTGAGTTAATTTTCATATAGGGCAGGGATCTAGTTTAATTCTTCTGCATATGGATATCTACTTTTCTTAGCACCATTTACTGAAGAGACTGTGCTTAGCCCAGTTTATTTTCTCGGTACTCTTGCGCTTTGACTATTTGTCACCTTTTGTGCTTCTATACTAATTTTACCTTTTTTTTTTTTTTTCTTTTTTTTCTATTTCTCGGATGAAAAATGTCAATTACGACACCCCTCCCCCCCGCCACCCAATTCTCTCCGCAACCCGCAACCCTGCCAATCCAGAGGTGTCAGTGAGATCATCAGGTGATCGGTCAGCTATTGTTTACTGCTATCCTCACTAAAATAATAATAGTCAAATTAGCTCACAACTGGCCCAAACCAGGGAGGTCCCTAATAGACAGCCCTGACACTGTGAGCAGCAGCTTCCCATAATATCCCGGAGTTGGTGAAGTAGGGCTCATGAAATGTGCACTAAGAAACAAAAATCGTCGAGTTTAGCTGGTAGCTAGGACCTATCTTCTAGAAACACTCAACTGTAAGGGAAAAATGTCTCAAGTTAGCATGTGGTAGAACTCCCAGAACACACACCAGTGACCAGCTCGTGCTGAGACCCATCTCAAGTAATCAGCAGGCCCCCACTGCCTCAATCGAAGAATGGCAAGCGTATAGAAACCCCCAAATCAATACGGTCAAACCTGTGGCAGCTTGAATTGTCTCAAGTTGCCAGCTTGAGCCCTACTTCCCAAGTGCACTATTACTTCCATTTTGGTGCGCTGCTCTCAAAACTTTTTTTGAGACACTAGTCTCAAACTCTTGCCAATGGCTGAGGCGCGATCCTCCGCTCACCTGAAGCCTCCGCCTCCCGGATTTAGCCGCCATTCTCCTGCCTCAGCCTCCCGAGTAGCTGGACTACAGTTGGCCCCACCCACCCGCCCGGCTAATTTTTGTATTATTATGTAAGAGACAGGGTTCAGCCATGTTGGCGCAGGATGGTCTCAGTCTCTTGACGCTCGTGATCCACCCACTTCGTTTTTTGAGTTTTTAGGGTTATTTTTATATTTTGTATAAGAAGTCTTTACATATGTGTCTTTCACAAATATTTTAATCCCCCAGTCTGTGGGCTTGACGTCTCCATTTCTTGATATCTTTCCACAGAGTCCAAAGATTATACATTTGGTGAAATTCAGGTTAGTTATTTCTTCAGTGGAAGCATGAGCTTTGGTATTCTGTCTAGAATAAGTTAGGTGGCGACTTTGGTGTTCAGTCTAAATAAGTTAGGCCCAGTGCCTGGCAGATTATTTATTTATTTATTTTATTTATTTTTATTTTTTATTTATTTTTTTTTTAGTAGCAGACAGGGTTTCCACCGTGTTAGCCAGGATGGTCTTGACATCTCCTAAACCTCATGTCTCTACTAAAAAATACAGAAATAGCCTGGGCCGTGAGGGTGAGGCGCCGCCTGTAATCGCCAGCCTACTCGGGAGCCTGAGGCAGGAGATTGGTTGAAGCCCAGGAGGCCGGAGCTTTGCAGTGAGCACGTAGATCAGGGCCCACTGCACTGCCAGCCTGGCAAGTAAGAACAAGACTTAAGTCCTGCAAAGGAAAAAAGAAAAAAAAAAAAAAAAAGTGGGCCAATAGCCCCAGAGTTCCCTAAGGTTTTCTGCTATGTTATCTTCTAGCGATTTTTATAGTTTTGGATTTTGCATTTAAATCTATGACCTATTTTGAATAGGGATTCAATTTTTATTTCAAGAAAATAACTGATTTTATTAAATATTTTAAAAGTAAATGCAATGTTTCCATTTACTGAAAAGTCACATTTCACATTTGAAAACATTAAGAACAAAAGCAACTGATTAAATTCACAATTTACATACAAAAGTAACTCTTCTGGCTTTTTGAAATTTAAGTTTAAATATAACTGTTAATATTCAACTGTTACAGATCCAACATAGATACAAATGCTAAAATGATACTAGTTGAAAAGCTAATACTAAAGGTTGCACTATAATTTCTTTATTATTTAAAGCAATGTAGAATTACCTTTCTGTTCTTTTCAGCTTTCAAAGATGTGTATCTTGTCTATGGGCAAATAATTTTTATTAAAAGTAGCATTTTGGTTATGTACTTAATAGGAATCATGTTTTATTGCATCACTTTGCTCAGTATCTGAAAGGGAAAGTTATAGTGTAATAATTCATATTTTCAGTTTACAGGGAGATTAATAATGCATTTTTATTGAATTATTGTTCCCCTTGAAATTCTCAAAATTTACCTTTTCCTTTATATGTAATCACCAGGAATTTCAGATTCAAAATACTATTTTAGGGATGTTGAACCTTAGTAAGGTATCACTTTATTAATTCTTAAATCATTCTTATAACATTTATTGTGCCCTGATTATGTTCTCATCTCACAAAATTTAAGAAAATATAATCTCTTCCCTGAACAATCACCTCCAAGGAAATACAGAAATATAGTAATATAATTGCAGTATAGAGAATCTTGACTATGATAGGCTTAGCTACAGAATATACTTCCGGCACTGGGGAGAAAATAATTAGCTCTTGGATGAATTAAAAAGATAAGTATTTAGGCTGAGTCTTGAAAACCAAATGTATTCATTCAGGTGCAGAAGTAAGGTGGGTTGTCAACACTTAGAGATGGAAATCATGGGGGAGCTTGAAGCAAGAAGCAGGGCCAACTCTTGAAAAGTCTTTTATTCCATGAAAATGAATTTGTAGGTAATACTGAGTGATTAAGTTGTTTTAATATTTTACTCAGTGGAATAACAGAATCAGCTTTGTATTTTAAAAGATTTCTCACATCATTAGCAAATATATTCATTAAAATTCAATGTATGTTACTGATCACCAGTGTGGGATGCTGTAGATATAACAATGAATAAGGGAAAAGGGCTATGATTGGAGAAAAAAAGAACAAAAACAAAATTATTAGAGGCTCAGAAAATAGAGCATTCTAACATATTTTGTGTAAGATTTGGTTGCTTAAGAACGTATTAAAAAGGCATATTTTCATATTAATGGTGTCAGGTTTACTTAGCATATGATGTAGATAATTATAAGAAAATATCCTGAGATAAAGAAAAGTAATATTTTAAAGATGAAAATAAATATTCAAAAAGGCACTAGAATTACTGATTATTGAAGACCCAGTGGCAAGAACCTTTGAATGCAGACATCCAGTAGAAACTAAAACAATCCTTGCAATATTCATTTTTTTTTAATGCCAATCATGTGTGGAACTGAGATATAGGACATGGTATAGGCATAATTTTCAACCCAGTCTCATCACTATAGACTGCAGTAAGCTAAGTGAGAGTAGGTGCACATTCTTATCAAAGGTTTCAAGGACCCATGCAAGTGAATTTCATAGTTATCTTCGATACACAATATCTCCAATGAATTCCCACTGAATCCAGATTCATTCTCTTCTTTCCATAGAACATTCTTTTAGAACTTAGTAGGATAAAAGATGCCCTGATGTTGAATGAGGACTGTTGATCATTAGTTAGGTAAGCTACAGAAATACCTCATGGCCTGTAACATGTCAGGTCCTAATGTGAGTTGGATAGACACTAGGGTCCAGTTCACAGGGAGAAAAAACAAAAATGACTACACATATGAGAAGTTATGGATTTCAACAGTAACAGAAGTTATATAGATACACTCTAGATGTTAGGAAACAGGTTGTAAAGCAAAGATTGTAGAATAAACATATAGTGAATCTCAAGAATACGCAAACATTCAAGAATCAGGTAAAATTAATACTGAATGTTGATATAATATTCATAATTATTCCAGCCATTGTTCCATATGTTCTACAGATATTTAGTCATTTAAGCCTTACAACAATCTTATGAATTTGATAATTCTGATGTCCCTGTTTTACAGATAAGGAAACAGATCCCCAGAGGTCAAATATCCTGCCAAAGATGCCATCAAAAGCCTGGGAAACAGCTGTCAGACTCCAGAGCCTGTATTCTTTACCTGACCAAATGTTGGCTACTTATTGGCAGTTCCCCAATAGACAAAATTTGTCATTTTTATCATTTCAAGAAGCAAAACTGGCATAGGAAAGTCATGGAGAAAATAATAAAAGGAGAGAGCAAGTATTTAATTTGTTGTACAGCATATTTTATATTAATAGGCATACTCTACAGACAACTCATACTTCATCATATAGTTAATATGTACCAGAAAAAATCATGCTTATTTACAACCAGAGTCAAAGATATCTCAAATCTGATTAAAGTTGAATAGCAACAACCTTAAATGCCATCTGTTATCTATATTTTGTATCTCTACTTTTATCCAATGAAACTGTTTTGTCCTATAATAAAGGGGTTAGCCTTTTTCCTTCTTCTTATGCTATTGGGAATAAATTTGGTCTAATAGGTCTTTATACAGTTCTGATAAGAAAAATGAACTTAACTGGACAAAAAAAAACAGCTGTGCTGTGAAAATTAAATGGTCAGCCAACTAAAATTTTGAACCAGACTATTTATAAAAATGTTTTTTTATTTCTTTATCTTAAACATTATCATCTGTTGCTGAGGTTAAAATAATAAAATTTTGTTTTCTAAATTTAATTAAGTAGAGATTATTATACATATTTAGAGAACCAGAGGCCTGTTCCATCACTTAAGAATTTTAAGAGAAGATTTCAAATATTTTAACACATTAAAAGTGGTATTTTGCTTATGCCAAAATGGATTGGTATTATGTATTTCTTAGACTTAAAATGTAGAAGGTAAGAAAAGTATGGTCATTGCTTATTTATAATTTAGATTATTTTAAGTTTCATCTACCTTTCAAAATTTGTTCCCAAGAAAATTATTCTAGTTCTCCTTTGCCAGTGTTACAAGTGTTTTAAAGCCTCTGCTTCTATGTACTAAATGACGATGAATTAAAAAAAAAAAACATCAAAGAGGTTTCTCTTTTTCGAACTGTACACATGACTTTTTATGCTGCGTATAGAACTAATAAATGGACAGCCAGTAAAATTTTAATAAATTATGAAATTATTATATTTATAATAAATAATATTGTCTTATAAAATAGTTAAAAAACAGTGTGAAGGGCATTCTGAACCTAATAGATTAAAAGTCATTGGTTTCCATTGTTATCAATATTCACAGTCTTAAACAAACAAATGGTTCTTAAAAATAAGAATTAATGAAACTAGAAGAGGATGACCAGTTGATTTCTTTATGCTCTATTTTCACCAGGAACCAGAAAAGCCATGTGAATTTTAATCCATCGTTTTACATTTTAATATATGCTATTTGCATTAGTGTTCATTTTGATGAATGGGTTCTATTTTATTTCTATATTCATTCAAACAATTTAGTGTTTAGGGGCTAAAAGAAATCCCAAACACAATTTAAACCAAACCAAAAAGATTATAAAACATTAGCTACAAAATATTTTCAGGTTAAATGTACATTAATGTATAGATTAAATCATTTGCTCTGTGTAATAGAAAGATATCTATTAAATAAAATCAATAAAATGCACGTGTATATTTTTAAAAGTAGGAAACGTCACTCTATAGCTGAAGTTATGTTGCTTTCTTAAAATGGTTTATTTTCAAACAAGTTAGTAATTATTTTGAATTTTTAAAATATGTTGGCTACCTTCACCAAGCATTTTACTTGTTACCTTGGTTTAACAACCGTCTCAAAACCGGGCGCGGTGGCTCAGGCTTGTAATCCCAGCACTTTGGGAGGCCGAGGCGGGCAGATCACGGGGTCAGCAGATCAAGACCATCCTGGCTAAAAAAGTGAAACCTCGTTTCTAGTAAAAATACAAAAAAAATTAGCCGGGCGTGGTGGCGGGTGCGTGTAGTCCCAGCTACTCGGGAGGCTGAGGCAGGAGAATGGCGGGAACCCGGGAGGCGGAGCTTGCAGTGAGCCGAGATCCCGCCACCACGCTCCACCCTGGGCGACAAAGCGAGACTCCATCAAAAAAAAAAAAAAAAAAAAAAAAAAAAATCTCCAATAAAAGATAATCCATATATCCACATTGTTGAAAGAGCCTATTTGGAGAGGGAGAAAGAGAAAGGAAAAGGAATTGTAGTGACCAATTCCAAGATGGCCCTCAAAGATCCCCTCCTCCTGACAGATCCTTTTGTAATCTCCATCCTTTGAGTATGGGTAGGCCTAGAAACTTATTTCTAGGCAAAAATAACACAGCAGACGTAATAGGATCCTACTTCTATGAATTGGTTAAAAGAGATTTTAACCCATTTTGTAGGTAGACACTTTCTTTCGCTGTTTTCATGGTAGAGAGATCCACGTGGCAAGACACTGAGGGTGGGCCCCCAGCCAAAGACCTTGAGTCCGGAAACCCAAAGGAAACTGAATCCTCCCAAGAGCCATGGAAGTAAGTTTGAAAGTGAGTCCTTTCCAACTGAGTCTTCAGATAAAACCCCAGTTTTGGCTGACACCTTCATTACAGTCTTGTGAGAGACCAGAGGAAGGCACAGCCCAGCCATGCCCAGACTCTACCCACATAAACTGTGAGATAATAAATATACATTGTTTTAAGCCACTAAGTTTGTGAAAATGTGTTACAGCACAATAGATAATAAAGAAAAGATATTTGAAATATTCATTAGTTAAAACAGACTTAACTTCACAATTTTTCTTGAGGCAAAAAAAAAAAAAAAATCATCTCCAACTATACTTATGGAATGTGTCTGTATAATATTCACATTCTGATTCTACAACAGCAGAATTTTTTGTTTTCAATTACTAATTTTATTGTACCTCCAAAACTTAGCATTTTAAAGTATTTCCAACTTTATGTAAGATAAAATATTCAGCTTATTTTTTATTTTTTTAAAGGAAATAAATAATTTTTTTTTTTAAAGGAAAAAAAAAAATTTTTTTTTTTTTTTTTTTTTTTTAGAGATGGGGTCTCACTATATTGGCCAGGTTGGTCTTGAATTCCCAGCCTCAGACAATCCTCCTTCCTTGGCTTCCCAAAGAGCTAGGATTATAGGTGTGAGCCACGGCATCTGGCCCCTGATCTTCCTTGAAGGGTTACTATTTTTATTTTTGTTAAATTTTGGCATACTTCTAACTATAGTTTTCTAACTTTCTCTTTCCCTTTATATGTATGTTTGTCTATAAACACATACACCATTTCTGTCTCTATATATGTGTAATTTTATCAACTTTATTACTATTTAGGGTTAGAATAATTAAAAATATGGTGAAAGCCAGAAGAAAAATATTGAAATAAAAGTGTTCATGTAATAAAATAATGAAATAAATAGAAAGAGAGTCAGAGTTTAGTTATACAATGAAGAAAATACTAGACTCAGCACAGAATACAAGATCCCTACAAAAAAAATTTCTTTGTGAAAATTAGAAAATAACTATACAGAAAATGCAGAGAACAGCATCTTATGTAGGGGTACTAAATTATTTTTTAAAAGAGTCTCAATTATGTAATATTAATAATCATTTCCTAAACAAAACTGTAAAATATTAAAACTTTATACTTCAATTTGTATCTTAATTATATATTCATTTAAGGATATTAACTATTTTTTCAAAATTAAATCAATTCAATATATAGTTCATGCAAAGTAATTAGATCTATGAAAATGATGCTAAGAAAGAAATAAAAATGGATAAATGTTTTTTTAAAGAAAGTTTGACTGGAGAGATGGTATGAAAAAAGTAAAACCACAAAAATAAGTAAAGGTAAACACAAGCATAGGGTGGCATCAATATATGTATCTCACTTAGGAAACAGGAAAATAACAAAACAATCGAAACTCAGTAGAAGTTGGGGATTGTAATTAGCTATTCACTTGTGGGTTGAGGATATCTACAACCCTTTGAAAGGATCAGTTGATTAAACATGAGCTATCATACTTCAGCTGCTAAAATCCTTAATATGTCAGAGATTTTAATCAGAATAAATTCAGAATCTACTAAAAATGAAATAATTTGAGCTATAGCAGCAGTGAAAAAATAAACTGGGAAACTTGGGCCCCAATCCGACTACACATTGAAGAAATCAGTTCATAATTATGAATATTTATTGCTACATATGCCAATTAGCTTTAAAGACTAAGTTCTATAAGAAGTTGATCAGAATGTTCAGGTAACACAAAGTACATATCATATTTTGTGCACTATAATTTCCTATCACATAACTACGTGACATGCATCATAACTCATGAAATAATTTTTTAAAAGATCATTGCTTAACATATTCCATATGGTAAATTATATTTTATTACATTAGAAATAGAAATGTATTTCCATTAAATTCTAAGTAATGAAACTGTGAAATTTTGAAATTTTAATAAGATGTTAAAATGAGAAATAGAGCCAAAGAATGCTCTAAATTGTAATAAAATGAGAAAGTAGATAAATATTAAAAGATCTATAAACAGATATATGATTTTTAGTCTCAAGTAATAATTATCTTGATTATCTGGTGATAATTTTAATGCCATGACAATATTTAAAAATAAAGCAAAATAAATATAAAATAAATTTGGGGAATTGTGCCAAGACATGAGTGACAACAAATTCACTAAATTCCACCCTTTCTTTGGGGGAAAAAAAGAGAAAGAAAGCAAGAGAATAAAATATTATGAAGAAATATTAGAGGCTGTTTGTCAATGATATGTTAAGCCAGATGCTGACAGGAATTTGCATTAATCAAATATCAGATGAAGCCTAGTGGCAGAATAAAGTTCCATGTGAAGGAAAAGAGGAAAAGAAGGGAAGAGAGATTGCAAGACTCCAAATTTGTTTCAGCCATCAAATATGATGTAAACATTGGGAACTTAATTTCAAGTATCATTTTGTCATGTTAAAGACAGAAACCATCCAAAATGAAAAAAAAAAAAAGCATTAGACAAAACTCTTCCATTTATTATTTTAAAATTATTAGAATTAGAAACTTAAATGCAATAAAATAAGTTATTTATAACTAAAACCAATATAATATTTAATGATGCCATACTGGAAGTATTTCCATTATAGGCTAAAAAAAGACAAGGTTTATGGCATAGTCAATATTATTAATATTTCCAGGAAGTTTAAATCGGAGAATAAGATAAGAGAAGGAAATAATTCAGAAAGAGGACTAAAGTATAACACAGTGTAAGCTATATAACAGAGATAACAAGTACTATGAAGTTATTTATTGAATAAATAAATGATTGTTTTCAGATAATATGATTGCCTATGTTGATAGTTTTCCTAGTTCATTTTCTGCTACTATAACAGAATACCTGGAACTGAGTAATTTTTAAAGAATAAAGATTTATTTCTTAGAGTTCTAGAGGCTGGGATGTTCAAGGGCATAGTTCTGGCATCTGATGTGGGCCTTTGTGCTGTGTTATCATAGGGCAGATGGCAGGCAAGTCATGAGACATGGAAATGAAATTGGGCCAAACTTATCAATTTTATAAGAAACCCACTATAGTGATAATTAATTCACTCCCACAATAAAGACATTAACTCATTCACGAGGGTGGATCTTACATGATCTAATCGCTTCTTGTAAGACCCACCTCTTAAAATTGTTACAATGACAATTACATTTCAACAAGAGTTTTGGAGAAATATTCAAATGATAGTAGACATCTAAGAGAAAAAACTACTAGAAATAATAATAATTAATGAGTTATCAAACAAGTATTGTTTTATACCAGAAACATTAGCTAGCCATGGCAGGGGGGTCCTAGAAATGGTGATAACCAAATATGAAAACCTAAAATTAGATTTAATTAGAAAACTTTAAGATTTATTTGAAAATGCTCAAGAAAATATGGTGACATCAAAATTGAATAAAAGTATGTCCCTGAAAATTAAATACTGCAAAGATGGACATTCTCTACAAATTAAATTATAGAGACACCTTTTGGATAAAAGAAAATGGATTTTCCTTCAATCTTGATTATTCTGTTTCATCTGCAAAATAAATTGTCTAATTTTAAAAGACAATGAAATGGGCCTATTTTATTAGAATTTAAATATGCTATGTAATTTCAATGATAATGGTAATAATAATGTTATAATATGTGAACAAGGGCATACAGAATTATGACAGATGATAGAAAGCTCAGTAGACAAATTCTACATGAAAGAGACTTTAAAATATAAAGTTAGCATTTCAAATCAGTGAGGAAGAAGATGCAGAGGATGGGTATTTTTTTGATGCCTTTAGGAAAACTTTGAGCTCCAGCATATCATAATCTAAAATAAATATCAAAATGAACAAATATCCAAAACATTATGTAATTATTTTAAAAATCCCCTAGGCCTTCTTATTACAATACAGTATTTTTTATATATAAATTAGAATCTTATACTTGAGTTACTTGGAATCAGGCATGTTATAGACCGGAGATATTTTTCATTTCACAATGTGAGCAAGTACTCCCATTTAAGAAAATTGTTTTGGTGCAATAAAGAGCATATTACTACCCACCATGTAGCAAATATTCTTAGTAGTTTTTTTTTTTTTTTAATCCATTTTAAGTAAAAAGTAGTAGTCCTGGCCAAACTCAGCAGTGGACTTAAAAATCAGTAGCATTGTGGCTACTTTGACACTCCAGCCAGTGTGGCAAGTTGATTATTTCAAATATATTTATCGTCTATGGTTTATAGAGAGTTCTAGAATGTGAATGTTTACTTTGGCAGTTTCATATACATTATATTTTAAATTCAATAGTTTTAAATGTTGCTGTGATTATTTGATATAATGAAAACTGACTAAGAAACTACCTGTGAATTAGACTTNACTTATGTAGTATTTGCAAAAGGAATATAATGTTTTAAGCTATATTTTGATTCTAGCTTTATTATTATATGTTTTATTTGTGTTTAGAAGCTTTGAGAAGTAGATGTATGTTTAAAGTGAAAATCAAAATTAGTCTGCAGATACCAAGGAAAGAATATCCATCCTAATAACCTTCATTTCAAGTATAAAAGATTTTCCAAGGTTACTGCTAAAAGCAAAGCAAATATAAATACAAAATAGTAAAATAATTTGTCTACATGAGAAAATAATTCATTCTAGTATAAGAACTAGCCCTTTCTTTTACAGTGGAATGTTTTAGAATAGATCAAATAAATATGTATCCTGTAGGCAAAGAGATGTGTCAGAGTCACCTCTTTTGGCAGTATTTATTAATTCAAATATTTATAGTAGGTGTCAGACATACGTGTTGGTCACTGTCAGAGAGGGAACAAAATGATTAACTCATAAGATTTGTGCTATCAAGAAGCTCAATTGGATGAAACAATCACAGAAGGATAAGGTGCCATAGAAAATGATTTTCTAGAGATGCACTTGAACCAAAATATTTGTTATTGTTCACAATTGTTTTGTAACGTGTAGGCATGTGCTGTGCATCTCGGGAGGGTGAGGAACAAGAATCGCTTGAACTCAGGAGGTAGAGGTTGCAGTGGACCGAGATCATACTATTGCACTTTAGCCTGGGCAACAGAGTGAGACTCCATCTCAAGAAAAGAAAACAAAAGAAAGAAGGAAAGAAATATGCTAATGCATGTATGTTTCCTTTTCCAATACATCGATGTCACTGGACTGCAAATTTTCAATGTAAACTTGATCACTGACAAAGAAAACTTCACAGGAAGTATTATACAAACACAACTGTAAGTGTTGAACAAACAAACAGAAAAACTAATTACAGAAGAATGAACGAAGCATAGCACAAAACTTGGCATAATCATAGAAACACAGCATCAGGTGATTTGAGGCAAGTTTACAATGATGTGAAACAGACTACACAAAATTTGTAGTGAATGCCAAGACAAGAAGGTACAAAGATGAGATAAAGGAGTTGTCATTATGATAAACTACTCATGTACAAAATCAGAATCTAGGGGTGATTATTTCAGCATTTTCAAAGCAATCTTCATTCCTGGAAAATGATGAGCCAGCCATAATTTGAGCAAATTCACAACTTCATACTACAGACTTAATTTCTAAATGTTACTTTTCTTTTGACTACTTTGACTTTGTATCTTGAGGGAGACTTGCAGGGGAAATCATCGGGAAGTAGTGGAGAAACTTTGATGTGTAGTTTGATTAACTTGGGGTTTGTCTCATGACCATGAAAACTGAGGTTTAATTTCCTTACCTATATAATACTATTTTATTTCTTGGTTATGATTAGATTTTAAGCAGATAATATACATAAAATATGTATCTTGGTCCCTGTGACATACAGAAACTTAATTCATTCAATAAATACCCATTAAGTGTTTACCATGTCTTAGGCATCATGATAAGTATTGAGGTACTGTGACAAACAGAGATATAATTGCTGAGTGAATGGACCTTATAATCTTTC
This sequence comes from Rhinopithecus bieti, assembly GCF_001698545.2. Lineage (NCBI taxonomy): Eukaryota > Metazoa > Chordata > Mammalia > Primates > Cercopithecidae > Rhinopithecus > Rhinopithecus bieti. The sequence continues at coordinate 2,348,470 of NW_016808811.1, forward strand.
TGGGAAAAGGGACAATTAACAAGCGTAATTACAGAGTGGTTACTATCATGATAGGGAAAGTACAAAATGCTATTGAAGAATACAAAACTTATTAACAATGCATGGCACATATTGGGTACTTACTATATGTCAGCCACTGTTTCCACTTGCTTTTCATGACTTAAATAGTGTAATCCTCAGAAACACACGCATACACACACACACACACACACACACACACACACGAAGTCAGTATCTCATCTCCATTTATAGATGAAGGAGTGAGGTACAGAGATGTTTCCAAGTTTCTCAAGGTGGCACAGCTTTTAAATTGCACAGTAGGGGTTAGTCTGTACTATTATCACTAGCTAACTTGCCTCTTCACTGATGAAATGACAAATTTAGACCAGGAAAGGAGATTCCTGTAGAAACTTTAAGGACAGTTAGTATCAGGCCAAGCAAAAATGGGAGGTGAAAATATGATCCAGAAAGTACATAAGAGTAAAACCTGACTTCATTTCTAATATTAAAATGTACCTGTGATTCCAAGTTCTAGATATAAAGATTACTTACATTGTTTGACTGGGTTTGGAAGATATTTTATATTCTGGAAGCAGATGGCTATTTTATGGGGGTATAAAATATTGTGAGTTATTATCGTGTTACCTTTTATTGCTGTTTGAGGAAAATATTTCTTGGAAAATTTATTTTTACATTTTTTAGCAACATTACTGTAAATATAAAATGTACTTGTGATTCCAAAAATATATCGGGAAAGTTTGTGAAATGGGACTGGGTGCTTTCTGAAATTTCAGCATGACTGCCTCAGGTTCAGTATAAGTATAGATATTATTTTGAACCCAGACATGAAAGTGTCAATGACAGTTATTTTGGGGATGACAGTAGTCCCTGACTAATGAAGACTTATAGCAATAAATAAGATCTACCCAACTTTTTATTTATTTCACATTCTGCCATGAATCCATACTTGTGAAAGTATTTCAAAGCATCCAACTACAAACTTAATCAGAATATAGCTATAATGATAAAAAATTAAATTTGTGAGTTTCCTTCTATATTTTAATTTTAAATTAAACATTTAGGCACATTTCCAAGACTGAGCTGATATACTGGATATCCTCTTCAGAATAATGTTCATAATTGGAACATTTCCTTTTTTGTAAATCAATTTGGATACCTCTTTGGAGCAAAAAAGTGAGGTGTGTATTATTTGTGGATGAGGAAATAAGGTACATACCCTCAAATATATATCATATCAGGTAATAAATAAAAATTATTTTCAGATTTTCTACTTAAAAAAATGAAACAGTATAGAGAAAGGGTAAGAAAATGAACTAAATTGAAGATTTATTTCATTTTTATTCTCACTTCATTACAAAGTAAATACATAAATGAACTTGGATGGATTCTTAGAATACAAATAAACAATCACTTTGGAAAGAAAAGAAACATTATTTTAATTTGTATAGGAACAAGGAAGAGTATAAATATGAAAATACAGTTAAATATGTTTAAATGTTGAGACCTGAGGCTTCTACCATTCTGATTTTATGAGAGTAGGACCCAGAGTTGGGCAGGTATGATTGGGGGAATAAAATAATTTGGCAAAGATTCACTGGAGGATATAAACTAAATTGAAATATCAATGAAATAACTGATTCATAACTAAAGCTAGAATGAAATGAGAGAATATGGCATCATAAATGCTAAAGAACTGATAAAGAACACTTGAAGCAGCTATCACATGGCCTGCTCCAGGTTACAATTCTGAATTCACCACCTCATGGATGTGCTGTCTTCAACAGGCTGCTCTAACTCTTTGAACCTCAGTTTCTTCTTCTACTAAACGAATAGGTCTGTTTTAATTACTAATGCCTAGTGTATGACTGACACTCATTAAATTGTAGTTCTTGTGATTATTATTCATAAAGAAAGGTAGGAGAAACCTTAGAGAATAGTTATTAGCTTATTTAACTTCATCACTTCCAGTAAGAGTAATTAAATTTCATAAATATTTTGAGATTTGCTTAATGGTACATAGTTATTTAGGGGCAACTCCAAAAACAAAAAATAAATTTAAAAATTTATCAGTATTATAAATAAAATCATAGACAGACCAAATTAGTACTACAAAGAAAAGTATCAGGAATGTAATTTCTTTCCATTTATTTGTCTTCATTGAGATAAATTATTATTGAGTTTAAACTCAGTAGTATGCATGCAACGTGCATACTCTGTTTAAACTACTTTATGGGGCATGGGAAAATCAAAGCTATAAAATATTATCCCAACATAGATCAATATTATACAGTAAGTTAAGTGGGAATTTAGAAATAATGAACAATTAAAAATAAAACAACAAAGAGAAACATGAATAGTTCTACTTTTAAAATAATAAATACTGATATATTTGTAGTAGTTTTATATACAATCTCTACAGACTATAAGAAATAGATAATTTTGAAAAAGGATAGAAATAAAACTGTAGAATAGTCTACACCATGAATGGATGAAAGCTAAGTCTCAATCATGCAATTATTAATTCCTCAATTAATTGGGAATATGTCAAATTTCATATTCATTGACTCCATAGAAATTGGCTATTGTGAACATAAAGAATTGCTTATTGATATTACTAAGATTTTAAATATGGTCATTTCTATCTTACAATGGGAATATGGAAATTTAAAACAAATATTACATTTAATTTACAGCTCTTTTCTTTTACCAGTACTACAGTATCTTACTAGTAATAAGCTAATTTTAAATTTTCTAAATCTTATGTAAATAGCATGGAATTAATGCTGTGAAGGCCAAGGAGTAAATATCAAAAATAAGCAAAGGTAATTTTGAATTTCACATATTTCTTTTTCCGTTAATCCTAGTTTCACAAATAGATGCCATTAACATGTATAAAGTTATTCTTAAAAATAGTAGAAAGTATTTATATGAAAAAGTTTCCTGAGACAGGAGAATCGCTTGAACCCGGGAGACGGAGGTTGCAGTGAGCCAAGATCTCAACATTGCACTCCAGCCTGGGCAACAAGAGTGAAACTCTGTCTCAAAAAGTTTCTAACAGTAAACATCAATGCACCCTCTTTGAAATCTCCACTAAAAATATCCATGAGAATTCCAAAAAAAGGTGAAAACTCACACTCTCACTTAAAGTTAAGATTAACATATAACTTGGAAGATGGAAAGAATTTGAGTGGAAAGAAGGTAAGCAAACATTGCAATGACTATACAGGCTACATTGCCTAACCATCCATCATATAGACCAGTATATGTAAGGCTGTTGGAGGCAGCTAGAGTTCACATTGCTGAATTACAACAGGGATTATTGAGGTTGAGAGAGAATTTAGGAGTAATTCATTACATTCTCTGATTTAAGTCCTCATAAGCAATGTTCTTTGTTCCAATAGAGAAGACAGGATAGGTGGTAGTACATAGTTCGTGTTGATACTATGCTATGCACTCCATTGGTTCAGAGTACCAGATATTAGGATATGGGACAGAAGATGATCCTCCATGAGTCTAGTAAGTACTCACAGAATGGAGACATGGATACTTATCAGACACTAGAAAGTGAATTAATAACTGTGCATATTCGTTTTTGTCAGCAGTATATCTGAGGGAGTTCACCCAACATGCATAATAAACAAAGCTAAAGACAATTCACTGTCTTCCTTTATGTATCTACAACTGGATTCAGATAGAGGTCACCTAATAATAAATGCTAAAAGATAAAATTAATAATATAATAATTATTTAAGATATCTCAACACTAAGAGCATGCATGGCACATTATTTTGAAGACTCAAGGGGTAAGTATGATGTCTGAAATACATATAACAGGAATGAAGAGGAAATTTTAGAATCGTATGTTTCCCAACCTCAGTACCACATAAAAATATCAGCAAAAAGCTAGAAGGAAACAGCTTGAGAAGAAATGAAAATACAGTAAGATATAAGCACATCAATATAGTTAAATAAAAAGAAAGGTAATGAGATAATTTAACTTGAACAAGAAAGAAACAGCAACATTTAAATATAAACTGGTGGCTATTGAGAAAATAATTAATTCTAATAAATATTATACATGAAAGGATCAAGAACCTGCCCAATCCTGCAGAAAAAGCATAAAGTTAAGATAGTGTTGTGGGGCTCACTTTTTTTAGTACAAGGATATGTAACAAAGCTAGAATAATTAAAATTATGAAAAAGACTAATATTGGGGCAAGAACAAAGAGATCAATACAATTGAATGATGAATTAACTGAACAGACGAGAAGACAATTTGTACAAGGATCAGACATTCATGATAAAGTGGTATGACAAATTAACCATTAAACATAAAAAGAAAGCTGTTTAGAAGACGTTACTCATATAACTAGCACCATAGGAGAAAAGTTAAATTGGATTCTAATCTTGCACTATGTATAAGGGTAAATTCCAAATGAATGAAAGTCCTAAATATAAGGGGAAACTTATAAGGTAAATAGTAAAAACTGCAGGATAGCATTTTCATCACATTTTAACAGGTAAAATTTCCTAAGAAAGACCCAAAAAAGCACAAATATAGAACGAAAATCATTTGGATATAGCTGTATTAAAGTTTTAGTTTATATCAGTTTGTTTTTATGTNGTATTATTTGTGGATGAGGAAATAAGGTACATACCCTCAAATATATATCATATCAGGTAATAAATAAAATTATTTTCAGATTTTCTACTTAAAAAAATGAAACAGTATAGAGAAAGGGTAAGAAAATGAACTAAATTGAAGATTTATTTCATTTTATTCTCACTTCATTACAAAGTAAATACATAAATGAACTTGGATGGATTCTTAGAATACAAATAAACAATCACTTTGGAAAGAAAAGAAACATTATTTTAATTTGTATAGGAACAAGGAAGAGTATAAATATGAAAATACAGTTAAATATGTTTAAATGTTGAGACCTGAGGCTTCTACCATTCTGATTTTATGAGAGTAGGACCCAGAGTTGGGCAGGTATGATTGGGGAATAAAATAATTTGGCAAAGATTCACTGGAGGATATAAACTAAATTGAAATATCAATGAAATAACTGATTCATAACTAAAGCTAGAATGAAATGAGAGAATATGGCATCATAAATGCTAAAGAACTGATAAAGAACACTTGAAGCAGCTATCACATGGCCTGCTCCAGGTTACAATTCTGAATTCACCACCTCATGGATGTGCTGTCTTCAACAGGCTGCTCTAACTCTTTGAACCTCAGTTTCTTCTTCTACTAAACGAATAGGTCTGTTTTAATTACTAATGCCTAGTGTATGACTGACACTCATTAAATTGTAGTTCTTGTGATTATTATTCATAAAGAAAGGTAGGAGAAACCTTAGAGAATAGTTATTAGCTTATTTAACTTCATCACTTCCAGTAAGAGTAATTAAATTTCATAAATATTTTGAGATTTGCTTAATGGTACATAGTTATTTAGGGGCAACTCCAAAACAAAAAATAAATTTAAAATTTATCAGTATTATAAATAAAATCATAGACAGACCAAATTAGTACTACAAAGAAAAGTATCAGGAATGTAATTTCTTTCCATTTATTTGTCTTCATTGAGATAAATTATTATTGAGTTTAAACTCAGTAGTATGCATGCAACGTGCATACTCTGTTTAAACTACTTTATGGGGCATGGGAAAATCAAAGCTATAAAATATTATCCCAACATAGATCAATATTATACAGTAAGTTAAGTGGGAATTTAGAAATAATGAACAATTAAAATAAAACAACAAAGAGAAACATGAATAGTTCTACTTTTAAAATAATAAATACTGATATATTTGTAGTAGTTTTATATACAATCTCTACAGACTATAAGAAATAGATAATTTTGAAAAGGATAGAAATAAAACTGTAGAATAGTCTACACCATGAATGGATGAAAGCTAAGTCTCAATCATGCAATTATTAATTCCTCAATTAATTGGGAATATGTCAAATTTCATATTCATTGACTCCATAGAAATTGGCTATTGTGAACATAAAGAATTGCTTATTGATATTACTAAGATTTTAAATATGGTCATTTCTATCTTACAATGGGAATATGGAAATTTAAAACAAATATTACATTTAATTTACAGCTCTTTTCTTTTACCAGTACTACAGTATCTTACTAGTAATAAGCTAATTTTAAATTTTCTAAATCTTATGTAAATAGCATGGAATTAATGCTGTGAAGGCCAAGGAGTAAATATCAAAATAAGCAAAGGTAATTTTGAATTTCACATATTTCTTTTCCGTTAATCCTAGTTTCACAAATAGATGCCATTAACATGTATAAAGTTATTCTTAAAATAGTAGAAAGTATTTATATGAAAAGTTTCCTGAGACAGGAGAATCGCTTGAACCCGGGAGACGGAGGTTGCAGTGAGCCAAGATCTCAACATTGCACTCCAGCCTGGGCAACAAGAGTGAAACTCTGTCTCAAAAGTTTCTAACAGTAAACATCAATGCACCCTCTTTGAAATCTCCACTAAAATATCCATGAGAATTCCAAAAAAAGGTGAAAACTCACACTCTCACTTAAAGTTAAGATTAACATATAACTTGGAAGATGGAAAGAATTTGAGTGGAAAGAAGGTAAGCAAACATTGCAATGACTATACAGGCTACATTGCCTAACCATCCATCATATAGACCAGTATATGTAAGGCTGTTGGAGGCAGCTAGAGTTCACATTGCTGAATTACAACAGGGATTATTGAGGTTGAGAGAGAATTTAGGAGTAATTCATTACATTCTCTGATTTAAGTCCTCATAAGCAATGTTCTTTGTTCCAATAGAGAAGACAGGATAGGTGGTAGTACATAGTTCGTGTTGATACTATGCTATGCACTCCATTGGTTCAGAGTACCAGATATTAGGATATGGGACAGAAGATGATCCTCCATGAGTCTAGTAAGTACTCACAGAATGGAGACATGGATACTTATCAGACACTAGAAAGTGAATTAATAACTGTGCATATTCGTTTTGTCAGCAGTATATCTGAGGGAGTTCACCCAACATGCATAATAAACAAAGCTAAAGACAATTCACTGTCTTCCTTTATGTATCTACAACTGGATTCAGATAGAGGTCACCTAATAATAAATGCTAAAAGATAAAATTAATAATATAATAATTATTTAAGATATCTCAACACTAAGAGCATGCATGGCACATTATTTTGAAGACTCAAGGGGTAAGTATGATGTCTGAAATACATATAACAGGAATGAAGAGGAAATTTTAGAATCGTATGTTTCCCAACCTCAGTACCACATAAAATATCAGCAAAAGCTAGAAGGAAACAGCTTGAGAAGAAATGAAAATACAGTAAGATATAAGCACATCAATATAGTTAAATAAAAGAAAGGTAATGAGATAATTTAACTTGAACAAGAAAGAAACAGCAACATTTAAATATAAACTGGTGGCTATTGAGAAAATAATTAATTCTAATAAATATTATACATGAAAGGATCAAGAACCTGCCCAATCCTGCAGAAAAGCATAAAGTTAAGATAGTGTTGTGGGGCTCACTTTTTTTAGTACAAGGATATGTAACAAAGCTAGAATAATTAAAATTATGAAAAGACTAATATTGGGGCAAGAACAAAGAGATCAATACAATTGAATGATGAATTAACTGAACAGACGAGAAGACAATTTGTACAAGGATCAGACATTCATGATAAAGTGGTATGACAAATTAACCATTAAACATAAAAGAAAGCTGTTTAGAAGACGTTACTCATATAACTAGCACCATAGGAGAAAAGTTAAATTGGATTCTAATCTTGCACTATGTATAAGGGTAAATTCCAAATGAATGAAAGTCCTAAATATAAGGGGAAACTTATAAGGTAAATAGTAAAACTGCAGGATAGCATTTTCATCACATTTTAACAGGTAAAATTTCCTAAGAAAGACCCAAAAAAGCACAAATATAGAACGAAAATCATTTGGATATAGCTGTATTAAAGTTTTAGTTTATATCAGTTTGTTTTATGTTTTAAGCATAAAAAACCCTGTGTCTCTTAAGAGAAAATAAAATTATCTTCAAAATTCTGTGGAAAAATGATTTCTGAACTAAAATTCTGTAGCCAAACTATTCCTCATTCCTCAAGTGAGGAAAGAATAAAGACATTGTCAGATATCCATGATGTGGCAGAGATAACACTATGAGTTCAGTAAATGCATTCAGTTTTCTGTAGGCACATAGGAAATCTGTATTTCCCATTTCTCCTTGCAGTTGAGTAAGGCTAGGTGATTGATTTCCAGCCAACAGAATGTGCTGGCAATTATGTGCATGTCACTTCTCTGTCTAAATATAAAATCCGTATTAAAAAAAATAAAAATAAAAATGTCCTTATGTGATCAGCCAAACCCTCTCTTCCCTCTCAGTAGTGGCTTTCGAGGTGATGCGTTGAAGGTTTCAGTGTTATAGATAGGGGAAGCTTAAGTCTCTTAATGACTGGAACGGAGCCCTAAAGTTCCCTAACCCCCCTCTTGACTTACACTATAGCAGTCTAATGTTTCATTAATTAAAACAATTAAATTTCATTGTAATGTTGTAAGACTTAGAGATTTGTTATTACACAGTAGCCTTGCCTACTCTAATAAAAAATTTATAAAAAGTTTTGCCTCTCTTTGCAATCTTTATGAAAAAACTATATAAGGAACCATATAAGAATCAAAGAAAGATTGACCACGTCAAAACAGAACACAACATGGGGTTCTGAAAAAAGACTGTTAAAGATATGGAGAAGGCAAAGCAAATTTTTTCGAATAATAAAAATCCCAGAAGGTTTTAGGAATGGTGCATGATATAGTTTGGATTCGTGTGCCCTCCCAAATCTCATGTGGAATTGTAATACCCAATGTTGGAAGAGGGGACTAGTAGGAGGTGACTGGGTCATGGGGACGGATTTTCCCCTTGCTGTTCTCATAGTAGTGAGTGAGTTCTCATGTGATATGGTTGTTTAAAAGTGTGTGGCACCTTCCCCTTCTCCCTCTTCCTCCTGTTCCGGCCACATAAGAGGTACTGGCTTCCCCCTTTGCCTTCCACCACAATTTTAAGCCTCCAGAGGCCTCCTCAACCATGCTTCATGCACAGCCTGTGGCACCATGAGCCAACTAAATCTCTTTTCTTTATAAATTACCCCATCTCAGGTATGTCTTTTTAGCTATGCAAGAACAGACTAATACAGCTTATCTAAAAAAAATTCATTATTCATTAATTTAATAAATATATATATACCTCAAGGATCTAGAACTAGATGTACCATATGACCCAGCCATCCCACTACTGGGTATATACCCAAAGGATTATAAATTATTCTACTACAAAGACACATGCACACGTATGTTTATTGCGGCACTATTCACAATAGCAAAGACTTGGAATCAACCCAAATGTCCATCTGTGACAGACTGGATTAAGAAAATGTGGCACATATACACCATGGAATACTATGCAGCCATAAAAAAGGATGAGTTTGCGTCCTTTGTAGGGACATGGATGCAGCTGGAAACCATCATTCTTAGCAAACTATCACAAGAAGAGAAAACCAAACACCGCATGTTCTCACTCATAGGTGGGAACTGAACAATGAGATCACTTGGACTCGGGAAGGGGAACATCACACACTGGGGCCTATCATGGGGAGGGGGGAGGGGGGAGGGATTGCACTGGGGAGTTATACATGATATAAATGATGAATTGATGGGTGCTGACGAGTTGATGGGTGCAGCACACCAACATGGCACAAATATACATATGTAACAAACCTGCACGTTATGCACATGTACCCTAGAACTTAAAGTATAATAAAAAAATAAAAATAAAAAAATAAAAAAAAAACAATACACTTTTAAAAGAAAAAAATAATATATATATATATATATATACTGATTTCCTACTATATACCAAGTAATATCAAGTAATATTCTAGAAGCTGGTATATAGCACTGAACATGAGTATGAAGCCTATGGAAAATATGTAATGTCTAAATTCTAGAAATAATGTTGTAAGACATTGTAGAAACTATAATGAAACTAGATTAAATATATTTTTACTTAATAAGTAAACATTAAATATATATATATATAATGCATAGAAAGTGCAAAGGTTAGATGTGCTTGATATTACTATACTATTTCATAGGGTTTAGAAAAACATTTGATGCTATAAATAAAAACAATTTAAGCCCAATAAAGACAATAGAAGTTGACCGCAGTGTTGGAGCAACAAAAGGAAGCTGTGGGAGCTAAATCAACTGAAGAACACAGATCAGCCAAGAGAAGGGAAACACAAACAGGCGAAGTATTTATTAGCCAGTTTCCAACCTGACCCACACATTTACTACTTTTAGAAGGGACTACTCTACTTTACTCAAAATCATGATTTGTCTTCCTAACATACACTGTTAACTTATTCTTGCATACATTTTTCTGCATGATTTCCGTTCTCAAGCTGAGTCATTAAATTTTAAAAATAACTCCTAGCAGAATGTTTGGTTATCTTGCATATGGCCCTGTGTTTATTCCAAAATATTCCAAATAAAAAATAAAGCAAAATGCTCTGTAAATGCTAGTTTATGATAATACAATAGTAAGCTAACTACAGTTGTTACCCACAAGTTGTGACTTTTTAGGTGAAATGAGTTGGTTACCAATCTCCAGTGGTAACAATTGATTAAACTTTTTAAAGTAAATATATACATATTATAACATATTTTCTATAGGTTATTATTTGTTTTGTTTGGGGGAAAAACACTCCATATTCCAATCCAACATTCTCGAATTAATCCAAATTTATACAGTTTCCACTTCCCCCAACTGAATCTATAGTTTCCTAATAGTAAAACTGCATAAATAACTTTGGTCAAGGTTCCAAAACACTCTGAGTATGTAATTTGATTTCAATGCTTATAACATAAAGAAACAGACACCTTTTCCTATTATACTTCAAGGGACCAAGAAGTCATAGCCATAATACTTAGAAACTTAAACATCTTTTTTTTTCCACACTCATTGTCACCTGTAAATATATTTAAAACTATTTGCCAGTTTTGACAAATATGTTCATACTGAATACCTTCAAACTAGATCATCAATGAAATTGTTTGATTGGTGGATTCATGATTTAAAATGAAAGTTTGCATCTCTTTAGAAAAATGATATTGAGGGCTATATCATCCACTTCCAATGATAACATGTGCTCATTTATCCCCAATTCCCCTAGATGGAACAGCTGTTTAATTTTATAAATTGAGCACACTTCAAAAAATTGTGATTACGTTCAAAGGCAGCATAAGATACTCCCCAAAGTTACATGCTGAATATGGAAATCACTAATAGAGTCCAAGGAACACTTAGCACACTTATGCTGGATAAGCCACAATGTGTTCTCCAAGTCTTCTTTCAACAGCTGCATCTGTCTGCTATAATATGGAGGAAAATTACAAACCAGTTAAAGAAATTAGTAAAGAGAGCTTCAAAAATTCACTATGATCATCATAATATTATAATTTTGCAGTATATGGTATAGTTTTACTTTTTATTTGACCACATTTTAGTGAGAAGGATCATTTTATATTCAGAAAATCAATCATCTTCTTTTAGTTTAAAACTGATATTTAAAGTATGTCACTACATAAGACAAGCTTCTGAATAGAGGAAGCATAAAATTATTTCCTTGATTACTCTGTCTTCACACATACATACTTATTTACAGAATAAAAATTAATTTGTAGTATCAGAAATAAGAAGTTTGCATTTTTTGTTTCAGATGCCATAGGTACTTTTAGTCAAACAAATATTACAAATCTTGCAAAGGAATCTATAATATATTAAATGGTTCTATTTTTCCTTCTTTATAGCTATAAATGACTGATTCTATCTCAGGTTCTCTATGCTAATTACATAGCTATAATTCTTCATTATATAGTGCTAGCTTGGAATAGCAGACATTTTTTAAGTATAATGAGTTCAATTATTCACCAAAAGTTGGATTTTTCATTCATTCTTCTACTTTTTTTTTTTTTTTTTTTTTTTTTTTTTTTTTTGAGGTGGAGTCTCGCTCTCCAGCCTAGGCTGGAGTGCATTGGAGCGATATCTGCTCACTGCAAGCTCCGCCTCCTGTGTTCAGGGGGTTCTCCTGCCTCAGCCTTCCAAGTAGCTGGGACTACAGGCATGCGTCACCACGCCTGGCTAATTTTTTGTTTATTTATTTTATTTTTTACTTTTCGTATTTTTAGTAGAGATGGGGTTTCACCATGTTTACCAGGCTGGTCTCAAACTCCTAGCCTCAAATGATCCACCTGCCTTAGCCTCACAAAGTGCAGGGATTACAGGCATGAGCCATTGCGCCCAGCCTATTGCATTTTCTAGTTGAAATTTCCTCCCCTACTCCTGTAGTCCTAATCTACAAATCAATAATTCACCAATGAGGTAGCAGCCAGTAAGTGACAATTACAGTACAGGTTTCAGGTGTTAGCAAGGGAGCAGGCATATTCAACACTAGTGGACTCTTGGAGGATGTTAACTTCAGTCTTTGCTGAGTAACAAAGGCGTTAGTACGGTCTTGTTTTTCAAAAGGATGAATAAACTTCAAATATTTACAAATTGATGATCACCGTACTAGTTGGGACTAGTTAAGAATCAACTTACAGTAGTGAAAACTTGTTGAGTTAATATTTCTTCCAGGGCACATCAATATAATGCTCATTCATGACAGTTAAACAATTGAAGTTTCTCTAGAAATTTTTGCCAACTTGTGGAGTATTTTGAAAATGTAAAAAAAAAAAAAAAAAAAAAAGGAAAAAAAAGAAAGAAAAAGGACAATCTACACATTTTTTTCCTGCCATTGTTTCTTATTTATTTCTCATGTTCTCACTGAATAAAATACAAACTTTTATCAATTCCCCTAATTTAAATGTGTCTAGTATATTTTAAAAATAGAGTCAGTGGTTTAGTAGAATTAATACAGAGAGTGATCATGTAAATCTCAATGGTTATACCTTCCGAGTCATTCTAGAACTGTACTGTATAATATGGTAGCCACAAACCACATAGAGTTATTTAAATGAAACTAAATATTTAGTTTCTCAGTAACAATAGCCACTATTCCAGTACTCAGTGGCTACTAATCACTAGTGGGTTATTGTATTGAATAGCGTAAATAGAACATGCTTTGAAGTTTTAGACATCAATTCAAAAATGCCTCAAAACAAAAAATAATTTTGAAGAAAACAAATTTACTTTATGATTATGATAAATACATAGTCTGATATTGTAGCACAATTCTATTTTAAATTCTACATTTTTAAAAAGGTTGCACATGTTAAAGAGGGTAGCACATTCTTGAAAGCGTTAACACTTTAGCAGAATATTCACATATGGAAAATAGTTTATACTTTGGGAAAGGGAATAACCTGGAATCAGAAAAATAAAATGCTAATCAAACAATGTTGCCTCTAGGATTAGAAAACAACTTTTGACAGGCTCAGCTCCAATGAGAAATTTACTATCATATTGAACATCCCAAGGAACTACGCAATATCAATGCTTTCTTAGTAAATGATTATTTATAATTATTAAACAAATCTTGAAAAAATACTTGAAATTTATTCAAGAAATTCCAAGGGTATTCTTACAGATATTTTTTTTTTTTTAGTGAGTTAGGGGCCTGTACTCTCTCCTACCCCTTATTGGTCTAATAGGCATCTCTTGGCATTTGAAATATACAGAAAAAATATTTAATTTTAGTTAATAAGTGAATGACGAACCATTGATGTTATGGGAGGAAATCAGAAACGGACAAACATACTGCGTTTTACCTGCATAAGAGAGAAACTATCCTGGCCAAAATGGGTCAGAGCACATAATAAACATACACCTTTAAATTGGCTGGAATTTGCCCTTTGGTTTCTAGCTACTTATACCTTCCCCAAATCCAGGCAACCACTGATCTTGCTTTTCTGTACTATATCTCATCTACATTTTAAATAATTTTATAAAAAGCCAACCAAATTATGTCAACTTTTTCTGGTTTATTTTACTCAGTAATATAAGATTCATATATGTTTTGAGGTGCATCAAACTTTATGCTGAGGTAATAGTCTGTTGTGGTGGATGTAACTTTATCCATTCACGCTGTTGATGAGCATTTAGGTGTTTTCCAATTTTTGGCTATACAAATAAACTGTTATAATAAATAATTTTTCAACAAATCTTCGTATGGGCAGTTTATTATTATTATTTTTTTCTGACAGAAGACTTATGACTGGAATGGCATGGATCCATTTGGGAGTATATGTATATTACTATTGGTAAGAAACTGATAACATTGATTCCAAAGTGACTATATATTTAAACTCTCACTAGCGAAGTATGAGATTCGGACTTTTCCCTCTTTCAGGATTCATGTTTTAAGTTTCCTGATTTCCAGTATCTGGAAATCACTAGTTCTTATATTATAAAGTTTTGGTTTTTTGTTTGTTTGTTTGCTTTTTTGAGCAGAGTCTTGTCTATTGCCCCAGGCTGGAGTGCAGTGGCGATCTCGGGCTCCGCTGCAAGCTTCCGCCTCCCGGGTTCATTGGCATTTCCCTGCCTCAGCCTCGCCGAGTAGCTGAGGACTACAGGCGCTGCACCACGCTCCGGCTAATTTTTTTATTTTAGTATGAGACGGTTTTCACCGTGTTAGCCAGGATTGGTCTCCATCTCTCCTTACCTCCTGGATCCGCCCACCTCGGCCTCCAAAGTGCTGGGATTACAGGGGTATATCATAAAACTTTTTAAAAATTAGCTTTAGGCAGGGAGGGTTAAGTCCAATCAGTTAATACGTGTTGTCCAAGGATGTCTTTTTACTTTACCTTCTACTTCCTCTTTCTAAATATCTTAGCTTCATAAGATGTATCTAATTTCCTGATTTAAAGTTTAAACTTATAAAAAAATGAATTATTCCTTGTGTATCTTATGTGTTTGTTTACTGCAATACTCCTTATATTTAAAGAAGCAGTAAATATTCTTTCCTGAAAAGAATAGAAAAATACAATGGTTTGGATAATAAAACAAAGTTAACAGTACTTCTTAAAAATTCATGAGAAATGTGCCTTCTACTACAATATATTTATATACGAAGAAATAATTTTTAAATAATTTATATTGCTTTACATTAAAAGTTTTATATTCTTTTCTGAAGTTTGCATGTCCTGGTTTTGCACGACATTCTTTATTTGGAAGACACTCGCATTCTATCTATTTTTAAGCTCTAGTCCTCCATATTCAGCTATCTAATGCATGTTTCGATGTTGACTCACTAATATCACTTCACACAGAACAAAAACTAAATCAACCATTTTTTCCTTTAAAATAATCTCTGCTCCTAATTTCCGTGTGTCTAGCAATACTAGACCCTTCTGTTTTTGTGACGATTTAGGGCATCTTTGAGTGTATATCTCATTCTTTTACTTCTTTAATTGTCCTTCTCACTTCTCCAAAGTATTTAAGTCCTTTTGTTACCAGTTCTCATGACAACTTTTATTAATATTTCTCTCATAAGACACATAGCCATTGTAAATATATGCACATATATATTTCATTGCTTTCTTATCCACCAGACCGTAAGCTTCATTAGGTTACAGAGGTGTCTTGTTCATTGCTCTATGCAAAGGCAGTGACCAGCATATAATTAAAATAGAAAAAAAAAAAAAAAATCCTGAAGGGTTGAATTTGTATCATTTCATGCTTTATTTCGTAACACCCACTGAATCAAAACTGTCCTTTTTACTCCTTGCATGTAGCATAATTCATGCTAGTCTCAGTTAAAGATATACTCACTTCCTCCAGACTCTTCAATCGTAATGGCATAGTCTAATAATGTTGATGCTCATAGAATGCCATTTCTATCATATTACTCTCACTGATTAAAAAATGTCAAATGTTTCTAAATATTTAGGGAATAGAGTCACTATTCATTCAACTTATATCCAAAGCTCCATATCTGGTCTCATTTTGACTTCTCAATAATATCTGGAAAAAAATTAATTTTCCTCGCCCTCCACTATTAATTTTATGTTGGGCAATTTTATATCCTTCATATTCCTCAAACTTAATTGTTTCCATCTTCTTTGCTGTCAGCTCATTTCAAGCAACTATCCTTTCTTTGTTTTTAACCCCTAGCACCTGCTAAAAGATCTTCCTGTTATCTCATATTCCCCTGGAATGTAGTTTCCTTATTGCCGCAAGAAAGTCTTAAAAAGACAAAAACAAAATAACTGTTAAAAACATTTTAGTAGTTTACCACTGTCCAAAGGTAAGTCTGTATTTCATAGCCTAACTTCCAAGGCTGACTTCATTTGTTTCCAAACACCTCTCTAGGGACATTATTCAACACCCTCTGTCTTATACACTCTACCTCAGATGGCACAAAACTTCTTACAATTCCTTCTTACAGTACATAAGGTTCTTGCTCACCTACTAGACCTGCAAGTGCAACCACCCGCTGTCTTGAGAATTACTTTTTCTCCTAACTCGAACTTTATTTGCTCAATTCCTCAGACTTCAAGTTTTTCCTTCACTAAGTCTCTTGAAATGACTCACTACACCAAGGCTATATGGTCCCATAATATGCTGCTCTTCTCATGGGCTTCAAACTCAAGAATGGGCACTCCCTTAGGTTTACAAAGGCATTTCAAGGACTTTATAGTATTGGTAAGAATAGCTTTAAGGAAATCAGTTTTCGGAGCCTCAGTGAACAGTTATTTTTTTCTAAAATTCCTACATGATAACATATCCATATTAGATATACAGATTTTCCTTTATCATTTCCCAATTCCCAATTAACTTTCTCTTACAATTACTGTTTTTATATTTTATAGAAGAAACGCATTACTTCTCAACCTCTTGAGTCTTTTTATGTGTGAGCCTTGAGTGTAATCTGATTGATAACTAAAAATGACTTTTGATGATAAATCTCTATCAAATTTTAATATGTAATACTGAAGGATTTCAAAAGTTAAGTGGCATTGCTATTTTAAAACACTTTTATGTTCATTTACTTATTCGTGTAAATAATTTTCTTCAGCACTCACATTTATAAAAAAAGATAGAATTAATACTGATACATATCTTTTCCTAACAATAATTAATATTTATCCATGGTACTGAATTTAGCAAAATAAGCCTCATTTATCTCATTAACAGATGTATTACAAATAATATTTTGTTATTAACTTGTCACAATTTAAATATAAATGTATATAGTTTTCATCAATTGTGTATTTATGTTATAATGATTATATAATTCAGAAGTATTAAGATTTAGAGTCTAATGGTCAAAGTAAATTCTACAGAACTACTGAGAACCATGAAAAGGTAGGATGTCAACAAAAGAATTTCAAGAATGAAATATGTTACATTAATCTAAAATCCTGCAGGGGAAAGTGAAGTGAAAATTTGAGTTCATGGAGAAAAATAATTTATAATTTCTGACTGTTAAAGATAAACATAACCATTTTTTTAAATACAAAATAGTGATTATCAAGTTGCTTATGCCTTTGAATTCCATTGGCCATATTTATGAAAATGATATAACAATCCCCTTTAATGACATCAATATTAAGAATCTTTAAAAATTATACATCTTAATTCTATTTAAACTGATAATTAAAAACATTTCAATTTAAACATATTCAAGGAAATACATAATTTCACAAAATTCCTGTTAAAACTTAGTGTTCAATTTTTGTTCATCCACAAAATATAAAATTATTAGGGGAAATAATGCCTTTCTATCCTCCTTTTATCCACATACAGCTATTGTTTTCTCTCCAAGTACTGAAATTCTACCCATTCTTAAAGAGACACATCAAATCCCACTTCTTTTTTTTAAAACTGCTCTCTTCATCCTACCTAAAACAACAGCTTCCTCCTTTAAATTCTATTGACAGCTACTACTTGTACCATTCATGCATAATATAATATCTATTTCTGTCCCCTGAGAGCTGCATCTTTCTTTCTTTTAATAGTTCCTGCAGCACTTAGTACAGTTTCCTTTTCATTATAAGTGATGTTATATAAATATTTGTCCACCAGCTAACTGTAAATAGATTGTAGATTATAGCTAAATACTAAAGACAGATAATGTTTTCAAATTGGTGGAATAATGATTTTTCATTACCTGAATACACATTTATGCACACCTATGTTCATTCGTTCTCTCACTATTATCTGCAGATTCCAAATAACTTTGGAAACCTACAGAAAATTTATTAATTCATATTGATTAGAGTTTAAATTCTATTAGGGCAAGGGCCTTGCTGGTCTTCTCTTCTATTTTATCAGAAGCATCTATCACATTGCCTGACACACAAAAGACACTCAAACATTTGTTCAGTACATAAAATGAGTCAAGTACTACTTTCATTAAAATATTTAAATTATAATATCTAGTAATATTCTTTGAGAATATGCACTAAAATTTAGTTCTTGCAACTCTAAAATGATAATATGTACTTCAGAGGTGATATTGCTATATATTAATAATCAGGCATATTCAATCATTCATCTAATGTGGTTTAGTACCATGGAAGCTTTTTGTTGTTGTTGTTCAGTAGGTATTAAAACAAAACTTAGCCCTGCAATCTCAAATGTTAAAAGAATAGTTAGAAAGGAAGCATAGAAAAATGTAGGCCCAAGAAAAGTGTACAGTGTTTTTGAGATGAACTCTTCTGTCACAATATTAAATGAAAGCTGTCATTTTAGGTCTCCTGAATCCCTTGCTTAGAAACATGACAGTGTAGTCCTGGAGACTGATTTAGATAACACTACATACGAGGGAAAAATGTATTCTCTCAGTAATTCTCTACAAGATGTCCTTAATATTTAAATTGTGCTTTACTTTTTGATATTTAACATTCATTCATATTCCAGAAATGATACCAGTAATGGATTAGCAATATATATTTTTCCTCAATTTTGTCAGGATTAACCACCTAAAACATTCTCGTGTTTTCTCTGAGAAATGTCAGTTCTGTTGGTGGGCTGATGATCCTTTTAAATGAACTCCCAGTTGACTTTTCGTATTTATTTTCCTTTCAGTTTTAGAAAAGTGCACCCAACTTAATGCAATTATTTCATTTCAAGAGTTTTGAAATAAAAAAGAGAGTTTAAAAATCGATCTGAATGAAAAGAGGTTGAAAAGAAAAACGTCAGCAATGGGCAATTCAATGAAAATTGTCTTTAGAAACTATGGTATTGACTTTCTGCCTTAAATTGACTTCTAAAACAAAAAGACCTGTATTGACAGAGCTCCTGGTTGTTGTGACAACTACTTATGAGCACTGGGTAGAGCCACAACTATCCTTTGGGAATAAAAGTAAAAGAGACTGGCCTTGAAAAGACGCTATAGGACAAATGAATAAAGATCATACCTTTGCAGAGCAAAGCAATATCATGGCTAAATAACATCAAAATTTCCTCTAATGACTTGGAATAACATATATAATTTTCATGTTTTGTTTTCCTTTTCTTCTATCAGTAATTTTGAAAAGGAAAATTCAATAATTTCTCATTCTTATACTTTCCTACTGTGGCTGCTTTGACTGGCAAATACAGGAGCCTCTGCACAGACAAGAGAAGAAGATTAAAACGACTTCAGTATTAAATTTGGTGGCCTGCCTATATGTTTGAGTTTTTACTTCATGACACTATTGACCACAACTTTCCTCTTAGAATTTCCCCCTTGATTTTGGCAACACCATACTCTTCTGATTATTCCTCAAATTTCTGCCCCAGGCATACTTGTTTATTCCTTCTTTTCAAAAGGTTTATTAAAAAAAAAAAAAAAAACTACATATTTTTCAGGAAAATGAAATCTTTATCACTCATACATTCTTCTCTCCTAAATTAGTTTTATTTCTAGTTACCCACTGAATGTCAAAATGTTATATACTGTTATTGGTTATCCCGATATCTAAAATTATTTGGGATTGGAAACTAAAACTTCTGAGTGTTGTTTCTGCCAACTGTTACTCATTATAGCTAATTTATTTCAGAACCACGTGATCTCTGATTTGAAGATCATATTTAGTTCATCTTTATGTGTGAGCATCTTGAGGGCCAACCTTGGAGTTAGTTTTCTGCACAGAGGATTTGCATTTGCTTCCCCGAGTCAAATAATCCTATTAACCTGTGACCATCTGAGCACCTTTCAGGTTACTGGCTTACCTTGAGGTCTCAGGTTAAGAAAAACCACTCGTCCCTTGCCAAGGTTTATGTTCTATATGCAGTGCATTTTCTTTCCAAAACCAACCAGACAAATCTATGGCTTTGCGTTAGCTCAATGCTTACTACTCTTCTGTGTCAACTATTTTCTGTCTGCTTGCTGAGAGGCTACTAGATTTCCTGTCAGAGCACAGATGGACTGTAATTTATACCAGATATAACTTTGTTCCAGAGTATTCTTCAGAGTAGTCAGTACACACAGTACTAAATGGAAGTCCAGTTATCATTGTGTTACATATTTAAAAATTTATAATTTTATCAGGTACTTCTACAGAGCAAAACAACTGGGATAATTACCTGTATTAGTCCGTTTTCACACTGTCTGGGACTGGGTAATTTATAAAGGAAAGAGGATTAATTGACTCACAGTTCAGCATGACTGGGGGGAGTCCTCAGGAAATTTACAATCATATGGAGGGCGTATAGGTCGGAGGTAAAGCATTGGACTGCTGATCAAGAGGAAACTTAGAATCATGGTAGAAGGGAAAGGGGAAGCAAGGCACCTTCTTCACAAGGCAGCAGGAAGGAGAAGTGCTGAGCAAAGAAGGAAGAGGCCCTTATAAAACCATCAGATCTCATGCGAACTCACTCACTATTATGAGAAAAGCATGGGGAAAACAGGGCCCATGATTCAATTATCTCCACCTGGTCCAACCCTTGACCCATGTGGATCACTGGAATTATAAGGATTACAATTCAAGATAAGATCTGGGTGGGAACACAAAGCCTAACCATATCACTACCCTTTATCTATTTTATTATTTTATAGCTGAGTATCTTTCTTCCTTGTTATATTCAACTTTTGTTTTTCTCCTCCCCTCCTTAATTGGTATATTTTGACTATCCATATACTTTTTTTCTTTTCATTATGCTGTCTTCAGAAATTGTTCAGACAGCTCTTTGGGGCAAATACACTGTGGGCAATTTCTTTTGTTAGCTATTAATCTTAGCAATTTAGAATAAATTTTAGAGCTGGGTATTTCATATTTTATTTATCTTTCTAAGGCCTGAGTGAAGATTGGAATACTAAATCAACTGAAGAAATATATGTCATTTAATTGAATAATTGTGCTTTGTTACCTCGTCTTAGAAGTTCTTAGTATTTCTATACTGCAACTCATACTACTTGAAGATGCATCCCATTCCCAAAGGAGATATGCAAGGCCTATTTAAATAATTGGGCAACCCTGCAGTCTTGGCTTATATCGAAGACAATCACTCCCTTTGCACGCTTTCCCTATTTTTCTAATTTCTTCCTAACAGACATACACTCCCATATTGCTCCATTATATAAAAGGAACCTAGGGACATAAACTCAGTTAACTTATCTTCAGGTTCAGGGTAGCAAAATAATTTTCAAGGTTTTGTTGCTTCACTTGAAGATCTTTAGTTTTTTCATTGCTCATAACATTTGAAAATTGTTGGATTAAGTTTAGGCCATAATTGTATTTGGTTACTCTTATTAAAATTACTTGTTTTTATCTTTTGGTTGTTTTTGCTTTTTACAAAAGCTATTAGACAAAAGAAATCTTGTATTGATGATTCACTCTTCCATCCCCTAAAGGAAATATTCATCTGGTGGTAATAAGTTTTCTCTACCATTGGAAATTCACAGCAAATGGTTTCAACTGTTGAATTAAAGAAAATGCTTCAAGTATTTTCTCAATCACTCTTCTCAACTTTCTCCACAAGTTTTTTCCCTTTCTCCAATGCTTTCCTCCTAAATTGTTATAAATTAGTAAAAATTGAGTTGGACAGCATAATTAGGCTCTCTCTTTACTATGTCAAAATGAATAAAATATGATTCATCAATATCTTAATAAACATGGGCCTAATTTATGGGCTTATATTTACTATATCTAGAAATTTTTATGTGGCTACTTTACAAATTTCTAACCAAAATATGAAATAAAAACATTACAGGAAAAATATTTTGAATCTGGGAAATGCTTACAAAGTGACTAAGAGACATAATACCAGTTTTGGAACCAAGGTTCTGCCATTCTCAGCTTTTTACATTGGCAAAACGTTATATGATATTTCTTATTTTTATTATAAGATAGGGAAAATTGCTAAATTTTCTCATTTTTTTATGATTAGATGAGAAAAATAATGAGCTTTTTTTTTAGCTATGCTACCTGGCATAAAGTAAGTACCTGATAATTTAAGATTTTGACCCACAGTCTTTTTATTTTTAATTTTCCAGTAATTATCTTTCTCGATTCGGATACTGCCTTGGAAGTGATTATTGGCATACAGAACTATAACCATCTACCAAATACTTAAAGGACGGTTCTACAAGCTGGTGATTTATTTTTAAACCTGTGTTTAGATATAAACTTCAATTTTTCTTAGCTAAGAAATTCAGACTTCACAGGAACAAGGACTTTTGGACTGGGAGCTGACAAATTATTTAGTGCTGACAAGGACACTATTTGAGTGGAATTTCAAAATAATAAATTATATTACTTTCAATTTTATACAGTATTTACAGTACCACAATTATTCTAATATATGCTATATCAATGCAATTAAGTCAGAAAAAGTCTTTGCTCTTTCACTTCATGCATTTGAAATTCAGGAATTTTGAATTCTAATTTCTAAGGTTACCTTTTGGGTCTAAATTCTATTAAAAATGAAAATTTTATAAATTACATTAGAACTTTTACTGTGAAGTTTGAACACTAGCAATTGTACTTTGGAGCAATTTTCTGCGAACAAGTAATTTAATAGGTTAGAAGGAAATTAATTCTGTTTCTCCAACTAGGGCACCATTTAGTGAATACTCTTCCAAAGTAAAACGGGAATATCTTGTGGACTTCAAAGAACAATGTGTTATTCAAACGCCAAACTTCAATTCTACAGACTGATTAAAAACATAGAAGATTATGTGTCCAAATTTTAATTTAGTTCAAATAAAAAGAAAGGTGTGTCTACAGCATGTTAGGCTTTTATTCTAGGTACTATGTTTTAAAGATAAATAAAATATTCATAAATATCTTCATCAGCTGTAAGGGTAATTTTATTTCTTACATTCTCCGCCTAATCATTCAGACATGGCAAAATTAATTCTGCTCTTATGAGCTTCTTTTTTTTTTTTTTTTTTTTTTGAGACGGAGTCTCGCCTCTGTCGCGGCTGGAGTGCAGTGGGACCCGGATCTCAGCTCACTGCAAGCTCCGCCTCCCGGGTTTATGCTTATTCTCCTGCCTCCGCCTCCGAGGTAGCTGGCGACTACAGGCGCCGCCACCTCGCCCGGCTAGTTTTTTGTATTTTTTTTTTTAGCAGAGACGGGGTTTCACCGTATTAGCCAGGACGGTCTCGATCTCCTGACCTCGTGATCCGCCCATCTCGGCCTCCCAAAGTGCTGGGATTACAGGCTTGAGCCACCGCGCCCGGACCGACGCTTTCTAATGTATAAAAATAATTTCCACTATGAGTAAGAAAACTCTGGCATGTAATCAGATCTCATTTGTAGTGAATATTACGTATTTTCCATTTGATAACATTATTTGAAACTTCTGAGATTTCAGAATACACTTAAAAGAAATTTTGAAATAGAAATGTTTTTCATTGTGTAGCCCAACAATATTCCATTTGTAATATTTTGATGTACTATGTGTATATTTTTTGCCTCTCCCTAGTTCTTAGAATCAGCGAATGTGAATTTCATCTCAAAATTTGTGTGTAACGTGACATGGGGTCATCAGTGTGAATGCTCTGCTCACACTCAATGTTAGTCTAAGAAAATATTGGGATTAAAAACAATTAGTTCCAATAAGAAAAGATTCTAGGTTCTTGCTATTTGATAGTAATTTACCTAATTTTAAAATTTTCCATCCTTTCTCTTGATTTTAAGCTATAATCTCAGTTCTCACTGAGTACAATTTGCTTACTCCTTTCCCTACAAGCAACTCCTTCCATAAATTAATGCTACTTTGATTAGGTATGGAAACAGAGACAAATGTCTGAAATTATGTTGGACATATCACGCATGGGGTAAGCTTATGACTCCCCTATCATATTCCTTTTACACATCACATCTTTGCTCCATTGAGTACATTCATAATAGAATAATTCTTATTATTTAGATATAGTCAATCTTCATTATTCCCAGATTCTGTATTTGCAAATTGGCCTAGTTGCTAATATTTATGTGGAGCCCTAAAAAGCAATACTCAAAGCACTTTCCCTTTCAGACATGTGCGGAACAGAAAAAATATTTGCTTCAATGCAAGAGCACCTATCTAACTGAGGTTAAACAGAGCAACACTTTGCCTCCTTGTTTCAGCTCTCATACTGAGATGAACAGGGGATGGAGATGGCAGTACAATATAGTGCAAGAAGCTCTGGACTGGGTTTAGTCAGACAGGGTTTGAATTCTAACTCTTTTACTTGTTAGTGGGGTGGCCTCAGGCAAATTACTGAACACATCTAAACTTTGTTTTATTTTAAAGCAATAGAATCTACTAGGATGAGTTGTTTTTAAGATTTAAGATGATAATCTTTTACAGGTAAGTATATACATAGTTCTTCCCCTGAGGAGCAACAGCTCAGTATTTGCTAATTCAGTGTTTGTGGTGACATCACAGTCTTTATAGAACATTACTGGGCATAATGAGAACAGTCTATACAATACACATACAAATACACATATATGTACATACACAATACATGTATATACATAGACATACACACACAAACATATATATATTTCTGCCAGCAATACATTTTGCCAAATAGTGAGAAATATTTATTCTCTGAGTTTCTTCAAATATTACTGAAAAATTTTCATTTTCTAACTAAAGTAATATGATGAACTCTTTTCAGTAACTCTTTTTCCCCAAACACTGGGGAATATCACTAAAAGTGTTTTAGCCTTTATAACTCACCTAATATTAAATCTAGCTCTCTGGTAATTTGACTTTTAATATTGGACAATTACCTTTTTCTGTGCATCAGTTTGTCGATCAAAAAAATATTAATGGTTTTTACTGTCCCTTCCAGAACTGTTATTTTAAAATCTCTTAATTTGGCCAATAGAATTATCTGGAGCAAAAAATACATCCATGGTCTTGTGTAGGCCCTTCCCACACTGATTCTGGGCTTTGCCAACAGATTTGCTTTAGTCAATTGGACATCAACCTAAGTGATACCAATAAACCAATAGACGTTTTATAAGTGCTCGGGGAATTGTCTTCTGAGGTGTTGCTGCCACCACAGGAGAAAACCTGGTGGGGCCACCTTGAGAGATAAAGAGAGACCCAGACACACCAGCTGTCCCAGCTGAACCAGTCCTCAGCTGGCCGTTCATCTAAAGGCTACCAACATCAGTGAGTCCATGCAGGAACAGCAGAAGAACTTCCACTAACCCACAGAATAATGAGAAATAATAAATTATTCTTACAAGGCAGTAAAGGGAGATGGTTTCTTATTTAGGAAAAGCTAACTGAAATGAGTAATTGCACACAAATTTGGCAAGCTCCTTAAGTATTATTTGATCATATTAGAAAGCACATTTTAAATATTGTGAATAATTTTCAAACCATACAAATATAAGTTTTGAGAAAGCAATTAAAGTTCTTTAACATTTTCATTTTTTTTTTTCCACAGGGAAACAGATTGCAGAGGAAGATTAAAACTCAATAATATCTATTTAGCTAATGGCTTTTATTTAAGTCAGCATTAAAATAATGTTCAAGATCATTATCCATGAACTTTCTGTGCAGTTAGAAAAATTCACACATGTTCAACATACTTCTGAAAACTAATTAAAAAGCTTATTGAACAAATGGAAGTTCCTTGAAGAAACAAGTAGTTTTTTATTCCTCTTTGTGTCTACTAACATAATGGTAAGCTCATGTTAGGTAGCTGAGAATTGTTATATAAAACAATTGTAGGCTGGGTGCAGTGGCTCACACCTATAAACAGCACTTTTGGAGGCCAGGACAGGTGAATTGCTTGAGCTCAGTAGTTCAAGACCAGACTGGGTAACACAGAAAGAAATCCGATCTCTATAAAAAATACAAAAATCAGCCAGGCATGGTGGTACGCGTCTGTAGTCCCAGCTACTCGGGAGGCTGGGGTGAGAGGATCACTTGAGTACAGCACGAGACAGAGGCTGCAATGAGCCATGATTGTACCACTACACTCCAGTCTGGGCAACAAAAGAAGCCCCTGTCTCAACAATAAATAAAATAAAATTAAATTAAATTAAATTAAATTAAATTAAAATAATTGTACAATTTTAGGCAAATTATGCAACTTTTTGAGCCTCAATTTCCACATCTATAAAATAACAAGAATACATCTTTACTCTAGGGATTTCCAGGTGCAGAATTTCATGAAACCAAAAAATGCAGGTTCCAAGGGTAGTGAATTACTCTTGATAGTCACAAAAAAATGCAGTGTTACCTATTTTCAACATAATTATCTTTAACTAGATAAATAATGCAATGTTTATAAAATTGAAAGGTTTCTAAACTGTTTTTGGTTTCTATTTATCTTATCACTTCTTCCACAAATTCCTCAAAAAACTAATGATTAACAGTGCATATGCATGATATATACTCATTAGCTAATAGCAGCAGAATGTATTTACAGTTTTTAGCTTCTCATAGTTTTTATGTCAAGTAAACTTATTATGTAGCTAAACACATTCCTGCTTTTCTGTAGGTATTATACACAAGAATTTTATTTATTATTTTGTGGGTCTTTCATAGTATTAATAATACATTGTAGAATTCCGCATGATGCTTCTCAGTTATATTTTTCCAACAATGGATGACTTTTGAAAGCCCTTTTATCCTTTGCATGTTTAGTGTTTCTCTAACTCATTTAGCCATAAATTTGATGAATTTCAAATATATAGATATGTATAATGTTAACTCATTATCATATTATTATATAATAAATGTATAATGTAATTATAAAATTATTTATTCAAGCAGATCATGCTAATTTTAGAGACAGGTTTTCTCTACAATAATAAGTTGAAACTTATGAGCTGCAATTTCCACATAACTAGTACTTTTTAATTTTTTTGTTTTTAGATGGAGTCTTGCCCTGTCGCCCAGGCTGGAGTGCAATGGCAAGATCTCGGCTCACTGCAACCTTCGCCTCCTGTGTTCAAAGGATTCTCCTGCGTCAACCTCCCGAGTAGCTGGGATTCCAGGTATCCACCACCATGCCCAGCTAATTTTTGTATTTTTAGCAAAGATGGGATTTCACCATGTTGGCCAAACTCCTGGTCTCAAACTCCTGATCTCGTGATCTGCCCACCTCGGTATACCAAAGTGCTGGGATTACAGGCGTGAGACACTGCACCCAGGCATAACTAGTACTTTTATAAATACATCACACATGTTGATCAATTTAATATCTACAATAACCTTTGAGTTACAAAATTTACTTCTATTTACAAATAAAGAAACTGGCCTAGGGAATTTTTATAACTTCACCAAGTTATATGGCTGTTAAGTAGTAAAGCTAGAAATTGAAATCACCTAACTTGATTTCTATTATCTTCTTATATTTTCAGAATTGTGATAAATGCTCACGATGATAGAAGAGGATAGTAAGATACTGTTTTTAAGTTTAAAGGGTCAGTGAGACAAACTGGCAAGAAGTTCTTAATAAATATGAAAAAATGTGTGCCTAAAAGAAAACATTAAGTTTACTGTGAAGTTCTGCAGTAGGGAATAATTATAGCAAACATTCTAAACAGCAGCATATTTTTAATATACATGAACATCAATCCCTACATAATTTCTCTGAAGTGGATATAATTATCACTTTTTAAGAACTGAAGAAATTGAAGTTCAGAGTTTGAGTAATTTATCAAGGCTAATCAATCTGTCAGTAAGTGATAATGTTGATGTCTAAGCTTATGTTTGTTTGGCTCAGAAAGTGTTCTCCCTTTGTTACAGCCCAGAAAAGTAACAATGAACAACAGTGGACTTGGGACAAAGGGTCTTAGACTTCCCCTTAGCCTCAAAAAAATGAGAAAGCTTATAAATTCAAGAGAAAGACCAAGTAAGCCCAGAAAAATAGGGGGAGACGTTCTGAATAAACCAATCTTTGAAAGTCAGGCTAAGAAGTAGGGAAGGGTACTAGAAATTATTGAGTTTGGGAAGGAGGTCCATTCAACTTTACGAGGAGGACTAGTCTAAATTGTATTGACTATATTTGAGGAGGAAAGTCAGCTAAAAGAGTATATAGCCTATTGAATTAATAGGAAAGAGATATTTGGTGGCAGAAATATAAATGTAAAGAAGACCACAGGCATAATAAATTGTATTCATTCAGATAAAACCTTGCTTCTATAAATCACTTTTCAAATGCACATTCATATAGCATACAGACCAGATTAGCTAACTGAATATAAAAGTGAAAGATAATAATAAAAACAAGGTTATTTCAAGGTTAACTTTATATCTTTATTTTTTGCAGGCCAATAGCTTTACTGATTGAAATAGAAAGATTGGAAGAAAAGAATTTGTAGGCAAAAGTCATAATAAAATCAGTGATAAATTTATTAAAACTGACATGATACTGAAATAACCAAGTGAAAATATAAATGATAGTTAAGAACATTTGTCCAGACCCAGAAAACAAGACAGAATCTAAATTATAATTTGTGATCAATAACACATTCTCCAAAGTTGAGATCTTAAGATAAAATGTCACAGAAATAAAATAATGTGCACTAAAGCTTCAAAAATGTTCATAGCTAAAATGCACCAATAAGAGAAATCAACAAAGGAAACTGATTAAGAGCAATCTGAGAGGCAGAGGGAAGCTAAGATAAGATGCAGCCACCGTAATCAAGAACATGAGGATGAGGATTCTACAAATCCAAGGAAGTTTTTTTTTTTTTTTTTTGCTCTTCTCCGCCAGGCTGGAGTACAGTGCCACAATCATGGCTCACTGCGACCTCCGCCTCCCAGGTTCAAGTGATTCTCCTGCCTCAGCCTCCTGAGAAGCTGGGATTACAGGAGCCTGCCACCACGCCTGGCTAATTTTTGTATTTTTAGTAGAGACAGAGTTTCACCATGTTGGCCAGGCTGGTCTCGAACTCCTGACCTCAGGTGATCCATCTGCCTTGGCCTCCCAAAGTGCTGGGATTATAGGCATGAGCCACTGTGCCTGGCCCTAAGAAAGTATTTTAAAAGAGAGGGGAACTTCTCTGAACCACATATTAAATAATGTTACTTCCTCTGAAATATAAAAAAGAAAATGATTGAGTGAATGGAAGATAGAGGACTCTGTCCATTTCTTTAGTAAACATTTTGTATTCTTCCATCCAGCAACATCCTGACTCTTTGAAGATAGAATAAAAAGAGAGTAGATCCAACGTAAAGGATGCAAGAAAAATTGTCTTTTACATATTGGAAAGATAAATTAATATTAGTAAAGATGTACATACATGCCCAACACTAAGTAAGTGTAAATAAATGTTTGCTACAAACAAGATGATACAGAATCAAGAAACTAGAGGCATCCTTTGAACAGAGAATTTATTCATTGAGAAATAAAGGAAATTAACTGTTATTAAACAAGCACTGTATCCAGGCACCATAAATGCTTTGAAAAGTTTCTAGTGAAAGAGAAGTAGCATTTATTATAATCTTACTGATTGCCACCAATGTGACTAACACTCTGCCTCATTACCTGAAGTGAAATGGAACTCTTAAGAATAAAAATAAAAGTAGGATATATACATACATGTATATATGCAAACACACCACACACACACACAAGCCTATATATTATTTATATATAAGCTATATGTATGATTAAATAGGGACACTTACATGCATGCATATAAATATACATATATAAAAATACAAATATAAATATATGTGTATATATAAATATATATGTGTATATATATATATTTATATATATAAATTTATATAAATACACACACACATAAATATAGTATTATCCCATAAGGTGGAAAACTAAGCCACAAACTGTAAAGCAAATTAATTAATTGTTTCCCGATTAAACTTTTGATCATATGAGTATTCAGGCACATACATTAAATGTAAAACAAAAACTGTTTTAACTCTCTAGTGTCAACATGGTGATATTATTTCTTTATGAATATCTATAGGAAAAGAGGAGGGACTAAATTTGACTATGTGTACATACAAATGATCTTAAAACATTATACTAAAGATTCGAGAGATATATGTAAACTTACAAACACACACACACACACACACACACACACACACACACACATTCATGCACACTGCTCTGGGAGGAATAAAACTGAATTTTACCCCACTTTGAATGAATATACTCTAAATTTCTAAGCAATATATCAAAATTATTCAAATGACCTAAACATCTAAATTCTCTTTTCTCTTTAAATTTTGGTGTGAGTTCATCTCAGATGATATTCTGTTTCTTAGATAAAATGTTCAGTTAAATAGAAAATCAAATAGAAAAATTAAAATAAGTAAGGGTTTTAAAATGAGCCTAATTTCAAATAAAAATATAAAGATTAGCTAGTTAGGCAATATATTTGCATATACAGATACATATATACACACAGGCCAAATATATATGTACGCGTATATGTATGTATGTGTGTCTATACTACACTCAACTTTTGAGGGGTTTACTCAGATAAAAGAAGATGAAGGTGATATGATTAAATAGGCACACTGAAGTTTCTGTCCCCCTGAAGTAATGTTGGCAAGTAACCAGTACATTTCGTATCCGCTTATAAAAGAATGAAGGATAGATAATCATTTAAGAAATGTATGTTAGATGTTTTTATACATTTTTTTCTGACTAATATGTGCACAGAAAGTGTAAGCATGGTGAGATTAGGCATTTTAGCTCTTTACTATTTTACACACATATGCCATCATTTTTAACTAGGATGCTTCCTTGTTTCTTAAATATCACAATATTCCAGAAGCCTGGGTGTTTTCTTTCTTTATTCTTTCCTTCATTTTCAGTACCATCTCCTGACAAATAACCTCCGACTTAATATGACTTTTCAGGAAATTATTGGTGGTGAATTAACAAATGATATATTTTCTCTCTCTCTTTCTTTCTTTTTGGGATGGAGTTTTTCTCTGTCAGCAAGGGGAGAGTGCAGTGCAGCGATCTCGGCTCACTGCAACCTCTGCCTCCTGGGTTCAAGCGATTCTTACACCTCAGTCCTCCCGAGTAGCTGGGACTACAGGAGCCCGCCACCACACCCAGTAATTTTTGTATTTTTAGTAGAGATGAGGTTTCACTATGTTGACCAACCTGGTCTCGAAGCCCTGACTTCAGGTGATCCACCTGCCTTCACCTCCCAAAGTGCTGGGATTACACACTTGAGCCACTGCACCCACCTATATTTTCAATAAAGTTATTGAAAGTCTCAATAGAAAAGATTCAAAAATAGTCCTGCTTCTTTGTGTTCCAAATCATAAAAGCTTTAATGCCACTGGCATTCCTATCTGTTTCAGACTGGTAAAATTAATGATCCATAAACAAGTATTTTAAGTACAATATTTAGGTCACCAGCCAATGACCCACTTCCTAGAAAGCCACCTGATATTATCTTATTTCCAATTTTTAATCTAGGTAGCATTGTCTCAGGAAAGCATCTCTCTATATGCTACACGCATAAGCAGATGTATAGTCTAATAGATAGAGCAAATTTCTGTTTGACCCATTGCTATTAAATATTTATGAATTCATAATTTTCAAGCCTTTTACAAATGAGAAGTGACATCAATTTGCATTTTTCCTGGAGTTCTGGTTTGTACTGTCAGCAAAAACTGACTCATGACACTTACTGCAAAGTTTTGTCAAAACACCATGACAATGTACAC
Source organism: Rhinopithecus bieti (assembly GCF_001698545.2). Classification (NCBI taxonomy): domain Eukaryota; kingdom Metazoa; phylum Chordata; class Mammalia; order Primates; family Cercopithecidae; genus Rhinopithecus; species Rhinopithecus bieti. The sequence continues at coordinate 2,380,661 of NW_016808811.1, forward strand.
AGGCTACCCACTATTTCTGAAAAATCAATATTTACATATTTACATAATAAGAAATCAATAACAAAAATTCATTTGGGACTATGTAGCATCCTTCTGAATAATTCACCACAATTACACATAGATAAAAAGGAAAAAGGGCAGCAGCTAACCATTCTTGGATGGCTTGTAATTCGGATCCACCTGTGTTAGGATCAAAGCAAATACTTCCACGTTTTCATTTGTCTGAGCATTTTTATAAGTAGATGTAGACAGTCTTTTATTCATCAAGCCACTAGTGACTTCAATCCTTGTTCTCCTTTCTTCTATCCATGATCTTTGTCTGTTTTTTTTTTTTCATTTTCAAAGCACTTTCACACTCAAACATTAATTCTTTTGTGAATTATTTTATCACTTTATTCAACTATTTTTGAGTTCTTACTAAATTAATAACACAGTGCTAGACATCATAAAGTAAGAAAAATTTGGAAAGTCTTAATATCTGTATAGGCAAGGAGACATGTATAAGTCTGGCCAATCACAGTGCCATTCACATGGATCATCACCCTACCAGGAATGTTACCCTTCCCACAAAATTAATTTCCAACCATTCTCAGTAGTCATGTTTTGTATCACTTTGTTCACAGACTTGGAACCAGGCCACAGATTTCTCATCATTACTGGTTATAATATCATCTCTGTGCTTTCGTTCTCCTTTACTATAGAGGTTTAAAGTGCAGGATTTGGGAAAGAAACTAAAGCACGAATTTTACAAATTCAAGAAACTGGTTTTAAATGTCTTTGTTCTAGCATTTATTGCAGGTGTCACAGACATATAGATGCAGCTGCACAAGCATACATAGACGAACAGAGCCATACCAAATAATCAACATTAAAATAAAATAAGCTGACAGAAAAACACTAGAGCTCTGTCCCCATAATTTCCACAAAAATTCTGTCTCTTTGATTAATATGGGTATACTTAAACAATAGCCCTCAAGGCCAGGCACGGTGCCTCACACCTGTAATCCCAGCACTTTGGGAGGCCGAGGTGGATGGATCACCTGAGGTCAGGAGTTCAAGACCGGCCTGACCACCATGGTGAAACCCCGTCTCTACTAAAAATACAAAAATTAGCCGGGCATGGTGGCACATGCCTGTAATCCCAGCTACTTGGGAGTCTGAGGTGGGAGAATCACTTGAACCCGGGAGGCAGAGGTTGCAGTGAACCAAGATCATGCAGCACTCCAGCCTGGGCAAGAGAGAAAGACTCCATCTTAAAAATAAAAAAGAGAAAAAAAAAAAAAGAAAAAAAAAGGCCCTCATAGCTATAGGTAGCCTAAATGAGTCCAGTACTTTCCATGGAACAAAGTTAGCAAGGTATGCACTCAAATAACTACAACAAATGTGAAACTGCCATAAAAAAGGTAGCAGAGCAATTCTGCTTAGGATGATCAGGGAAACATCCCAGAGGACATTATAACTCAGGATTTAATGGAGAGGTAACACGGGATATTTTCCTGGAATTCACTTCTCATTCTTATCAAGGATAGGGAAGCAGAGAACCCCAGATCTCAATCCAATAGTCCAGATGGACTGGACACTGATGGAAACACATGAAGTCACATCTCAAAATATATTTAAAATTACTGAAAATTTCAACCTTTTCATAACAATGCATTAAAAAAACCAGGAGTTCCGAGTCAAGCTGTAAGATTACCAAACTGTTTTAGAGTTACTAATATGGCCAAGACTCTTAACATCCACATGCTTAATTTACGCCTAATTTTACAATTTTAAGTTTTGAGGAAGCAATCTGAATGTATCAATTCCTATTTTGAGTCAACCTCTCCTAAGTTACTTTAGTGGAACTGAATCCAGTAATCAATGAAAAAAGTAAGAAGGAGATGCTAGTTTGAGGCTGCCCTTAAACAAGAACTGAGAATTCTGCAGTTTTACATTGGAGGAAATACAGGCTATGCCAAAACATTATTCACGTGTTCAGTGAAAGGGGCTGAGACAGTTTTAAATGCTAGTATATTAATGTGGGGGTGTTTCTAATATATGTTAGAAAGTTCTAGGAAAGATCTAGACAAAAATTAGGACAGAGGATAATTTGCATGTTCAAGATTATTTTATTGTTTGTATAAAGTTAAGATTTAAAGCAATACAAAAGGGAATCCCATATGTAATTGTTTGAAAGAGGTTAAGATGAGATAGCTAGACTAAATATTATACTAATCAGAAATTATTCTCAATATTTTGACACCCTTTAGAGAGAGTTAAGGCACCATTTGTTAATTGATTGCTAAAGAGAAAATGCAAGGCTCACACAACTTCAACCTTAGAATATCAAATACAAAGTATTTCCAGGTTGGGTAGCTCACACCTGTAATCACAGCTACTTGGGAGGCAGGAGTGGCAGGACTCCTTGAGACTAGGGGTTTCAGACCAACCTGGACAACACAGCAAGACCCTCATCTCTAAATAATAATAATAATAATAATTTTAAAAACCAAAGTGTTGTCTTACCAGCTCTGCTATGATATTGTCTAGCGTGCAAGAGATTGCAACTGGTTCACCATAATTAGTGTACTCTTCTTACTGAACACACAGCTAATTATATTTCCCAGCTTCCTTTGCAATTTAGTGTGATGATCATGGGATTACATTTTCAACAACAGAACGTGACTTCTAAGCCTGGACATATCTATACACTTCAAAACTTGCTCCTTCATAATGCTTCCACTTTTGCTGACATTTTAAGATCATCAATTCACACTGACAAATATTAAGCATCCAGAAAAAACAAGTTATGTAAGAATGGAAAAGAATGTAGAAGAAGTGTTACACAAGGCTATGGACAAAGTCATCAAAGAAACAAAGCCCAACAATCTTGTGTAGGTTTTTGTTTGTTTGTTTGTTTTGTTTTGTTTTGTTTTTTTTGTTTTTTTGGGTTTTTTTTTTGAGACGGAGTCTCTGTCGCCCAGGCTGGAGTACAGTGGCCGGATCTCAGCTCACTGCAAGCTCCGCCTCCCGGGTTTACGCCATTCTCCTGCCTCAGCCTCCAGAGTAGCTGAGACTACAGGCGCCCGCCACCTCGCCCGGCTAGTTTTTTGTATTTTTTAGTAGAGACGGGGTTTCACCGTGTTAGCCAGGATGGTCTCGATCTCCTGACCTCGTGATCCGCCCGTCTTGGCCTCCCAAAGTGCTGGGATTACAGGCTTGAGCCACCGCGCCCGGCCTCTTGTGTAGGTTTTAACAATCTTGTCCAACTAGTGATTATCTATCTAAATGGGTAACCTGTAAATAATTCTGAAAGTCTTAGCAGAAAGCACAGTGGATTAGACAACCTAAGTTGCCTATTTGTGTAGGTATAATGGTATACAAATATTCCCTTAATAATATTGCTAAATATATATAGTTTTTAAATTATAGGAGGTCAAATCAAATAAACAAAAAAATTATATTTTATGTTCAAACCAAACAGTTAAGATTTTAAATGTTAGTAATAATTCCAGTTGTCATTTTAGTTATACAAGAAGTCATTAACTTAATAAGAAAACTTCAACAGCAAAATATATCCCTTTTAACTCAGAAGTATCCCAATAAACTTAATTCCTAAAAATTAGCTGGTGTAATTTATAAGAGCACTGACTAAGATGAATCACTTCTAAATGTAATTATCCTCATTTATTGAAAGTTATAGAAAAAAATGTGAAGGAAAGTTTTTTGTTTTAACAGAAGAAAATGTTCTAGAGTGAATTAAATCCTCAGTATAACCACAGAAATACTAATGCATTCATTATGGTATTCAATCATCTTAATGCTTTACCATTTACCGTTTTTTCTGATTTATTTGAATGATCCATATTGTTTACTAAATTTTATCTTTTATTACACCCACATCTGCATTGATCTAAATGTTTTATGTATATTTTAAATACTATTTCCTCACCATTACCAAATACTTACGTATTTCATTGCATACATTGATTTGTGAATCTTAATTGTCGGACAGGGGCAAGATGCATGTATCTTATCTAAAAATACTTATAAATATATATCTAGATTTAGATACAAATGTGTGATATTTCTTTCTTTCTTTCTTTCTTTCTTTCTTTCTTTCTTTCTTTCTTTCTTTCTTTCTTTCTTTCTTTCTTTCTTTCTTTCTTTCTTTTTTTTTTTTTTT
>NW_016808811.1:2385260-2388315 GCF_001698545.2 Rhinopithecus bieti
AGCTCACTGCAAGCTCCGCCTCCCGGGTTCACGCCATTCTCCTGCCTCAGCCTCCCGAGTAGCTGGGACTACAGGCGCCCGCCACCTCGCCCGGCTAGTTTTTTGTATTTTTTAGTAGAGACGGGGTTTCACCGTGTTAGCCAGGATGGTCTCGATCTCCTGACCTCGTGATCCGCCCGTCTTGGCCTCCCAAAGTGCTGGGATTACAGGCTTGAGCCACCGCGCCCGGCCTCTTGTGTAGGTTTTAACAATCTTGTCCAACTAGTGATTATCTATCTAAATGGGTAACCTGTAAATAATTCTGAAAGTCTTAGCAGAAAGCACAGTGGATTAGACAACCTAAGTTGCCTATTTGTGTTAGGTATAATGGTATACAAATATTCCCTTAATAATATTTCTAAATATATATATTTTTTAAATTATAGGAGGTCAAATCAAATAAACAAAAAAATTATATTTTATGTTCAAACCAAACAGTTAAGATTTTAAATGTTAGTAATAATTCCAGTTGTCATTTTAGTTATACAAGAAGTCATTAACTTAATAAGAAAACTTCAACAGCAAAATATATCCCTTTTAACTCAGAAGTATCCCAATAAACTTAATTCCTAAAAATTAGCTGGTGTAATTTATAAGAGCACTGACTAAGATGAATCACTTCTAAATGTAATTATCCTCATTTATTGAAAGTTATAGAAAAAAATGTGAAGGAAAGTTTTTTGTTTTAACAGAAGAAAATGTTCTAGAGTGAATTAAATCCTCAGTATAACCACAGAAATACTAATGCATTCATTATGGTATTCAATCATCTTAATGCTTTACCATTTACCGTTTTTTCTGATTTATTTGAATGATCCATATTGTTTACTAAATTTTATCTTTTATTACACCCACATCTGCATTGATCTAAATGTTTTATGTATATTTTAAATACTATTTCCTCACCATTACCAAATACTTACGTATTTCATTGCATACATTGATTTGTGAATCTTAATTGTCGGACAGGGGCAAGATGCATGTATCTTATCTAAAATACTTATAAATATATATCTAGATTTAGATACAAATGTGTGATATTTCTTTCTTTCTTTCTTTCTTTCTTTCTTTCTTTCTTTCTTTCTTTCTTTCTTTCTTTCTTTCTTTTTTTTTTTTTTTTTTTTTTTTTTTTGACAGAGTCTTGCTCTGTCACCCAGGCTGGGGTGCAGTGGTGCAATCTTGGCTCACTGAAACCTTCGCCTTCCAGGTTCAAGTGATTATCCTGCCTCAGGCTCCCAAATAGCTGGGATTCCAGGCGCACACCACCATGCCTGGCTAATTTTTGTATTTTTGGTAGAAATGGGGTTTCACCATGTTGGTCAGGCTGGTCTTGAACTCCTGACCTCAGATGATCCACCCACCTCAGCCTCCTAAAGTGTTGGGATTACAGGCATGAGCCACTGCGCCTGGCCATGTATGTCTAAATGCTAAGTATTTATCCCATTTGTGTACAAGTTTATTTTTAAGGTTTTTTTTTTTTTAGATTCACAGTGCATATTTCCTCTCTAAAATCTTAAATACACACACACACACACACACACACACACACACACACACAGACAGATCTACACATTTACATGTACTGACTCATTAACATGCCTCCTGATTCCTCTGTTCTCTTCCAACTGTCTGTGCTATAGCCATACTGGACATTAAGTTCCTTGATTACATATAATTTGTTTTTGCCTTTGGCCTTTAGCCTTTTAGTATAAGCTTACTTCTCTCCCATGGGCATTCCTTATACACGTGTTTATATGTGTAATCCTCATCATTTAGGTCGCTGTGTTGAAAAGACAAACTGCACGTATTACTTTATATCCCATTTTCTTCTATTTTTATCCCAGAGAGTTCATTAAAATCAGAAATTATTTAACTTATGTGTAATTTTATTGTTTATTTTGTTCACTACATATCACCAGTTCTATAGCTTCACAACATCATCAAAGCCTTGCACACTGTATTTTGACTTTGTGTGTAAGTGCTGAGAGTTAACTCGGTCCTGAAGCAGGCCATTTAATGTGTAATGCTGATTTGCTGGAAAAAAGTGCCAGAGGTATAAATGTATTTTTATGAACTTACATATGTATAAAAACTCTCTGGATTGATGCACAAAAGTTACTGAGTAGTTAACTGTGACATGAGTGGGGACCTCAATGAATGAAAAATTAGGACTTTGGAGGAAAACACATCACTGTATACAGTGCCCTCTTTAGATAATTTTTATGTTTTTAAAACATGCTAATGTATAATATATTTATAAATTAAATGACATGAATTAGAAAAAGTTGTGTGTGTGTGTGTGTGTGTGTGTGTGTGTGTGTGCGCGAGAGAGAGAGAGATATGAAGAGAGAAAGAGATAGGAGAAAACAAGAATATGAAGGAAAATAAAGAAGGCAGAAAGGTATTTTTAGGTGACCTAAAATAGTGTGAGAGAGCAGTTTGTGAAGTCTGACTACCAGGTTTCAATTCTTGTCCAACAATTACGGGCTATAAGACATGAAATATGTGACACATACTCATCACTTGAGCATCTTTGCTGGTAAAATAGAGATAAGATGAATACTTCCTCATAGTAGACTCAGACCTATAGTGATCATCAATAAATGTTCTAATTTACTATTCAAAAATCTTGATTTTAAAAAAAGATTCCCGAAATAAGCATGTAAATAAATTATGATGTGGAGTTTTCATCATGCTGTATTAAGTATTTATTGAATCAATCAGAATTTGTGAAGTTGAGGTACATCTTAAGAGAATCTACAATAATTCATTATTTCATTATTAAACTTCTAGCATGAATAAGCCTTTACTCATGTGTTAAATGTTGTGCAAAAATGATGGTTTACAAGCATCTAATGATATATAAACATTCTTATACTAACTGACAAAGACAGAATACCAAATTATACATGGAACAGAATCTCATCTATATATTTTCATATATTTTTAGTATATGGAAAAATATATTTTCACATATTTTTAATATATGGAAGTATAGTATATATTTTTAATATTA
>NW_016808811.1:2388981-2405782 GCF_001698545.2 Rhinopithecus bieti
ATATAATATGTATTTTTAATATATGGAAAATACATTAGCACTGTATTTAATATATTATATTAGCATTGTATAATATATAATTATATATTAGCATTATATTTAAATATAATATATATTTTTAATAAATGGAAAATACATTAGCATTGTAATAGTGATTGCTCTATGGTGGTGAAAATTTGGGAAGTTTTATTTTCTGTAGAGTTTTTACCTTTTCAAATTATTACTTTGTTTGTTTGTTTGTTTTGAGATGTTGTTTCACTCTTGTTGCCCAGGCTGGATTGCAAGGGCATGATCTCGGCTCACCACAACCTCTGCCTTCTGGGTTCAAGCAATTATCCTGTCTCAGCCTCCCGAATAGCTGGGATTATAAGCACATGCCACCCAGCTAATTTTTGTATTTTTAGTAGAGACAGGGTTTCATCATATTGGTCAGGCTGGTCTCAAACTCCGGACCTCAGGCGATCCACCTGCCTCAGCCTCCCAAAGTGCTGGGATTACAGGTGTGAGTCACAACACCCGACCCGAATCAATCACTTTTAATATATTTTATGACCACCTTAAAAACGAAAAAGATATATACAATGAGAAATACTGTTTAAATGTTTTCTGCTATTGACCTTAAAATTGATTTTATATACTTTAATCAGACTTTCTTAGTCTCTACAATTAACTTTATAATAAAATATATATTTATTAAGAATAACAATGTATGAAGTCAAATTATAGATAATTATATAAAGAAAGGAGCATCTTAGAAACATAAAGCAGCAAACCCACTTTTAACTCTCATACCAGTAGCCACTCCTAATTGTGTGACTTTAACATAACATCACATATTTTTAAAATTGAAGATCTAAATACATCTGGCATGGTTTAAGCAACCACTCTTTGCCATGTAAAGTACTAGGTCTCTGGGCCTACATAACATTTTACAAATTTCATTTTCAATTCTTTACTTTGAGATTTCGTGAAACTTTGGAGGTGAAAATCAGGGTTCACTTTTGAACATTTATATGTGAGATGCCTATTAGGCTGAGTAAGAAGCTGGACATAGACAGTTGGAGTTACATGAACAGACCAGTGCTAAAGATGCAAATCTGGAAGTGTTCAGCTTATCAACAGAATTAACATCATGAAGGTAGAGAAAACCTTTTAGGGAGAGGTTATAAATAAAGATGAAAGGGAACCAGGATGAAGCTTTCAGGTACTCAAATATCTCGATGTTGAGTGTATGAAGGAGATCTTACCAACAAGAAAGAATGATTAGTTAAATGGCAAGGAAAAGAGTGTAGACGTCAGAGGAACTGCTATGAAAATTATTGTGAGCAGATAATAAAATGTTGAATTTTTGTAAAAGTAACATTATTGTCCTCATTAGATACGAGAGCGGCATATTGTCAGAAGTAACCTGGAGGTGATAGTAAAGTTTTTTGGATTCACATATCGGATGAACTAAATCTAACAAGATGATGTTCATCAGTGATAAACACGATCTTGAGATGAACACCAATTACTATGAAAGAATAGATACTAGATTGGGAAACTGTACCTTATACAGAACATCCTAAGCAAATATAAAGTGAATAAGATTCAAAAGTGTGCTGTGAAAAATGTAAGGAAGCCATGTAGTGGTTAGGACAATAAAGCAGAGTTAGAGATGATAACATGATACACAACAGTCTCATTGTGGATCTCAGCATAAATGATTTAATCTCTCTGATGCTCCATTTATTCATATGTGAAATGGAGATAATTATAGTGGCACCCTAAGAAATTATATCTCATAGGATTCTCTATAGGAGTCATTAAAATAATAATTGTAGTGTGCTAATCACAGTGCCCAGGACAGCGCTCAATATGTTGTAATTGACATCACTGCCACCACTACAGTCCACTGGATTTCAAATTAGGTGTCTCTCACTCCAAATGATCATGATCTGCTTTTACTCCTTTAGAACATTAAGATCTTTGGTAGCGTTGTAATATGAGATCATGCATTAGTAGTACTATGTGAACTTAGAGAACATTTCAACCTTGAAATGTCTATGAAAATTTGATAAAATTATGACTCATTTCAAAGTTGAATACAACCTTTTTAAAATAATTATAAAACCTTGCACTGTAATTCTGAATATATCTGTTACAGACCCAGAACTACAATTTGTTACCATCTTCCCCATATACTTCCTCATATATAATTTTACAGCCTATATGGCCATGCCACAAATATGAAAATAAATGACAACCTAATTGAAGCTTCTCTATGTATACTATGCTCCAATAAACGATGGTAGATCAATATGCCAGAAATAGTGTAGGTTTGGTTATAGCTAGAACTAGTTCCAATGTCAAGTGCTGCATATTTTTAGTTGCACACTATAAACAAGTTATTTGGCCTATCTGAGACTTAGTGTATCCCTCTTTGGCAGAGTAAGTAATGCTCACCAAATATTTCCTACTTTCACCTACACTTCAAGCGCCATTTGCTGTTAAGCAGATGCATGTGACCAGATGTGGTTAGAGTATTACGAACTGAAGAGGTGTGTCATTTCTGTCTACAGCAGAGAGGGAATAGGTGTGAGTTTCAGTGTGAGCTCTCTCTGTCCCTGCGGGTGTGTAGAACACCTGTGGATATAGCAAGGCCGACAAACTCCAGAAGGCTTAATCCCTGAATCACCACCTCATGGACAACAGCTGATATGTCACCTGGACAGCAGCAGAACATTCTTGAGCAAGAAATAAGCTGTTTTTAAAAAATATTGACTAAGATTTGGACTTTGTTTCTTAAGGTGGCATAAGTATGATGTCTTGAAAACTGTACTTCTCATCTACAAAAAGATGACATTTTGGCAGAAGAATTGTCAAATTGCGTTTTATATAATGAAAAGAAGAATATATTTGTCCTCCCAATATCATGTTGTGATATTACATTTCAGGAGCATTATTTCACACTTTAAAAGATGACATTAATACTAAAAGATTGATACTAGAATTATATATCAATACATTTATCTAGACTTAAGTCACATCACCTTCAAGTGTTTTGTCTAACTGGTTGATGATTATATTCTTTGCTAAGAAATCTATTAACAAAATTTGATCCTAAAATTGGATGTAAGATTAAATCTTAAATCATATGTACCAAGTACTCTTGATTACTACCTTTTCTGAGAAATTGAGAAGTATGATGTTCATTTTAATTCAGAAATTTCTCTTGAACTGTCAAAACAACATGCCTAGCATAAATAGGAGTCTTCTAAATATATTCATATTTCCACAGCAATTTTTGGGCACCTGTTATACAGAAATATGCTTCTGAAAATGAATAATTTAAAAGAAACACATCCGTTAAAGACAAATCACTTCATCTCTTCAGCTACTATCAGTAGATTTCAAAAGTTCCTATTGGTAATAATTATTTAAAATGGCTCTGATTTGAAAGGCTGTGTCTTATGTTGGAATAAACTTGCCTTATGTTATTGCTTAACACAGACTTCAAAAGTTGTGAGAAAATTGGATATGGTAAAGACTTCTGGGCATAGCAAAGAAAATTAAAAGCTATGCATCTTACTTGCTGTTGCATGGAACTAGGGGAAATTATTTAAATGATTTAGCTTTACCGACAACATATAATATAATGTTGTATTTTGTTTCATAAAACAAAAACCTTCAAATCTCAAGTCAGTAGATTTTCTATGCTAACTCAAGCATGGAATACTGCTAGTTTTCCTACATCGTTTTAGAGATGGCAAAATATTTCCAAAAGAATGTATATTATCTACTGTTTTTTCAGAAACATGCTGCATGGCATTGAAATTGCATCAAAATATATTTTTTCCCCAGTATTGAAGAGGAAATCAAGGCTGTAGTGCCAAATAATATACCACATACTCTTAATCTTGTTTCTTTCTTTAATGAAGTAATTAAACAATAAAACAAATTAAACCTCCTGTTTTTTGGCCTAAGATCATATGTATTGGGGCCTAGAACTGTGTGATCTTCGTTGTAGATATGACACTGAGCACAGTGTCCCTGAATATATAAGAAACAATAGTAATAACAACTGTATCTTCTCACAAGTCTTTTTCTGATCTGCTTTTCTGCTTTCTCAAAGAAAAATTTTCATTTCTTTTAGCCCTGTAAAACACAGTAAAGCACCACCTGCCTTAGGTGACTAGGAAAGCCGCTGCATTCCTGTGTCATCAAATGTAGGGGGATTTATACTCACTGTTTAAATTTTGATTCCCTCTTGAAAAAACTATTTCAAGAGATTTGCATTTAATAAATAACATCTTTTAGCATCATCAACTCTCCTGAACTAATTGAATTGACTGCACACTGTTTTCTGATCTTAAAAATTGTACAAGTTAGAAAAGTGTCTTCTCAATGTCTTGAATATTATTGAATCACTCTGTTTAGTAATGGTATTCATTGAAAGTCAAAGATTAAGCTTGATGAATTCAGCAATACTTTAACTGAATACCTGTCAAAGAAGATTAGCAATAAACACAAGGATATCTTTCACGAATTAAAAGAAAATAATAAACACCTTTAACGCTAGGCACCTTACTAGAAATGTGAACAAATTTTGATTTACATTAACTGATATGCTTATAATAAAAATAAAACCTAATTAAAATTTTAACTATAACATAGACACACACACACACAAAGACACACACACACACATACACACACACATTTTCTATTTTACCAGATAAACTACAAGGAAAAATATGATTATAGTTTTTTCTCTGTTCTCTCTGAAATCAGTCAGTCAGTAGCAAAATTACTTATATTTTCAACATCTTTTCTAAACCTTCCCTTCTTCTAAACAAGATTGAGTTCTTTCCAGAGGACCTTCCTTTCTCTGCTGTACTCTCAAGCAGTCATGTTTCCTCTACAGCACAATTCAGAGCACTGGACTGGGAAGTGAGGTAAACATCCTCTTTATTCCTTATTCTGCTTTCACAATTTCAGATTTCCATCCTCTGAAAAGTTCCAGCTTTGAAGGTTAGGCCATCAATCTACACAGTCCACTAAACATTTTTTTTTTTTTTCCTGGTAATCAAGTATACTCATGGAGTCACAACACTCATTCTTTCAACATGTACCATCTAGCTACTGCCTCCTCCTTCTCACGGTGTGTACATTCTTGGTGGTATTGGTGTCAATGTGGTGAACATTCTAGTACCCTTGCAACTCAGTTCCATTACTGTCTTTACTCTAATAATTCAGCTACCCATCATACTTAACGCCAGTCATTCCATATTATATATAGCATCAAAGTATTACTCACAACCTAACCTCTTTCATTACAGCAATTTTAGAGACACATCTCTCCAATTTCATCTTCTATTTTCTGGCTCACTCATTCTAATACCTTCATTCCAGCAAAGATTTCTACTATATAGGCCCTAACAGCTTTTCGCTCTCCCCTGCCCTGAACTGCTCTCACTCTTTCCTCACCCAACAGAGATATATACTCTTTGTATAAACACTTCCTGACATACTCTCAATATATTACTCCATTTCCCCCTTCAAAAGAAAAAAAAAAAAAAAAGCAAAAGAAAAGAAAAGAAAGAAAAGTCCCAACTCTGGTTAAATCTTCTACATAGTTACTTTTTTCTGTATCTGCGCAGTTGATGGTATCTGGAAACAAAATACAAATCCCAAATCGTACATCCTCAATTTATATCTCTTAATGTTCTCCTTCAAATTTGCCCCTGCCCTCCGTTTTTCTCATGTAAGTGAACGACACATGCAGTTTTTACTTTCTGAGACCCAAAACATGGTGGTTGTGAAAAGAAAAGAAAATCTTAGAACCGCAACTGACTATCACAAAAGGAATATATTAAGCTGAAAGTTGAGTTATGCAAAAAACTGCCTTCCCTTTTGTTCCTAAGCAGACATTTGCAGATTAAGGCCTAGAACACGTCCAAAGGCAGCTACTCTCACCTAAAGTGCGGACTTACTGGAGAGGAATACATATTTAACTATCCCCCAACCTGTCCCTTTTCTCTTGAAACATATGGATTGAGTAACATGACCATACCCTCCCTCTTGACCCTCCAGTCCCCGTTTCTACTTTAAATACCAAAGTCCTGAAAATTATCTTTAGAAAAAGCCATGGCCCACAGATTGTTCCTGTGGATTGGTGTTCCTTTTTTCTAGGCATGTCCTTAACGCTGGCAAAGTAAATTTCTAAATTGATTAAGACCTCCTGTCTGGCCGGGCACGGTGGCTCACGCCTGTAATTCCACCACTTTGGGAGGCCGAGGCGGGCAGATCACGAGGTCAGGAGACAGAGACCATTCTGACTAACACAGTGAAACCCCGCCTCTGCTAAAAATACAAAAAAATTGGCTGGGCGAGGTGGCGGGCGCCTGTAGTCCCAGCTACTCGGGAGGCTGAGGCAGGAGAATGGCCTGAACCCAGGAGGTGGAGCTTGCAGTGAGCCAAGATCGCACCACTGCACTCCAGCCTGGGCGACAGAGCAAGACTCCATCTCAAAAAAAAAAAAAAAAAAAAAAAAAAAAAAAAAAAAAAAAAAAAAAAAAAAGATCTCCTGTCTCAGATACTTTTTGTTTTACCAATTGGTGACCAACAGAAGGGACTCTGAGTGGAGGTGACCCTGACCCTTGACAAAACTCCTACTGGTCTTGGTACTAGCCTGGGCCATCTACATTGCCCAAAACAACAAGACAATTTGCTGAGATCTGGGAATTTCCTCCCTCCAAAGAATTCCTGATCTCCCCAGATTTGGTTGGGATCTAAGGTTTATTTTGACGTACAATTCCTTTTCTAGAGTTTTACTCATTTCCATCAAGAAAGGTGAGTTTTCCTGCTTCCCGGACAATGGATGGCAAGCAGCTCCGTTCTGGAGTTTCAGCTGGCTTTAAACAGGGAAGGTGAGTATGAGTTTTTTCCTCCTTCTATGATGGTAGAAAGCAGTCTTCAGTCTGGGCCCCATTTCTATATTAAGTAGATGAATTTGGATTTTTGTTTTGCAAAGTTTTCCTTAGTGACTAAAAGTAAAGACTGACAAGCAGCTGGTCTTAATTTCTCCTTACCATCAGAGCTCTAAATAACCATATTTTTATTGTTGTTGTTGCTGTTTCAGTCTTTCTCCCATCAGATTTGACCAATGGTTTTACACTTCTCTTTTGGATCTTGTTTTCAGAATTTTTTTTCAGTTTACTGAAACCTTTCTTTTTTTTTTAAAAAAAAGAAAACACGTGCTTAGTTTCTCTGTTCCATTTCTTTCTTTAAAATCATTATTTAATTTACTTTTCTTCTACCCTATTCCTCCTTTCCCCTTTACCATCTTTGGTATAAAGTGAAAAAACATCTTGAGAAGGAGTCTAATAACTCAGACCCCTTAAAAATCACAGCATAAAGGTGCCACCCATACCTCTTTTGAGGTCTTCTGCTTTCTCTGTGGAGTTTCAAAAGTCATTGATGAACTCTTCTCAGGTCTAAAGCTCAGCTTCCTTGCATTTAATTACTTGATATTTTTAGCTTTTGAGGGTATCAAATATTATTTTGCATTATGATTTTTTTTTTACCCTAGTATGTGTAATAGCTAGGTAATATGCTTTTAGAGATGGCTAAATGGCAGCTGCTTACAGTAAATAGTTGTTACTATAGCAGGGGTGCTACTCTTAGTGTGTTTAAAATAAGAAAGTACAGTTTAAACACTTAGAGAAATGCCTTAGTAACAAAGTGTACTGTAAAAGCATTATATGGCCTAGTCCCACGATCTCTCCTTCTTTTTGGAGAACCAGGATTAAGTGTAGGCTCTGCCCAGTGCTCAGAGGTCCAGTTAAAAGATAGAGCCTAAATTTAAAATTGCCTTTATAAGTAAAATTGTACTCCTTACAAAAATCCTATGGTGTGGTAGATTTCTACAATTTTATGTTTGGCTTGTCATCCATTTTCAACCTTCCTCTAACACACCGAGACTCTCTCTTCTCTGTCTCTCCCTTTTGCTCTCCTTTGAGATGTAAATTTTGCTATCTGATTTTCACCTAAGAATTGTTCCTTTAGTATGCAAATTTAGGGCTCTGTAACTGACAATCGCCTAGGGTAATGAGGTAGATTATCAAGAAATGTGAAGTTTAAAGTAGGGGAGGAATAAAAGTCTTAAGATTCTATAAGATCTACTTCTGTCTGTGTGTCTATACATGCATGTATTTTGTGTCATGTATATAAAGTCTCACTATCAAAATATATAAAAGAGCTCTAATTAATTGGCTTAAAGAATAAAAAAGCACTTAAATACTATATCAGAAAAACAGACACTTTAAGCCCAGATGCTTTCTCAAGTTCACCTGACTTAAGTAAATCTTTAATAAATAAAGTAGCTTAGAATTGTTGATAAAATAAAATTAGAAATGTCCTCATAATTATAAATACATGTTATTATACATTAGATTTATTTTTCCAGAAGTTTTATAATTATATCTGCTAGATATTATAAGCTATCAAAATTTAGCATGAAGATTCTAATGCTATAAATACAGCTCAAAACAGAATTGTCTTTGTGTAATTTTTTTTTATAAATAAGGCATTTTATACTACTGATTTAATGAAAACTGCTAGATCCTGGGTTATTGGCAAAAAATTGATTCATTTAACCATAAGGTTCTTGCTTAGATAAACAACTAGACAGTCACAGGCTAAAAAAATTATTAAGAGGAAAATAACTTTAAATGATGACTAGCTTTGCCTAATATTGCAGTTTTTCTAAGTAATCTAAGCGAACTATTAAAAAGAGTAAGTTAATTAGGGAAATGTAATGGAATAAATGCTTATAAATAAAAGATATTCATTAAATGTCTGGGTTATTTTCAATTAAAGATATATATACACTAAAGAAACATCTTTTTTTTTCTTTGTTTTTTTTTTTGAGACAGGGTCTCATTTTGTTGTCCAGGCTGGAGTGCAGTGACACAATCTTGGCTACCACAGCCTCCACCTCTCAAGTTCAAGAAATCTTCCCACCTTAACCTCCCAAATAGGTGGGACTACAGGGACATACACCAAGCCCAGCTAATTTTTGTACATTTTTGTAAAGATGAGATTTCACTATATTGCCCAGGCTGGCTCTTGAACTTCTGAGTTCAAGTGATCCACCCACCTTGGCCCCTCAAAGTGCTGAGATTAAAAGCGTGAGCCACTGTGCTCAGCTGTAAAGCCTTTTTTTCTTAAAGAAGTTATTAAAAGAAAATTAATTTCTGTTTAATTAAAAGGTCATTTATAAAACGAGGTAAAAGGAAGCAGTAAATAAGGCAGATGTAAAGAAAGTTATAAAGAGATAATTTTGGTAAGTTAAAGGAAAAAATTTTCTATGAGAAAATATTTTGTATGGCAAATTATTGGTCCGAAATAAAATGACTGTTTATTTAAGAAAGGAATAATTAGGCTAAAAGAGGAAGTCCAAGCATGTCATAAATTTCTGTAAGTCTTAATAAGGTTTGTAAAAGAGAATTTATGAAAAGTTTTATGTGATTGAGTTGGCTAACATTAAAAGGAAATTATTAATAATAGCCTTTCTAGAGATCGGGTTTGATATTAAAAATACACTGATATACTAAAGGATTGTTTAGAAAACCAAAATGTCCGTAAAGTACTGATTTGCTTTCAACAGAATTTTAAGAAATTCTAACCTTTTTTTTTTTTATTTTGCGACTGAGTATTGCTCTCTCATTCACGCTGGAGTGCAGTGGCAGATCTCAGCTCACTGCAACCTCTGCCTCCCAGGTTCAAGTGATTCTCCTGCCTCAGCCTCCCCAGTAGCTGGGACTACAGGCACCTGTCACTACACCCAACTAATTTTTTGTATTTATAGTAGAGACGGGGTTTTGCTGTGTTAGCCAGGATGGCCTCGATCTCCTGACCTCATAATCCACCCACCTCAGCCTATCAAAGTTCTGGGATTACAGGCATGAGCCACCGCGCCAGGCACAAGAAATTTTAACTTTCAATCAACAAATTTAACTTCTATTATGTCTTTCTGTTTTCAGCTCTCTCTCCCCTTTGAGAAGGCCTGTGATAATAACAATTTCCTTCGCGTTTTTCATCAGCCCTTGGAACTTTTTTTTCCCCTCAGGTTCTAATTGTTGTTGTGGCCCTACTGCGAAAACTATTTTATCTTAAAGATCTAAAGAAAACGTTTTCTTCTGATAGAACATTCTGTACTCTTGGCTTTTCTTAATATATCTAAATTGTTCTACGAAACTGAAAACCTTCACTTACGATTCCAGACACACTCTTCCTATGTCTAATTAAATAATTCATGTACTCTTTCCAGTAGTTTTGACTTGCAGGTTATCTAAATGGAGCCCTTACAGAGGAAAGCAATCTCACTGAAGCAAGTTTTGTTTTGTTTTCTGCCTTTCAGTAAGTGGCCTAAGAAACAGATTTTATATTTTATCGAAATAATTTCTATGTCATTGTTATTAAGTTTCGGATTTTCTTAGTAAAATTGAGATTTAAAAAAATAAGATTATTATATCCATGTAATTTTCTGTATTGCTTTTAAAGTCCCTGTACTGTTAAGTTGCAGGGCTTTGATTCCTGAGTCTGAAAAGGACACTAACTCCTGCTAAATCATATACACTTACAGTAGCCTGATCTTCAGACCTGGGAGAATATGACAATCAAAATAATCTGCATTCATGAGATACAAGGCCACAAATTAGAACTATTCAAATCCTTCAGGCCCAGGGACTAATATGGAAGATGTGGACACAGGAGATTGTAAGGGCTAATTTTCAGAGAAAATGAGTTCAGTGTTTTTCTATAAATTAAACATGCCTATCAAAGGCACTGATACAAGACCAGCATTTGTGTCACTGTATCAGATTAACAGTTTTCTAGGAGCTTTAACCACTCTTTAATTAAAAACATTATAAAAGATTATAAAAGGTTTATAAAACTATATCTTATGGTCAAGATGATTAAAAGTTAATAGATTTGTTTATAAGAATTGAGAAATATATTTAGTTGGCCTCATGGTGTCTTTGTTAGGTCTTACTATTTATGAAAGTGAGTCTCCTTTCTGAAAGAGTCAGAGTTTTTGCCTTTTTGGAAATATTTCAATTATCACTTTGGATAAATGAATTACTTATTTACAGTTATCTGATAACTGTTTTGTGATATCAAATGTTTTAAACCTGTAATCTTTGGCAAACTCACAAAAATCAAATTATAAATTCAGTCTTTTGACTTCATCAATTTTTTTGATACGAGATCCCCTGAAGTCCAAAAGAGAAATAATCAGCTTTTTTGGTATAATAAAATCATACAGAAAGCATTGTCAAATATGAAATGGTGTTTAATTCCTTTTAGATTATATTTGTATAAATGTGAGATTAATATGTGCTGCAAAACTGTATGAGGTTCCTGTGATTCTGATATTTCTTAGTATATGTTATCAGTAGTAATTATAATGATGTTAAATTTTTGTATGCCACATAAATAACCAAATTTTCTTGTCAATTCCATCTCTAACCATGGTTTTCATAGCAGCAGTGACCTGTCTGGAGCAGTGCTGTGAAGACACTGGCTGCAGCGGTGGAGGAGCGGCCAGGGCTATGTGCCCCATGGATCTGGCAGAGGTGGGGGAACAGGTAGAAACCCTGCCCCCTACTGAGTTGGCAGGAGCTCCGCACTCCCGGGTGCAGTTGCAGCCACCCAGCCATGGCTCCAGACATGGGCATCCCTGCACTCTCAGGGGCCCAGGAAGCAACCCCTGCCCTTGAAAGCTCCTAAGTGCCTGCTCCCACTCTCTGTCCTCTCTCTGCTCCTGGCACCTGCCCCTGTGCACAGCAAAGTTGTGGCTGGGCCTGTGCACTGTCGGAAAATGGGGAGTATGCACACATTTGGCGTGGTGCTGATATACCAGCCGCCTACCCCCGCCCCACCACCTTGTCCCTCTACAAACTTTGGGCACCACAAAGCACAGTAGAGAGGCCAGGGGTTGCGTGGGTGTCTTGTTCTGGGCCTGCAGGCACCTCTCAGCGTGAACAACCTTGGCACCATGGATGGTGTGTTGATGGCAGGAGGCAGACAGGTTCCTAGAAGGCAAGGGGAGGGTCCTCAGTGAAACCCTGCCTTCAAAACAAAAACAACGTGAAGCCTGAGGACTGGGCTGCCAGTTCTGGGTGAAGTCCCTGGCCTGGAGTGAGGACTTCATTGATGACCATTTGGCTAATCAAATGGTTGTTTTTCCAGGTCTGCCTATGGCCACCCATGGACCAATCAGCACACGCTTTTTCCCTTAGGAGCTCATAAAAACCCCAGACTCAGTCAGACTCACAGAGACATCAGGACTACCAGCTGCGGGAAGGAGCTACCTGCTACAGGTCTCCTCTATGTGGAGAGCTGGACATTCATCAGGACAACCTGTCTGCAGAAAGGAGCTACCCACTATGGGTCTCCTCTTGGCTAAGAGTTATACACTCATCAGGATAACCTGCCTGCAGAAAAGAGCTACCCACTTTGACTTTCCTCTGAGCTGTTCTGTCTCAGTGATGCTTCTCTCTGTCTTGCTCACCCTCCAGTTGTCCATGTACCTCTTTCTTCCTGGACATAGAACAAGAACTCAGGGCTCACTGAATGGCCTTACTGAAAGAGCTGTAACACAAACAGGGCTGAAACATGTCCCTGCTTACCACATTGTGGGCGACAAAAAGGAGAGAAGAGCTGCAGTCTTTCTGGCAGCCCAGACCTAGGAGCTCCCCGAGCCAGGGCTGTGATACCCTCTTTGGGGCTCTGGCATTCCTGGCATCTCCAAGCTTGTGGGCACCACCATGTTCCCAGTGCCCACAGTGCATGCCACTTACATTACGTCTGGTCCCGCTGCAGCCTCACACAGAGCTGGTGACTGTGCTGGTGCCAGGAGCTGCCTGCCCTGCCTTAGCTGGCATGCCTGGCTGTGTTCAGTGGCCAGATCCAGTGACCGTTCACACACCCCTTGCAACTCCACACCTGGCTCACCCTTGGCAGGAGTGAGATTGAGGCCGGTAGCATGAGCTGAGTGCAGCATGCTGGGTGCCACCAGCCACAGAGGTTTCCAGCTGGAAAAGCGACAACCCCCAGATCCCATGACACTTTGTCCTGCATTTCCACTTACGCTACCCGCCCATTAGTCACCTGTAGAGGTCTTGGTTATCAGACCCACTGCTTAGAATGTAGTGCTTGTCTTCAGGTAATCCTTATTATACTTAATAATGGCACCAAAGTGCAAGAGTGTTGATGCTGCTGTATTGTTATAATTGTTCTATTTTATTATTAGGTTATTGTTATACAACTTTTACTGTGCCTAATTTATAAATTAAGCTATATCATAGGTATATACATATAGGAAAAAACACAGTACTT
The DNA here is from genome assembly GCF_001698545.2 of Rhinopithecus bieti. Classification (NCBI taxonomy): domain Eukaryota; kingdom Metazoa; phylum Chordata; class Mammalia; order Primates; family Cercopithecidae; genus Rhinopithecus; species Rhinopithecus bieti. The sequence goes on from NW_016808811.1 coordinate 2,402,371, forward strand.
ACTGTGTCCACAGTGTTAGATATTTGCCAAAGTTTCAGGCATCTACTGCAGTTCTTGGAACTTATGACCCACAAATAAAAAGGAACTATTATAGTCTAAGGTTTTAATATGATTAAAACCTAAAAGTCCTTTAAATGGTCTACAAGGCCTTATATTACTTGATCATACACCACTGCTCCTCCACCCCATACCCACCCTAGTCAAAATCACTAGTCTTATGCCGCCTCTCTCAGCTCCTTATCTAACCTTGTCACTCAAAGCCTGTACTGTGGACAAATGGCATTGTCATCACCAGGGAACCTGTTGTGAATGCAGACATTCAGATCTCACTTCACAGTCATCAAAACAGAATCTGCATTTTAAATGGATCACCAAGCAATTACATTGCTTCTCAAACAATATAGCACTGATGTAGGTATTACTAGAATGAGAAAAAATACAGATTAAAAATAAGAAGCTTAATTCTCACTGTTGAAAATAGGAAATAGATTTTCCTCCATTCCTGCTTTGTTAGTAAGTTTACCTTAGAAACCTGAAAATGTAAGTACTTTTTCTATCTCTTTGAAATGTATATGAATATTTTCAGAAACTAAATAAACCTTCTGTCAGCTTTATGACCAAGGAATGTCTTTCTCAATGACCTAGGAGCCATCTCTTTGAAATGTAAACATCATGGAGGATAAGGTTCCTATCTCCCAGTTTCTGCCCAACTTCAGTGGGCAACTTGCTGCAAATTGCAAGACTAACTCCTCTCATAAAGATAGAAGTTGTGTTTTCCTCTGAGTAAAGACAATAAGTTAACACAGATAGTCACTCCAATCACCAGGTAAAGTTAAAATGAAGTGTATGTGTCAAATAGTTCTGTCAAGTCCTCCTTAGGACTACTTATTTTTCATCTTTAAAAGACATGTGTAATGATATGTATCTGCTTGGTTACATGTAAAGGTAGGATTTCTTGCTGTATTTTGCTGTACCTGCAATCTCTTAGTGTATTTCCTATGATTGCATCACATTCTATTTCCATGCTTATTCAATAGCAAAAATGTTTTATTCCTCTATTATCTTTTTAGAGACGATTTCTGGGTTGGGAGAAGATTTTGTTTTGAATTACGTTTCCCCAACATCTGCAAGTCTTAAGTTGGAAGTTTAGAAGATGCACTTATTAGTCTGCAAAAATCTCAAACTTACCCCTTGTCCAAACTAATCTTAGCAAAGCTGGCTTCCTTTAAATTCTTTAAACATTCCAAACATTTCACACTACTTTTTTGTCTCCCTGCAAACTCATCCCCAGGATGTCTAACTTAAGAAGACTGTCAACTTATCAAATATTTATTCTCCCCTGCTTCATTAATTTAAAAAAACCCTCTCTATTCCCTTTGCTTCTACATTCTCTTTGCTTTTAAAAATCTAAAGTAACATGAATCGCTTTTGTTTTTCAATAATCAGTATGTAAACCCTGTTAGGACATACATTTTCTTTATTTTGTTCCCACCTCTACCTGTCCCAGTACCTAAACGATTCCCCTGATATAATGTGTATGCAAAGAGTATTTGGAGACTAAATTAGAGAGTGAGCTGTCATTCATAGGAATGTGTAATGACACTAATCAAATGCTTAAAAATATTTAGCTTTTCACTTCAAAAAATAAAAATATCAAGCTAATTAACCCAGGTTGCATATTATGATGATTTTATGACTGCCACTATTTAAATTATTACTGCAGCGTTAAATGTTAAAAACAAATTAAACCTTTTCTTTCTTGTTCTCCTTTCAAAGTTCTGTTCATGATTCTTCCCTTTGTCTCCTTTCCTACTCTATATTTCCACCTCTCACTGACTTGATTGCTCTGATGACCTCAATCAAAAGGCAATTACCTAGTGAGGGTAGAAGGTAATTATTCCTATCAAGTAGAGATTGAACACACCTGAATAGACAGCTGCAGTTCTTTTCAGGATGACATTACCACAAAATTTGACTCTGAAAATTTGTGATGCATGTAAAATCTATGATAAGTTGTTTTTGATTTATTTGCAGGATTTGTAGGACTGCTTCCCCCCACCCCGAGTAAAAGCCATATTTCCAAAGGCAAAGTTTATAGTCAGTGAATTGGATTCAGAGAAACCAAAACATTTACTCAGATTTCTAAATTAGACTTACAAAGAAAACCACACTCTGATCTAATTTAACTGGACTAAGAAAATCTTACAGAAATTACCCCTAAATGTATATTTATAAAGCTCATAATATTTTGAAACATGCAATGCAGTGTCATCCAGAAATGCAAAAAAGTCATAAAATGGCAAATTATTTTCAAACATCAAGATTGTCATAAGCCAATGTCACGCTACATAAAGCACATTAAAAATCCAAAGGTGTTAGAATTTCTTGGTATGAAATTAGTTTCAATTAGGGAGTTTTTAACATAGCTACTTGCAACAGGGATGAAGAGCAAATGATTGTAATCCTGAATTCTGTTCTTATTCCTATAGCTTCCTTCTACAACAGGGACGTACAGAGCCCATTCTTCTTCCCAGTTCTCTGGGTAGCCTCTTTAGAGGGAAATTAGAGTACTTGTCATTGAATTATTGTCAAAATTCTTCACTAGTAGAAATTATCTTCTATGAATTTGTTTGTTTCATCTCTCTTCCACAATACCACATAAACTCTGTAAAGGAATCTGAGATATGTTGTCCACCTATGTATCCCCTGAGCTTGTAGCAGTGTCTAGCACACAGTAGGAACTCTATGCATATTTATTAGGAGAAAAAAAAAAAAAAAAAAACCCTCAGTGAATAATACCGAGCTTGAATCTCACCCTAAGCGTAAACGAAAGTTCTTCTTATTCAGCTTTGCAGACACAATGATAATTTCCAGCCAATAAGGAAGAGAGGTCATGAGAAGAAGATGCCTGAAAGAAGGGCCCTGCTATCCATGCTTCCCAGAAGCTGCAATTCTGTAACAGTGCAATTGGGAGCGGTGCTGCCTTCACATAGACAACAAAAGGCAGGAATACCGAGAATTCCCAGGTTCTCTGTCCTCATGAAAGTAAAATTCAAGTAGGAAATAGGAAATATATCAAAATTTTATTTCAACCCAAGAGAGAAAATGTCTACCTTGCCCACATTTTCTTATGTAACCATAAGACCTGACAGTTACCAGTGAAGCAGCCGTTTCTTTTCAGCTGCCTTCGACTGACTGCTTTCAATATATCAGGCATTCAACAAGGTACTTTTTCATCATAATCTTTTTTTTTTTTTGAGGCGGAGTCTCGCTCTGTCGCCCGGGCTGGAGTGCAGTGGCCGGATCTCAGCCTGCAAGCTCCGCCTCCCGGATTTACCGCCATTCTCCTGCCTCAGCCTCCCGAGTAGCTGGGACTACAGGCACCCGCCACCTCGCCCGGCTAGTTTTTTTT
>NW_016808811.1:2406327-2419314 GCF_001698545.2 Rhinopithecus bieti
GCCCGGCCTTCATCATAATCTTAATTAATCCTTTCCACAACTCAATTATGTAAGCATTATCATGGCCCTTTTCAGACTAGGATTCTGAGGCTTAGGAAGGCTCTACATGATGTTCAAGTTCTGAAATGGCCAGAATTTGAGCTGTAGAAGTTTGATCTTTTTATGACAACACTAGAGGTTTGTAAAAAGTTTTTTTGAGTATGACATTATGTATGAAAATTCTTATTATGTGTTACCATTAACACTGAAATACCTTGTTTTTCACTTAAAGCTAAAATTTCTAAAATCCCAGGGCTTGCATGCACACTGCATGAAAATTAATATTTATCTAAATTATGACATGCAGTTGATACATCATTTTGGGGATAACCCTTTTCCCAGATTTTTTTGACTTACTTTTTTTCAAAATACTTTTCTTTGAAGTAATTTCCTTTCTGTCAAAGGAGACCAGATGACTAATTGTTCAAGTTTCACCAAAAAGAGCATTTGAACCAAACCGCCATACCAGTCAATGGAGTCATGGTTCTGCAGCCTCACATCCAGGGAATTTATAATTAAATAGAAGGATGCACTAAATCACCTCGAACAATTTTTTTAACACTAGACATGTCTGTTTCCCTAGCACCTTGAATTTACCTTAACTGTAACACTTCTCCTGCTTTATTTTAATTTTCTGTCTCCTTCATTAAACTGAATGTCTTGCAGACAGAGACTCCATCTTGTTCACTATCATACATTTGGTGAAGACCACTGTGCTGGATGCATGGTGTTTGCTGAACATTTTTTGAAGTAATGAAATTAATTACCAGACTTCTGTTGAGTTACAGAGAGAAGTCATTCATTGGGATATGACAATAACAAGAATTTGTAAGAAAATACCACAATAGAAAGACTGTGAAACAAAAATTGCCAATCCACTGCCAACTTGTATCTCATCAAAAACTTACATAACTTTCTCCAGCCTCACCCCTCCCCCCACTCCAGTCCTACTGAACAACCCAATCTGCTGTAAGTAAAAGATACTATTTAAAAACTGGGAATGATACATACCCTTCATTAGCTACAGTCCATATAACTCTGGCTTAGTATTGTCACTAATTTCATTGCTGTCAGGCTCTGTATTTAACACTTCCAGCCCTAATAAGCTAAAACAACCAATTAGCCCTTCTTAGCACAGCATGGTTTCAACATTTATTCAGTTTATTAGAGGATTAAAGCAGAAGCAACCACTTAACCCAGAAATAAATAATTACAATAATTTGTAAGACAAATTTTTTTAATATAAAACAAACCTCTCAACTTCTCAGAAATTCACTTAGTTTCATTATCCTTTCAACAAACTGACAAGCATATCCTAAGCTCTAGAAAATGAGTAAAGTCATCACATACAGTGGCTGGTCTATTTACATCTCCAGAGGGTGCAATTCACATTGACTGCAGTTTGAATAGCATCCCTGAGGCTGTGCAGTGCTGTTGCTCTCACACAGGTGATGGTGGTGGCAAGATATCTCTGCCCTCTGCATAGTTGATGACATTTTCTAAAAATCAGGATATGGGGAAGTGGTAATAAACTTTGTTGTTGGAAGTGGTAATAAACTTTGTTGTTTGTTTACTTTGGCACTTGCTTAGTGGCAGGCACTGTATTATGTAGAAACTTGATACTCCTTATCATGCATAATCTTCCCATTTTATAGTCGAGGACACTGAGTATCAGAAGGCATAGCAAACTGCCATAGCTAGCTAAGTGGCAAAGCATATGTTATCCCATACAATTCATCTGTATCCAAAGCTTGAACTTTTCCACAATTCACATAGGTAACTTTGGAATGATTAAAAGGCTTATATGACATAAAGTAGGACATGGGCTTTATTTGAGGTATCATGAGGAGTTTAATTCAGTATCATGACATGATTCGATAGATACTTTAGAGAAATAACTAGCAAGAGTAAGTAGAACAGGTAATGAGTGTAATTTACTGAAAAGGCACCTGTCAATTATATTAGTGCCATGGGAAGAAAGAAACCCCAAACAAGTCTTAAATGGCAATTGAAATGGCTTCCAAAATGAAGCCCATCAGGTTAGTCTCAATAATCAGGAATCATTGTCTGTACCAAAAACTTCCAAAAAGAAAAGTAATTTTAGCTAAAGAAAAAATAATCCAATTAAATGTTCTTTACATTAAAAAAAAAAAAAAAAATCACAAGTGAGAAACAGACAGAAAAGCAGAGGTATCTGAATGTCTAAGCATTAGGAGGCTGTCCTAACCCCCAGAGCTATTTAACTACCAGAAAAAAGACTGCTGCATCCTTTCTGAGGACTTCTAGCCTGTGTCCTTCCCCATAACTTAAAATATGCAAATGATATTTGCATATCCTTCTTGACATGCATTGTTAAATCTATATTTTAAGAGATCATAAAGCATGAGGAAATATTTAGAAAATCTTCCACCGTGCCTTTTCTGTTACTGTGTGAGAAACTAGAGGCATGCAACTGATTGTTTTCATTCATAGCTGATAAAAATTTGCAGTATCAGTTATCCCTTTGGACATGTTATCTGAACTTGGAGTGCTTTTAACACCCTTTTCTTTCCAGGTCTTTAATGACTTGATGTCAACTTGAGTTTTACTGTCTTTTCTTGCCTATGGATCTAGTTAAAGAAGACAAGAAATGTGCCAAAACAAACAAAAATTATTCACGTAATTTCTTTTCCACATAGAATAAGAATAACTCTATACCTTTTTTTAAGTTATTTTCACATTGGTTCTTTAAATTTTTTGTTTTCCATTTAAAACTAGAAACTATTTTAGCAATGTAGTCATAAAATTATCTCAATATTCTTCTCTCCTATTTTGGTTGAATTTACACAGAAATTGTAAGTGTAATCTTGGATTAACCTTTGCAAAGATGACTTTTCTAGCAGTATTGTAACCAGCAGAAATAAAAGAGCAGTGCATTAGATACTTTAAAAACCTTGAGCAGTTTAAATTACTTCTATGACCAAGGCTATATATTCATAAATCTAAAAAGAGTTGTCCAAGTCAACATAGCTTAAATTTACAAGAATCACTTCTCAGAGATCACTAAACATGAAAGTTTTTTAATGTTACCACAATTGAACACATCTCATTGCACTCAGTTGAATGCTTCAACTCACCAAAATGGGGACAATAAAGTCTATTAAGTATAACAATAGCTAGTAACGGTTTTAGTATCCAAAGAATGTGATTTATAATTTGTGTTTATTGAAGATTAAAAGTAACAAATAAAAATTCTACTTGTGACACCATGAATTTACAAAAGAATGGAAATGAAGAGTCTCTGCTTTCATGGGACAGTACTTATAACTGAATATACATTAGATGCTAGGAAAACTCAGCCTTTTATTTTCCTAGATAGTAGTACAATTTAACGTAAAATGGTAGGAATAATTGAGCACTTCAACTCAACACAATGGCTATAATAAAGTCTATTAAGACACATTTACAAATAAAGTGAAATCAAGGGATTACAGGCTTGAGCCACCGTGCCCGGCCATCAAACTCTTAATGAAATATCTTTTGTGCATTTCTAGCAAAAACTTAACGTTAATACTAAGTTGACGGTACATTGTGAATAGGGTTTTGTTGGATACTAAATGTAGATTAACATATTCACTCATGTCATTATTTTACACTTAGCAATTTCTTGCCTGAGATAACCACTGTCTAATTAAAAATGTATTTTAATAATCAGTATATTTTTGACAAATCAAGCTTTGCCTACTAAACCATGAGTGTGTTTAATCTACACATTATCACACTAATATTAGACCAAGACTACCTAATATAAAAATAACACTGAAAAATAATATAAACATATAAAATGTATTCATGCTGCTATTTGACAAGTTAGACCAAGTTGTTTATTTTTTTTTCCAAACTTGATTGAACTGTGATTTAAAAAATAATTTAAAAATAATAATTCATTGAAACTTCACTGTCAAGGTAATTGATTGTAAAGTCAATTCATGTTTGTTGTTCAATTCTAGTTTGGATACACAGATAAATAGGTCAGTCTCTGCCTCTTGGAGTTTAAAGCCGCATAATCAGATACTTTAAATAAAATGTACAAGTGCAATGTAGAAGTAGTTGTGGAGTCCTGATATGAGTAAGCAACAACGAGGAAGGGCTCCCATGTGGGAGAGAACAATTGTTCTAAGAGACGGCTAATCACAAACAATTCCCTGGCATAATCTCCCCTTCCCAAATACCTTGTTCTGCACATAGCCCCTTCTAGCACAACCCTATACAACTTCCTTTCAGGCTGAGCGCGGTGGCTCACACCTATAATCCTAGCACTTTGGGAGGCCAAGGTGGGCGGATCACCTGAGGTCAGGAGTATGAGACCAGCCTGGCCAACATGGTGAAGCCCTGTCTCTACGAAAAATACGAAAATTAGCCAGGCGTGGTGGCACGCACCTGTAATCCCAGCTACTTGGGAGGCTGGGAGAGGAGAATCACTTGAACCTGGGAGTCAGTGGTTGCAGTGAGCTGAGATCGTGCCATTATACTCCAGCCCAGGCAACAGAGTGAGACTGCATCTCAAAAAAACAAACAAACAACAACAAAAACTTCCTTCCAGCCTCTGCCTCCTTGCAGACAGCCCCTTCTCTGCTGTAATGCCTAATGCTACACTGCAGCATACATTCCCTGTAATAAATCTATGTTTCTTTACCTACAACTGTCTTGATAAATTCCTTTACCACCCATAACACCAGCCCCAGCTAGTTGCACCTGTGACAGTAGTATTAGGGATGGGCATGGTAGCTTATGCTTGTAATCTCAGCACTTACGGAGACTGAGGCAGGAGGATTGCTTGAAGCCAGGAGTTTGAGACCAGCTTGGGTAACATATTGAGACCCCATCTCACCAAAACGAAAATAAAAATAAATTAGCCAGGCATGATGATGCTTGCATGTAGATCTAGCTAATGGTGAGGCTATGGCAGGAGGATTAGTTGAGCCTGGGAATTTGAGGCTTCACTGAGCTATCGTTGAGCCACTGCACTCAGTCAGCATGGGGACAGAGCAAAACCTTGTCTCAAAAAAAAAAAAAAAAAAAAAAAAAAAGGCATTAGAATGTTCCTTTTTTATGCAAAAGTTTAGATAATATATGTTAACAAAAAATATCCTGCATACTTGTAATTTGCAGTAATTAAGCTGTCCAAGGAAGACCAATAAATAAATAAATAAAGCCCTGAATTCTAGCATTTTCTAATCGTCATGGTAACATACTCTCACCAAGGCTAACTCCAAAGCTGCCAGTGAGCTGCCACTGAACTTGAAGTTGGGAAGAAATGCACATAAAAATGGAAAATCAGGTACAAGCTGACTCCAGTGTACCATTGTGAGGCTATTTATATATTGTTTGGTTTTGTGTAAATTAATTTAGGTTTTTGAAAGAAATAAACACTGGCAAAATCAAGAGCAGAATTAATTGACTCTCTGAGTTCTCAAAATCACTCAACTTCTGTGGACCTCAATTTTCTTCTTCATAATATTGATGCCCCCCTACCATTCTAAAGCATTGAAGAGCTATGTAAGTTACAAAAATGGAAAGGAATGATTGCACAACTATCTGTTAACCAGTTCACATTTTGGTGGTGCTAGGTCTTACTGGGGCTCAGAAAATGATACCACAAAGTGACGGCCTCAGAAACAAAGTTTATCTTTGACACTATCCTGCTCTCCTCTCAGTTTCTCTGGAGGCTAGCCATCGAAACAACTAGAATCTCCCTCCCACAAGGTAAATCATAGAAACCAGAACTCCTTTTCCTGAAAGACAGGCATAAAACCTAAAAGTATTACTTTAACTTTCCCCCACCTTTCTGCATAACAGATGGCCATGAAGAAATGTTCCAATTTACCTGGTATAGGTTATAAGACCCACATTCCAGAGAGACCCTTCCCCATACCCAGAAGGAAGGAGAGAATGCCACACAGAGAGGCCAAGAAGAAGATGATCAGACAAGACTTGCTGGTTTTCTTCCTCGCACTATTAGACTACTATTAGATCATACTTTCTTTTGTTTTGTTTTGTTTTTGTCCAGTCACATTTCCAACACACTGTCCCTACTTCATTAAACCTCAGAAGAAAACCAGATATCTTCCCATGTAGCTTTAGGTTATTCAATCTGAAGCTTCACGTGTTGTGTAAAACTGATTGAATAAATCTGTTGTGCTTTTCTCTTGTTAATCTCCCTTTTGTTTGCAGGAGTGCTCAACATGACCCTTACAATGGATCATGGGTAAGAAAAGATATCACACATTTCCACCCCTAAAGAATTTGTGTTTTAGCATGCCTTGTTGAAATAATCCATGAGAACAAATACTTTGAGAATTACAATATTGTGTTGTTTAATTGGAGTTTCATTGGAATAGTTCAGATATTTATAACATGAAGCCAAAGGCAATTAAAAAGCACTGAAAATTATATGTTCAAACTGCTTTCCTTCCTTGTTAAAATACATTCAGTATCCTTACTATCCTTACTCTGACCACCCGTTTGATTGTCTACCATTCTCTCCTCTGTCACTCACAACAGACACAAAGACTTTCTTGCCATTCTTCCAGAATAGCAAGATTATTTTAGGCTCAGAGTTTTGGGCACTCTTTTCTTTGCTTGAAATAATTTCCCCCAGATATCCACACATCTTAGTCTCTCCCATAATTCAGGTCCTGCTCAGATGTCATTTTTAACAGAGAGAACTTCTCAAAACATCTCTCCCCCACCCCTACCACTATCTGCCCTGCTTATATAGCTCTACTTTTCTGCCTAGCCCTTATCAATCCTATGACATACTGTGTATGTATTTGTTCATTGCTGAACTTCTTTGCAAAGTTAAGAATATATATATAATTTTCTGCTGTATCTCCAGGACACAGTACTTAAAAGAGTTTCTGGCACTCAATAGGCACTTATTAAATATCCATGTGTGCACAACTATACACATACATACCCTTTTTGTGGGGCAGAGAAAGAGCATCACCAACACACTCAGCTCAAAACTTTCTAGAATTTAAATTGAATGTGTTAGCACAGTGATATCAATATTGCAATATGGAAATGTATATTTTTGTTATTTTCTCAGTGTTTGTTCAGCTGGTACTAATGTGTTATAAGACATAGTTGGACAGAAATGTAATATATAACAGGTTTCCTGGTCCACAGTGGTTTAGGAGGAAGAGGCAGGAATTTTCTTCAAATATCAGCTAATTAACACTGACAACGTGGGATCACCAAAGCTCCTTTTCTTTTGTATCTATTTGTTGAATAAATAGAATATCTAGTTATCTGTATTAAATTTGTTTTCTAGCTCAACAGCTTGGTTTTTGGCTGGCCATAAGTAGATTTGTGAAAGATGTGTTGACATTTAATTTCTGCATAAGCAAAAATCAATTTATTTTAGACAGAAAGCACTGGCTTTGGCAGAATAGTTGAGATTATAAATAAAAGGATTTTTTTCCCCTTGCAGATGGTGAAGTCTCTTGCTGTGTTACTTTTCCTAACTTTATAAACACCTATAAGAGAGTCATGAATTGTATGTAATTTCAATTGTCATTACAAGAAAGACTTAGGATACAAAATAATTTTTGAAATAAGATTACTGATTTTTTATTTCTGGTGAAATCTTTCTGTTTGTTTGTTTTGTTTTGTTTTATTTTTTTGAGATGGAGTTTCCCTCTGTTGCCCAGGTTGGAGTGCAGTGGTGCGATCTCGGATCACTGCAACCGCCGCCTCCTGGGTTCAAGTGATTCTCATGCCTCAGTCTCCCAAGTAGCTGGAATTACAGGTGCCCGCCACCACACCCAGCTATTTTTTGTATTTTTATTAGAGACGGTGTTTTACCATGTAGGCCAGGCTGCTCTCAAACCCCTGACCTCAAGTAATCTGCCAATCTCGGCCTCCCAAAGTGCTGGGATTACAGGCATGGGCCACTGTGTCTAGCCCTGCTGAATTCTTTAATAATAACTTGTTATACTGTTAATTACCCATTGACATATCAAGATATTTCAGACTAAGTCCCTTGCTTTGGGGTTTATTGCCTGTTTTATGTTAATCTTTCTCTTCCTTGCTCTCTTTAACATTATACCTTCCCCATTAATACTTGACTCTAAGTATTTTTTTCAGGGTGCTTTGATGTAGATTAATTTGCCTGCAAAGATACGGCAGAAACAGATACTGCTCTGACTTCTGAGCTCTGACTTTAAAGAACAGTGAAATAAAAGGTTAACAAGGTGCAAACAGATAAGCTGTGTCGTTGGTGGTAGAATCCATCTGCTGCTGCAGTTTTATAATAAAGTCATAAAGTCAAACGTGCAATTTGTTGTTGATGTCTGCTTGGTGATTTACTCTGGTAATAAAAAAATTAAATTAGTTATATTCACCCTGCTCTGATTGCTTGTTGATGATCTTCTAATTCAAATGTAAACTTACTAATTCATCTACAGAAAAGGGTAACAAAAATACAGCCTCACTTATGGGTTAAAACAATTATACAATATAAACTCTTCCATAAAGAGAGCAATTGATAACAAATGCAGTATTATGTGGTGGTGAAGAGCTAGGATTGAGTTCACAATGAGTCTTGTATGGCGACCTTGGGAATTTTATATGATTTCTTCAAGGCTGTTTCCTTCTCTGTAAAACAGGATTAAAGTGGCATCTATTTCATAGAATTATTGTGAAGATTATGTGCAATAAATATCAACAATTATTAACAGAGTAGCTGGTACATAGTACTAAATATAACATGTCCAATGATGATGATGATGATGATGGAGGTGGTGATAGCGATGAGATGGTGAAATTGATACAGTGATAAATATTATTGATTGTTTGAACAGCCTTCCCAATTAGCTATTAGCGTGAAGGCTTGGAAACTACAGATTTGGATTAACTTGAAGTTGGGATCTTTATATATATATATTCCCTAGAATTGGCACATTTGTGGCTGGTATAAAGAACATATTCAAAAAATATTGAATGGATTTTGAGGTCAGAAACTATCTATTCACCTGTTTTCCCTGTCCCTCACCAAGGCACAGTACAGTATCTTATTAGAATTATACTACAATATTCTATAAACTCTGAAAACTTTGTCATTTGCCTTCTTAAGAAAGTCCAAATAATCTATTTCTTCTATATAAAAATCATACAAGGAAATGTTATGTATCTATGATACATCTTAATACAATATAATTTGAGATAATTCTGAATAATATTATTTAAAAGCTTCATTTCCCCATTTATTTGTTTTTATTCTGGTATGCTTCTTAGTTTGTCAAAGTAATTCAAAGTAATATATCTTGTCTGGCCCATAGGTCATAGTTAAGGGTCTATATGTGGGAGATAAATGTCTTATGAAACATTCAAAATAGGATTGCATGCGTTATTTATTCCCTTAGTCTATGTGGAGTCCACAGGTTGCTTTACCAATCAACCATATGTAAGATAGGAAACTGGCATTCCATGAGTTTATACAGTGACTTTAGTGCTAAGTTTATACATTTTTAAACAAATAGTGCATGGCTTAAAATCCTTGTCTGATAATCCAGATCTTTGCTGGCAAGGGCAAATGATATTCTATTTCCTTGGGCTTTAGGCTACAAATAGGAGAAATTTGAAGTAGAAACAGTTAAATAAAGACTCTCCTGGATGGAAGTTCTCCTTGGACTCATCGCCAAGTCACATAAAACCCTAAGAACTGTGATAAAAAGAGCTTCTTTCTAAATTTTGTAAAAAAAATTTTATGTATTTTTAATTTGTTTTTGAGACAAGGTCTCACTCTGTCATCCAGGCTGGAATACAATAGCATGATCTTGGCTTGTTGCAACCTCCATTTCCCAGGTTCAAGTCATCCTCCTTCCTCATTCTCCCAAGTAGCTGGGACTAAAGGTGGGCACCACCATGCCCATATAATTTTTGCATTTTTTTATGGAGACGGGGTTTCACCATGTTGCCCAGGCTGCTCTCAAACTCCTGGGCTCAAGCGATCTGCCTGTGGCCACCCAAAGCACTGGGATTACAGGTGTGAGCTACTGCTCTTGGTCCTCTTTTCTTTTTTATCTAATTTCTGCCTCCTCAACTGAAAAATTATAATTATGTATTGTGGAAATCTCAACAGACAAGGGGAAAACTCAAGGTATGTAAAAATTAGAAAAAAATGTGAAAATAAACATGTTACCAATACAGATTTATTCATTACCTTTATTTCATAAAATAATGTTTGCTGTGAATATAATAGAACAATTCATTAAGAATAATGAAAGTTTTATTTATTGAAGTTTACATAATCTCTGTAAAATGTGCAGCTCAATATATGTAAATAAATTTGGGAAATCTACTTGCTTTCTATTACTGTATACTGTGGTTTGGAAACTTCAAAGATTAGGTTGTTACAGGAGAGTGCACAAAACTGCTGATTCATTAATTTTCTAATAATAAACTGTGACGAGTAACTATAAATGATTATGAGGGAATAGAATGAGCAATAGCTATAATGAACACAGAGGGGGTACATTTCCAAAATAGCATGTGCCATATGTACGCACAAAACCAATTATGCAAGTAATGTACACATTATTCATGCCATGTTTTGCAAATCAGCAAACCTTTTAAAGTGCCTTCTAATGAAAAGTTTGCTGATTGTCGCCCAGGGAAAATCAAGGAGAATTTGAATAGGACTTTCTGGATAAATTGACAGCTGTTTAGCTATTTCTCTCTCTCTCTTCTTTGGTTTTGGGTCCCTTTAATCATCAAGAGTAAATACTTGCAAAAAAAACATATTTAGAAACCTTTTGTTCCATAGTTTGAACTCACATCAAGCATCTAGTATGTTAGTTAGAACAGTCTTTCATGGCTCTGGCAATATGGATCTAGCTTGCCAGTCTTTTATGAAAAAAAAAGAAAGGTATGTGCATTTTTCTACTGTAAGTTAATTCTCGTCACTCTTTTCACTTATTTCATTGAATGTGTCAGTTCTTCTACAAATTGCAAAGGACTTTCTTATGATTTTATAAATTGAGATAAAGAAAACAAGGCTGCAAAGCTTGTGTACTGAACTTAAATTTTAGTTCCTTCACTTTCTAGCTAGGAAACTAAAATACAAGCTAAGCAGAGTGTACTTCTTTTTCCTATAATTCGCCACTATTTGTACTCTTCTATCAAGATACGTATCATTCTTTTTGTTGATAATCATCTTATAAACATGTTTTGCAAACTAAGTCTTCAACAAGGTTATAATATTAATTATCATATCCCTGGAAAAACACCTTATAACTCCCAGGAACTTATTGCATGTTGGATAAATGAATAACCTGAGAGCAACTTGGGATGATAAGTGTAAGTACCCAGCATAGAACTTGGAATATAGTAACAATAAATGATAGTTGACTTTATGTCTTAACAACAATTTATTATTTAGCTTTCCTTTCCCAATATCACATCCTTTTTCTTCTACAAAGTAGTCACATAATTCTTACAAATTAACTTCAATTTTTGGTTCAATTGTTAGGTCATTTTGCCATACTAGTAAAATGTAACCCACACTTGATGGCTGCAATGACCTCTAAGCAATTCAATGAGTTCACTCACTTCCATCATTCTAATAACTATTACTATACTACTTTTCTCTCCTTGTTTTACCCAATCTTTCATATTTCACAAAGCTGTTGTTTCTTTATCATCAACACTTTTCAACAAAATCACCAATATATTAACTCATGATTTATTTTATCTGTTTACAGATGACCTTTAACCTCTCAAAAGTTTTGTATCAGAATAATAACATTTTGTCAGTGCCTTTTTTTTTTTGAGACGGAGTCTTGCTCTGTCGCCCAGGCTGGAGTGCAGTAGTGCGATCTTGGCTCACTGCAAGCTCCACCTCCCGGGTTCATGACATTTTCCTTTCTCATCCTCCCGAGTAGCTGGGACTACAGGCGCCAGCCACCACGCCAGGCTAATTTTTCTTTTGTATTTTTAGTAGAGACGGAGTTTCACCATGTTAGCCTACATGGCCTCGATCTCATGACCTTGTGATCTGACCGCCGTGGCCTCCCAAAGTGCTAAGATTATAGGCATGAGCCACCCTGCCCAGCCAGCAGTGCCTTTTAAAGATAGTGACTAATAACTCTTTTTTGAATTAAAGTAATTAAAATTATTATAAATATCAACTATGTTATTTCAACAAGTAAGAATGACCACATAATTAGACTATTGACAACAAACTAATTCACTATTATTAGAATCGGTAATTACAATAAACAGAATCACAAAACAAGCTGTTGAAAATCGCAAATGATGTTTCACCAATAGAGAAAGTTGACTTGGGATTTATTTCACAGATTACTACAAGAATATACGAATTAAAATGATATTAACACATGGTCATGTCCAAAATAGTTAAAGATTACCTATTGTTATACAGTCAACCATTGTTTTATGTAAAACTACACAGTATATTTGCCTTTGTTACTTAAAGTGGGCAGGCTCTGACTCAAATTTAATTGGGTGGCCAAGTTCATTTAAGATATAGATTTTTATTTTTTTGGAGGTTAAATCTGAAAAAGTGTATAAACTTATTAATTTATGGGGCAAGATAATGTTTTCTAAATATTCACATTTATAATTTAAAAGGGATGTTTACACATATAAAGAAGCCTGCATTAATCTCAACACTTTGGGAGGCCAAGGCAAGAGGATGCCTTGAGGTCAGGATTTTGAGATTAGCCAGGTCAACACAGTGAGACTCCAGTTTCTATGAACTTTCTTTCTCTCTTTCTTTGTCTTTCTTTGTCTTTCTTTTCTTTTCTTTTCTCTTTTCTTTTCTTTTTTCTTTCTTTCTTTTCTTTCTTTCTCTCTCTCTCTCTCTCTCTGTCTCTCTCTTTTTTTCTCTTTCTCTCCCTCACTTTTTTTCTTTTTCTTTTTCTTTCTTTTTTTTTTTTTTTT
>NW_016808811.1:2419413-2430624 GCF_001698545.2 Rhinopithecus bieti
TGGTAGTCCTAGCTACTCAGAAGGCTGAGGTGGAAGTTCCAGGCTGCAGTGAGCTATGATTGCACCACTGCACTCCAGCCTGGGCAACAGAGTAAGACATAGTCTCTTGTATCTAATAATAATAATAATAATAATAATAATAATTTTTTAAAAGCCTGCAAAATGCCAGGGAAATTAAAAGGAGGGCTGGAGCAAGATGGTGGTGGAATAGAAGGGTCCAACAAATATTGCTCCCCACCTGCCCTGCCAAGGACACTAATTTAATGACTATCTACACAAAAGAAACACCTTTGTAAGAACCAAAAAATAAGGTGAGCACTCACAATACCTAGTTTTAACTTTGTATCACTGAAAGAGGCACTGAACAGGTGGAAAAAACAGTCCTGAATCACCGATGTCACACCTCTCCAATCCCTGGGCAGTGGAAGCATGATGCAGAGAGTATTTTTGTGTCCTATGGAGACGGAGAGTCAGCAACTATGAGGCACTGAATTCAGTGCTGCCCTTGTTACGGAAGAAAGCAAATCTAGACCGAACTCCTCTGATGCCTACCCACAAAGAGAGCACTGAAACGAGTCCTAGTGACAGGGGGAGTTATAGATTCTAATGGTCAGAACTTGAATTCCCACAAGTCTTGCCACTACAAGCTAAAGGCCCCTGAGGCCCCAGATAACCTTGAAAGGCAGTTTAGGCCACAAGAACTGTAACACCTGGGTCAGTCCTAGTGTTGAACAGGAACAAGAGCCAGTTGAGTTGGGGGATACAGGGACACGACCTACTGAGACACCAGCCAGGATGCCTAAGGGAGTTCTTGCCTCACCCCTCTCCTAACCCCAGGCTGCACAGCTCATGCCTCTGAAAGAGATCCCTTCCTTTCACTTCAGGAGAGGAGACAGAAGAGGAGGAAGGACTTTGCCTTGCATCTTGGATACTAGCTCAGCCACAGCAGGACAGGGCATTAGTCAGAGTTGTGACATCCCTTTTCCAGGCCCTAGATGATCCCAGATGACATTTCTAGACACACCCTGGGCCAGAAGGGAACCTGCAGATTTGAATGGAAGAACTAGGCCTGTCAGGATTCATCAGTTTCTAACCGAAGAGCCCTTGGGCCCTGAAAAACCGGCAGCAATACCCAGATAATATGTTCAGGGCTTTTCATGAGACTCTGAGGTTTGCTGGTTTCAGGTGGCAATCAGCACATTCCCAGATGTGACGACTATGGGGCAAAACTCCTTCTGCTTGAGAAAATCAGAGGGAAAAGTAAAGGGGACTTTATCTTTCATGTTAGGTACTAGCTTTGCCACAGGGGGATAGAACACCAAACAGGCTCTTGGGGTCCCCGATTCTAGGACATGGCTATTGGATGGCATTTTTGGACCTACCCTGGGCCAGAGGTGAGCCCATTTCCCTGAAGGGTGAGTCCCAGGCTGGGCAGCATTGACCTCAAGCTGAATAAAGAGCCATTGGGCTTCAAGGGAATATCTGCAGTATTCTGGCAGTACTCCCAATGGACCTGACGTGGCCATCATCACAGTATGAAGCTCCTCTACCCTTGAGAAGAGTGGAAAAAAACTGTGTCTTATGCTTTGAATGCTAGATCAGCTGCAGTACAACAGAACACCAGGTACACTTCTAAGGTTTTTGACTATAGTTCCCGGTTCCCAGATAGCACCTCTGAACCTGCCCAGGGCCTGGGGGAACTCACCTTTTAAAGAGAAGGACATAGGACTGGCTGATTTGGCCACCTGCTGATTGTAGAGCCCCAGGGCATAGGCAGTAGTTAGGGAGTAGTTGCACCAGGCCTTGGGTGAGACCCGGTACTGCGCTGGCTTAAGATCTGATCTAGTGCAGTCCTAGGAGCAGTGTCCACAGGGGTGCTTGTGTCACTCAACCCCCAACTCCAGGTGGCTCAGAACAGACAGAAAGAGAGAGAGAGAGAGAGAGAGAGAGAGAGAGAGACTCTTTGGGACAAAGTATGAGAAAAGAACAAGAATCTCTGTCTGGTAATCCAGAGAATTCTTCTGGTTCTTATCCAAGACCATCAAGGTGATACCTCTATGAGTCTATAAGAATCACAGCATTCGGCCGGGCACGGTGGCTCAAGCCTGTAATCCCAGCACTTTGGGAGGCCGAGACGGGCGGATCACGAGGTCAGGAGATTGAGACCATTCTGGCTAATATGGTGAAACCCCGTCTCTACTTAAAAAATACAAAAAAACTAGCCGGGCGACGAGGCGGGCGCCTGTAGTCCCAGCTACTCGGGAGGCTGAGGCAGGAGAATGGCGTAAACCCGGGAGGCGGAGCTTGCAGTGAGCTGAGATCCAGCCACTGCACTCCAGCCTGGGTGGCAGAGCAAGACTCCGTCTCAAAAAAAAAAAAAAAAAAAAAAAATCACAGCATTATTGGGCTTGGGGTGCCCCTTCAAGCAGATACAGATTAGATTACAATTCCCAAGCACTTTCTAATATCTGGTAAGCCTTCCCAGGAAGGATGGGTGCAAGTAAGCGCAGATTGTGAACACTATAATATATATCTAACTCTCCAATGCCTAGAAACAGGCAAACATCTAGAAGTATTGAGACAAGCCAGGAAAACATAATCTCACCAAATGAACTAAATAAAGGACTCAGGACCAATCGTAGAGAAACAGAGATATGTGAGCTTCCACAGAGAAAATTCAAAATAGCTGTGTTGAGGAATCTCAAAGCCATTTGAGATAACACACCAAAGGAATTCAGAATTCTGTGAGGTAAATTTAACAGAGATTGAAATAATTTTTAAAAAATCAAGCAGAAATCCTGTAGCTGAAAAATGCAATTGGCATACTGAAGAATGCATCAGAGTCCCTTTAATAGCAGAAGTGATCAACCAGAAGAAAGAATTAGTGAGCTTGAAGACAGGTTACTTGAAAATACACAAAGAAGAGAGATAAGAATAAATAACTAAAACAATGAAGCACACCTATAGGATCTAGAAAATAACCTCAAAAAGGCAAACCTAAGAGTTATTGTCTTCAAAGAGAAGGTAGAAAAAGAGATAGGGATAGAATGTTATTCAAAGGGATAATAATTTCCTAAATCTAGAGATACCAGTAGTCAAGTGCAAGGTTATAGAACACGAAGCAGATTTAACTCAAAGAAGCCTACCTTAAGAAATTTAATAATTAAAATCCCAAAGGTCAAGAATAAAGAAATGATCCTAAAAGCAGTAGGAGAAAAGAAATAAATGACAAACAATGGAGCTCCAATACATCTGGTAGCAGGCTTTTCAGTGGAACCTTACAGGCTAGGAGAAAGTGGCATCACATATTTAAAGTTCTAAAGGAAAAAAAAAGTTTTACCTTAGAATAGTATATTCGGTGAAATTATCCTTCAAACATGAGGGAGACATAAAGACTTTCCTAGACAAACAAGAGCTGAGGGATTTCATCAACACCAGACCTGTCCTATAAGAAATGCTAAAGGGAGTACTTCAATAAGAAATAAAAGAACATTAATGAGCAATAAGAAATCATCTGAAGGTACAAAACTCACTGGTAATAGTAAGTGTCTCAAAAAATCACAAAACACTATAACACTGTAATTGTGGTGACCAATAAAAAATAAAAACTATGAAAACTTTTCAAGACATAGCACAATAAGATGTAAATAGTAACAAAAAGTTAAAAAGCACGAGGATGAAGTTAAGGCATACAGTCTTTGCTAGTCTTGTTTTAGCTTGTTTGTTTATGCAAATAGTGTTAAGTTGTTATTAACTTAAATAATGGGTTATAAGATAGTATTTGAAAGCCTCATGGTAACCTGAAATCAAAAAATACATAATGGATACAGAAAAAATAAAAATAAAAAATAAAAAGCAAGAAACCAAGTCATATCACCAAAGAAAATCACCTTCACTAAAATAAATACAGAAAACAAGAAATGAAGAAAGAGAAGACCACACAACAACCAGAAAACAAGTAACAAAATTGTAGGAGTAGGTCTTTACTTACCTATCAAAAATGACATTAAACGTAAATGGACTAAATTTTCTATGAAAAGCTGAATAAAGAAAAGAAACTCGATGATCTGTTCCCTATAAGAAATAAATTTAACTTATAAAGACATAGTCTGAAAATAAAGGGATGAAAAAATATATTCCTTGAGAAAAGAAACCAAAAAAGAGCAGAAACAACTATACTAATGTAACACAAAATAGATTTCAAGACAAATAATGTAAGAAGAGACTAAGAAGGTCACTATATAATGATTAAGGGATCAATTCAGCAAGAGGATATAAAAATTTTAAATAGATACGCACCTGATACTGGAGCACCCAGATATATAAAGCCAATATTTTTAGAGCTAAATACAGAGATAGACTCCAATACAATGATAGTTGGAGGCTTAAACACCCCACTTTTGGCATTGGACAAAACTTCTAGACATAAAATCAACAAAGAAACATCAGACTTAATCTAGACTATAAGACAAAATGGACGTAATAGATATTTACAGAACTTTTCATACAAGAGCTGCAGAATACACATTATTCTCCTCAGCACATGGATCATCATCAAGGACAGACCATATGTTAAGTCACAAAACAAGTCTTAAAACGTTCAAAAACTTGAAGTCATATTAAGGATCTTCTCTAACCACTATGGAATAAAACTAGGAATCAATAACGAGGAATTTTGAAAACTACAGGAATAGATGGAAATTAAACAATATGCTCCTGAATGACCAGTGGGTCCATAAAGAAATTAAGGAGAAAATTGAAACAAAATTTGAAACAAATGATAATGGAAACCAAACATAACAAAACACAGCAAAAGCAGCACTAAGGGGTAATTTAAAAGCTATAAGTGCTCACATCAAAAAGGACAAAAACATCAAATAATAATCTCCCAATGCATCTTAAAGTATTAGATAAGGAAGAGTAAACCAAACCCAAATTAGTAGAAGAAAAAAAATGATAAAATGAAAACAGAAATAAATGAAAATAATACAAAAGATCAAAAAAACAAAAAGTTGGCTTGCCAAAACTTAAATAAAATAGACAAACCTTTAGCCACACTAAGATGGAAAAAAAAGGGAGGAAGATTAGAATAAATAAAATCAGTGATGAAACAGGAGACATGACAGTTGATACCACAGGAATTCAAAGGATCATTAGTGGCTACTCTGAGCAACTATATGCCAATAAATTGAAAAATCTAGAAGAAATGGACAAATTTCTTTACACATACAACCTACCAAAATTGAACTAGAGAGAAATCCAAAACCTGAACAGACCCACAAGAAGTAACAAGATCAGAGTTGTAATAAAGTCTCCTAGTATAGAAAAGCTCAGAATCCAATACCAAACATTTAAAGAACTAATAGCAATCCTACTCAAAGGATTCCAGAAACTAGAGGAGGAGGGAATTCTTCCAAAGTATTTTACGATGTCATTATTATCCTGATATCATAATCAGACAAAAATTTAAAAACAACAACAAACCATAGGTCAATATCCCTGATGAATATTGATGCAAAAACCCTTAACAAAATATTAGCAAACCAAATTCAACAATACATTAAAGATGCTACTCATTATGATCAAGCAGAATTCACCCCAGGATGCAAAGACAGTTCAACATATGCAAATTAATCAATGTAATACATTAGATCAACAGAATGTAGAACAAAAAAAATGATCATTTTAATTGATGCTGTAAACAGCATTTGATAAAATTCAATATCCCTTCAAGTTAAAAACCCTCAGAAAACGGGATAGAAGGAACACACCTAAACATAATAAAAGCCACATATGACAGATTTATAGCTAGTAGCATACTGAACGGGGAAATACTAAAAGCCTTTCTTCTAAGATCTGGAACATGACAATGATCCACATTATCATCACTGTTATTCCCTACATTACTGGACATCCTAGTTAGAGCAACCAGACAAAAGAAATATATAAAGTGCATCCAAATTTAAAAGAAAGAAATCAAATTATCCTTGTTGGCAGATAATATGATCTTTTACTTGAAAAATCCTATAGACTCCACTAAAAGTCTATTAGAACTCATAAACAAATTCAGTAAAGTTGCAGGATAGAAAATCAATATAGAAAAATCAATAGCATTTCTATATGCTAACAGTAAACTGAAAAAAAGTAGTCCCATTTACAGTAGCCACAAATAAAGTTAAATATCTAGGCATTAAGTTTACCAAAGAAGGGAAAAACCTCCATAATGAAAACAATAAAACACTGATGAAAGAAATTGAAGAGGACACCCTGCAATGGAAACATAGCTCATGTTCATGGATTGGAAGAATCAATATTGTTAAAATGTCCATACTACCCACAGCAATCTACAGATTCAAAGTAGTACCTACCAAAACACCCATGACATTATTCACAGAAATATTTTGAAATTCTAAAATTTATATGGAACCACAAAAGTACAGAACAACCAAAGCTATCCTAAGCAAAAAGAACAAAACTGGATGAGTCTCATTACCTGACTTCATATTATACTTCAGAGCTATAGTAACCAAAATAGCAATATATTATACTGGTATAAAACAGATACATACACCAATGGAACAGAATAGAGAACCCATGAACAAATTCACATATCTACAGTGAATTCATTTCTGACAAAGGTGCCAAGAACATACCTTAGGGAAAAGACAGTGTCTTCAATAAATGATGCTAGGTGAACTGAATATCAATATCCAGAATAATGAAACTAGACCGCTATCTCTGACAATATACAAAATTCAAATCAAAATGAATCAAAGACTTAAATTTAAGACCTCAAACTGTTAAACTACTACAAGAAAACATTAGGGAAACTCTCTAGGTCATCAGTCTGGGCAAACATTTCTTGAGTAATACCCCAAAAACGCAAACAACCAAAGCAAAAATACACAAATGGAATCATATCAAGTTAAAAACTCCTTTACAGGAAGGGAAACAATCAACAAAGTAAACAGACAACGACAGGATGGGAGTAAATATTTGCAAAGTACTTGTCTGACAAAGGATTAATAACTAGAGTAATAAGGAGCTCAAACAACTCTACAGGAAAAAAAAAATCTAATTTTAAACTGGGCAAGACATTTGAATATACCCTTCTCAAATGAATACATAAAAATGGCAAAGTGGCACATGAAAAGTTGCTCTACATCACTGATCATTAGAGAAATGCAAATCAAACTAAAATCAGATATCATCTCACCCCAGTTAAAATGGCTTATATCCAAAAGACAGGCAATAACAAATGCTGGTGAGGATGTGGAGAAAAGGCAGCCCTTATACACTATCTGTGAGAATGTAAATAGTACAGCCATTGTGGAGAACGGTTTGGAGGATCCTCAAAAGACTAAAAATACAGCTACCACATGACCCAGCAATTGCACTACTGGGACTATACCCCCCATAACAGAAATCAGTATATGGAAGAGATATCTGCACTCCCATGTTTGTTGCAACTCTGTTCACAATAGCCATCAACAGGTGATTGGATAAAGCCTAAGTGTCCATCAACAGATGATTGGATAAAGAAAATGTAGTACTCTTACCCAATGAAGTACTATCTGGCCGTAAAAAAAGAATGAAATCCTCACCATTTGACAAGCAACAACATAAATGGAACTCACCCTTCAGTCCATTCTATTGTTCATTCAGTTCATAATGAACTGGAGTTTATTATGTTAAGGGAAATAGCAGGCACAGAAAGACAAACATTACATGTTCTCACTTATTTGTCGGATTTAAAAATCAAAACAATTGAACCCTTGGAGATAGAGAGTAGAAGATTGGTAAGCAGAGGCTAAGAAGGGTAGTGGGAGGTGGAGGGCTAAAAGGAAAGTGGGAATGGTTATTGCGTGCAAAAATATAGTTAAAATGAATGTATAAGGCCTAGTATATGATAGCACAAGGGTGTGACTGTAGTCAGTTGTACTTTTTAAAATTACTAAAAGTACCATTGTACAATTACTTAAAGTATAATTGTATTGTTTGTAATATGAAAGATAAAAGCTTGAGGGGATAGATACCCCATTCTCCATGATGTAATTATTACACATTGCATGCCTGTATCAAGTATCTCATGTCCTCCATAAATGTCCACCTTCTATGTGCCCACAAAAATTATAAATAAAAAATTATAGAAAAAAACTGATGATATTAAAAATAAAATAAACAAAACGAAGCGTACAATACCAAATATCTGAGAGAATCAAAGTTTTTTATAATTGCACAACTAAAAAAACAAAGTGTAATCTTCAAAAAATATTTAGATAAGCAAGAATTTTTTGTGTATTTTGTGGTTATTGGACATATAAAGTTATTTTAAGAGAAAAATATTTCCACAACTGTTCCAACATTTAATTTAAAAAAAACCCCTTTACTTTACATACCATTCCATATATAACTACAAAGAATTAGAATGTGTTATTACATAATTGGCTCTTATCTTTAATGTTTGAGGTAGTCATAAAGAATGTTTCTACATGTTTTGTAAAACTTTAAAAATTAATTTTAATAGTGTTTATTATATAGCTCAATGTTCCTTTTACTTGAATGAAATATAAATTTCTTTATTACTCAATAATTTAGTAACTTTCTTGATCAACCAAAATCCCTTTTATCCCTAAGATGGATCTCATAATTTAGAATTTTCAAATTTGTTCTGAAATCTAGTAAGTTTAGAACTGCATTGACTACAGTTACATATCCTTAATGCTCTTGATAGTTTATTCAATTATGTGTATAGAGAATATCTATATGAATAAGTATACATATTATACACTTTCATATCATTTTCTTTCATTAATATTTTATTTTTTTATGCCACAAATGCTTACATAGCCCCATAATTTGTCAGGGAAATGTATACAATTAAATACTGAAATGCTGTCTCAGAGGAATCATTCTATCAGAGTGATACGGTTTTTCTGTAACCATAACAGAAGTAAGAGACCTCTACTATCTGGAGAAGTTGGGGAAGAATTTAGAGAGGACATGAAGAGTGTATAAGACAGAAAGGATGTGTAGGAGTTTGTTAAGTGGGGTGAAGGTGGCAGGTAGTAGCAGGTAGAGTGTGATTTTCAAAAGGAGAGCAAAAAAGGCAAAGGAAATTCTTTCAGGAGGGAGAGAGGTAATATGAGTTATCAGCACATAGCTGCCCACAGCTCTTTGGAGTAGCTTTATTCATAATCACCAAAAACTGAAGGCAACCAAAGATGGCCTTTAAAGAAAAAACTGATAAACAGACTGTGACATCCATACAATGGAATATTGTTTGAATGGAAAATAAATGAATTATTAAGTGTTGAAAAGGCATGGATGAATCTCTAATGTATATTACATGAAATAAAGCCATTCTGAGAAGCTACATACTATATGATTCCAATTATATGATATTCTAGAAAAAGTAAACAAAAAATAGTGATGGTAAGCAAATCAGTGATTCCCAGGAGTTTTGAGAACAGGCTGGAACATTGGATGCACAGAGGATTTTTGATGGGTGGTGACACTATCCTGTATGATACGGTAATGATGAATACAGAATACTAAGCATTTGCTAAAATGCATAGAATTTACAGAATGAAGAGTAAATCTTAATGTATGCAAATCAAATAATTCATTCAGGAGGCTGGAATGCAGAATAGGACAGACGAACAGAAATGTATTACAAATGTATAGAACAAATTCAATAAAAGGTGAGAAAAAAGGGGTTGACTCTAAGTCACTTTTGAAAGAAAGGAGTCTGTAAGGCTAAAAGCAAAACACAAAACAAAACAAAAAAACACTCTCTAATATAATTGATAAAGTTTGTCCCAAAGTGGGTATGGGTTAACAATTCTGAAATCACAATCCATGTATAACTGGCGTTAAGGAATAAGTCAGTGGATGGGTGACAGTCGGAGCCAGGTGTCTCATTGTTGGAATGGGAGGTTGTAGAATATCAATGTGAAATAGATTAGACTACGAGACATCAGTATGAACTCATGCTTAGCTTAATATAGATATAGATGTTAAATATAGCAATATTTGTAGGTGTGTATATACACACAGTAGTATGCACTCATATATTTCCTTGCTCTCTCCACTAAGAGGCCATAAAAGCAACAATATTCCTTAGAAATGAGCAAATCTTGTGCCCAGATCTATGTTTCTAATACCATTTTCTGATAAAAGTAGCTAGGGATCCTTGGAAAAATGGTTGATTTTAGGACTGTGGAAGGAAATAGGTAAAATGAGCCTGAAACATCTTGTAATATCAGAAAAAAAGGAAGTGCTCTACAAATAAACAAGCAAAATAAACATGAGAGTATTTCAAAAGGGCACAGAATTTGTCTGAAAGGCTATTAATGATGAAAGTGGAGATATGTAAGCAACAAAATAAAATAATATTGAATTATAATCAAAAGCTTAAAAGAGCATCCAACTAATACAAATAAATCATTAGATAGATAGGTAGATAGATAGATAATAAATGGATGAAAAAAATCTGTGCAAAAGAATTCCAAATAATTTATGTGTATATATGCTGTTGTTAAGGAGGTGGATCACTACTGCCCACTCCTTAAGTCCATAGTGACTTTTTTCCTAAGAGTATACTATGGAATGGGAGAATAAAAATGTAGCTACATAGAAAAATCTCTGCCAGTTGATGAAAATCAGCAAAAACTGTAATAAGTCCTGTTGATACTAAGTATCTTTGATATGATGAGAATTGTACCTTACCTCCATGTTCTTCCACTCTTTGGTTTCATATATATCAGTCTCTTATGATAGTAGTGATAACTTTTTTTCTCATAACTTCAAGTGACTTACACTTAAATTTAAAAGGCAAGTATTATATTTATTAACACATAAAATTTTAAGGATATTGACTGGGGTTTATAAAAACAGGTCCTGTTTTACACAGCCACAAGTATAAATAACATAATTTTTTATTACACTTTTGTAAACATGACAAATATTGAGGTAACTTAGACCACAGATAATTAAGAGTTTCTCTGTATTTTATTTAGAAACAAAAGTTACTTTAAGAATTATAAGCACTTTAGGTATTTTTATATCCTCCTTAAGTTTTATTTTAGAAAAATTTGACCTATCCTATTATGCTTGTATTTAATAATGAGCACAAAATAATTACTACTTTGAAAATATCTCATTGATACAAACAAAATAAAAAAAAATTCCTTAGTCATGGATAGGAAA
>NW_016808811.1:2432662-2438831 GCF_001698545.2 Rhinopithecus bieti
TCCTTAAGTTTTATTTTAGAAAATTTGACCTATCCTATTATGCTTGTATTTAATAATGAGCACAAAATAATTACTACTTTGAAAATATCTCATTGATACAAACAAAATAAAAAAAAATTCCTTAGTCATGGATAGGAAAAGTCAATATCATTAAAAAATGGCCATACTGCCTAAAACAATTTATAGATTGAATACCATTCCTATTAAACTACCATTGACATTTCACAGAACTAGAGAAAGTCATTTTAAAATTCATATAGAACCAAAAAAGAGCCCAGATATACTAGACAATCCTAAGCAAAAAGAACAAAGCTGGAGGCACCACACTACCCAACTTCAAACTATACTGCAGGTCTACATTAACCAAAACAGCATGCTACTGGTACAAAAACAGACACATGGACCAATGGCCCAGAAATAAGGCCAAACATCTAAGACCATCTGTTTTTTGACAATGCTGACAGAAACAAGCAATGGGGAAAAGACTACCTATTCAACGAATAGTGCCGGGATAACTGACTAGCCATATGCAGAAGGTTGAAGCTGAACCCCTGCCTTACACCATATACAAAAATCAACTCCAGATGAATTAAAGACTTAAATGTAAAACCACAAGCTACAAAAACCCTGGAAGACAACCTACATAGTACCATCCTGGACATAGGAATGGGCAAAGATTTCATGACAGACACCAAAAGCAATGACAACACAAGTAAAAATTGACAAATAGGATCTAATGAAATTAAAGAGCTGCTGCACAGCAAAAGAAAATATCAACAGAATAAACAGACAACCTACAGAATGGGAGAAAATTTTTGCAAACTATACATCTAACAAAAGTCTAGGGTCCAGCATCTATAAGGAACTTAAAGAAATGTACAAGAAAACCAACAAACAATGCCATTCAAAAGTGGGTAAAAGATATGAACAGACACCTCTCAAAAGAAGACATACATATGGCCAACAATCATATAAAAAAAAAGCTTGACATCACTGATCATTAGAGAAACGCAAATCAAAACCACAATGAGATACCATCTCACACCAGTGGGAATGGCTATTGTTAAAAAGTCAAAAATAACAGATGCTTGTGAGGTTGTGGAGAAAAAGGAATGCTTATACACTGCTGGTGGGAGTGTAAATTAGTTTGACCATTATGGAAGACAGATTCCTCAAAGACCTAAAGACAGAGATATCATTCTATCCAGCAATCCCATTACGGGGTATATACCCAAAGGAATATAAATCATTCTATTATAAAGTCACACGCATATGCATATTCACTGCAGCACCATTCACAATAGCAAAGACGTTGAATCAACCTAAATGCCCATCAATGTTAGACTTGATAAAAACAATGTGGTCCATATACACCACGGACTACTACGCAATAAAAAAGAACAAGATCGTGTCCTTTGTAGGGACATGGATGGAGCTGGAGGCCATTATTCTTAGCAAACTAACACTGGAACAGAAAACCAAATACCACATGTTATCATTTATAAGTGGGATCTAAATAATGAGAATACATGAACACGTAGACGGGAACTACACAAAGTGAAACCTATCAGAGGATGGAGGGTGGGAGAAGGGAGAGGATCAGAAAGAATAACCAATGGTGCCAGGCTTAATACCTGGGTGATGAAATAATCTGTACAAAAAAAAACCCATGACAAAAATTTACCTATGTAACAAACCTGCACTTATAACCCCAAACTTATAATAAAAGTTTTAAAAAGGGCAATAAAACATAATTTTAAAAAAGAAAATTATATAATAGTTTCTCATAAACCAGGAAAAAGTTAGCATATAAGTTGATTCTGAAATGAAAGAGAGATGAATTTATTCTGTAATTTTAAGCTAGTGTTTATTTTATAGTTTGGAGGATGACAATTATAATGTGAATTTGAGGTAATTCCTTTGTTTGTTGTAATGTTACAAAGATACTTTAAATCTTTATAATAAAATCATTTTATGTTTCTCCCTCCAAAGTGTTTTGTAGAGAAACTCTGGAAAACAAACATAACATAAAATATTTCTAACCAAATTTTCCCTTGCTGGCTGTTGACTTTAATTTTGTTCAGCCAAAAATATACACAAGTTGATATTCAATAATACTAAATTGACTACTATTTCCCTTTCTCCTGAGGAATATGTTTCATTATCCACTTACACCCATCATTTGTGAATAAAGAGGGTACTTCATATATTGGCAAAAATATAGAAGGCATGAAACTTCCCTAATGTAATTTCAGCGAATTAAAGACTCGTTAAGAAAGAAATAAAAATGAGAATTTGCCTGAGAACTTGCTTAAGTAATTTTAATTTTTAATCATTTTATTCTCTCACTAATTAAACAATTTGATGTGTACCTATAGGCTATTTATCTAGTTTTCTGCATTTTATCTTACAATTCAGTGTGTGCCGACTAATCAAATCATGATGGTCTCTGAAGGTATTCAAATGTTTTTCCCACATTGTTTTGTTTCTAAGTACAATGCTTGTATAATTTCAAATGAATTTACTATATAAATCATATGCTTCTTTTCAGTTTTACAAAAATGGAATTCTGGACAACCATAATATTTAAGGAACAAATAAGATGGAGAAAGAGAAGCCAGTAAAAGGACTAACAAATGAATGGTAAGTGACAGAAAAGGACAATCAGTAGAGAAAAGCA
The DNA here is from genome assembly GCF_001698545.2 of Rhinopithecus bieti. Taxonomy (NCBI): domain Eukaryota; kingdom Metazoa; phylum Chordata; class Mammalia; order Primates; family Cercopithecidae; genus Rhinopithecus; species Rhinopithecus bieti. The sequence continues at coordinate 2,435,343 of NW_016808811.1, forward strand.
ACAGGACACAGCTAAAAAGCATGGCCTAAAATCTTAGAAAACTGAGGTTTGAATCCCAACTCCACTATCTACAAACTGTGTGACTTTGACTAATTTACTTAGCTCCCTCGGCCTTAATTTCTCCATTTGAAAAAGAGGTGACAACACTACCTGCCTTATACAGTTGTGAGAATAAACAACATTAAACATAACACATTTATCGTAGGGCTTGGGACATGGTTGCCTTTGCAAATTACCTCTGGATCAAATGAGCACTTTTTAATTTACCACCAACCTACTGATTCTGTCTGTAATCCATGCTTGTTTTATTTTTGAACATACTCCTTTTTCTCCGGCTTTTCCAGTATATTGCTGCAACACCTGACTTCTTATATCTTCCTATAACCTGAATTTGTTCCTTTTCTATTTCTTTAACTACTGAGTACACTTTCCTTCCAGTTGGAGATTTTATTTCTGGACAATTTCTGCCCTTCTTTTGACATTTAGCCTAATGTTACTTATTAGTGGGGCTTTCGTTGAATTAGCCAGGAAGAATTTAACATTTCATCTCTGGGTTTCTATAGCAAAATGTTTTCAAACTACTTAAATTAGATGTCATATTGTATTTGTACATGTGTCTTCTCCGACAGACAATATTATTCATCTTTATATCATTATTTCCATGTGCTATTCAAAACCAAAGTTAAATGAATGTTTGTCATTTTACAGTGAATTGAATATAACTATGCTATTTCTACTGTGAAATGTTTAGGCATGTCCTGTTGTTTGGTCTATAACATTAGATATGGAATGATTAACTGGATTAAAAATATGCCTTAATTCTTTCTTTACTATTTGCCCTTTAAAATGAGAAATGTGAACAATTTGTGGCAACATTTGAGTATAACTGTTCTTGTTTATTTATTTGCCTTTTACCATGAACCCAAAGACAAAGATAATTTTTAGGTAGCCTCTGGATTGATATACTATGAGAAAACATACTGCCATCATTTGAAATGTCACCAGTGGGGGTTTTATTAGATATCTTGGGGACCTGATAATAACGTCTAAAGTAATTCATTTCTGTGAGCATAATCACTGGCAATGCAGACAGTAGTGAAAGTCAAGATCATCTGATGGACTGGATGAAAGGTTAGTCTTATCTGTCAATACTGGAGATACTCCAGCAGGAAAACCAGAATTGTTATCTTGTAATATTTTGCATTTTCAATTTCATCTAAATCCTGTGAAGGAGGGGTGGCATTTTATCAACCTAAACTGGAAGACAGGAGAGGGTATTTTTCTCCCTCCTATTTTTGCTATTATCCTCTTCCATTCAGCACAGTAACAACAACAACAACAACAACACCTCTAGTACTTATATGTAAGTATAACAACTATTATAGTTGTCATTTATTGAGTACAAATACTGCCATGGGATCTAAGAGCATTACATATTATTTCATATTTTTTTAATAGTCATGCAAACTTCTTTTTAATTTTTTCTGTAAGATAAAACGGAGCCTTAGGGTAGTCCAAGTTCTACACACCTCACAGGAAATTAACTAAGAATTTGAACCACATTATCTTGTTACAAAACAAATAATAAAAATGATTTCAGCATTGTGCATATTTTACTTTACATGACATTTTCTATGTGCTGTTTCATTTTACCCTTAGAATTCTGTTATATTTCTTGAGATATTCTTTTTCTCTGAGGGACAGTATACAGGTGAGAAAGTGATGCCAGTAATCAGCATATGATTAACATAAATATTCTGACTCTTGTGCCCTTATACCTAATATGACAAGGGTATTCCAGGGAAACAAAATTTATTCAAAATGTTTTATGCGATCCGAAGAAAGCAATTTTGGACCAAATATCCTCATGCTAACTTCTTACTGACTCCTTTCCACAGTTCAGCTATAAATAATATCATCCCAATTTAACATAAAACTGAGGCTTCATGCCCTACCTTCACCTTTCTATATTATAAATTGTGGATAATAATTTTCCTTCCGGCCATTTCCACGTAGCTCCTCTGAGCATCAACTTAAATACTATAGGTAAAAGAATACTGTAAACCAAACAATGCTGTATATATCTTTGCAAAAGCTTGTGTGTACACATATATGATGTGATCAGAATCTTAGCTACTATACGGCAGCAGCAAGACCTAAATTTAGTGCTTTTCATGCCCATCTATTAGTTTGCTCATTCTTTTGTTTACCGATGACCTAAAACTCTCTCCACATTATTCTAAGTGCTAGAAACTGGAATTAGAAATATGACAAAGAAGATGAAAGCTAAGAAATGGATTTACAATATAGTTTAGAGCTATAATTTGAAGAACAGTCTAGTATTTTCACATGCTCATGCTATTTTATGATTAACAGATCAAGAACCATATTTGAAAGTATGGTTTTTTAAAATCAATATTAAACTTGTTTTTTACAAGTTTTAAATAAGAGACTTTACCTTTCACAATGAAGAGAAAATTAAATAAACTTGGAGTTTTATAAATTGTTTTAAAGACTTAAACAACATCTAGAAGTAATAATACAAAAGGTGTTATTTACTTTGGTTGAATTGTTAGAAGATTTCTTTTAAAAGTGAAGTTATTTTATTTAGTTAAAATCATTTTTGAGTTATTAGAATACTTATTTCAAGAATTACTGTTATAAAGAAACTATAATAAAACCATTAAAAAATATAAAAGTTGTTTTATTTACTATTTTGAAACTAACAATTTCATAGTAATTTTAATGTCAGCTTTATGATTACTTGCTAATTAAATACTTATGTTAGTATCATTAAAATAACAATTTACAATATGATGAGTACTTTATTACAATATAATTATATCAGGAAAACTGACTTCAGAAACATCTTAGAAATCTGAAAATGTAGTCAGGAATGTTCGAAGCTTACTGGCTTATTTCAATTTATTTAAGAACAAATAACACAGGAAAATTTTAGAGGCATTGAATTTAGTACAATGTACAAACTATTCTTAAATTATTCGTATTTCATTAGTTTGTAGGCAAATGGATAAAAATTCTGAGCTCAACATAATATGGTGTGAATCTGAAGTCCAACTATTTTAAGTTTTGTGTCAAACTATAACATTTTAGTAAGATATTTTATATATGTCATCAACTCATTTTAAGGTAAAGATATATTTGTTTTAAAATCTGTCTTTTTTCTTATGAATAACAAGTATGTCTTTCTTTTAAAAAGAAAGGTTTTTCCCAGTGCTTCAGGAGGCTGAGACTGGAGGATGGCTTGAGCCATGAGTTCAAGACCATTCTGGGCAATATGGCAACCCACATCTCTATGAAAAATAAAAACAGATGAGCTGGGCTTAGTGGTACAAGCCTGTAGTCCTGGCTACTCAGGAGTTTGAGGCAGTAGGATTGCTTGAGTTCAGAAATTCAAGGGTACAGTGAGCTATGATTGTGCCACAGTACTCGAGCGTGGGCAAGAGAGACCCTGCCAAAAAAAAAAAA
>NW_016808811.1:2439740-2459041 GCF_001698545.2 Rhinopithecus bieti
AAAAAAAAAAAGGAAAATAAGGACTGGAGAATTAGGTGTCTTAAACTGAGTTAAAGATATTTCTTCTTTGTTTTAGTCTTAGGCAATTGGGTCTGTGTTCCACAGTACCCAGAGCATTTCAATGAGTATTGTACACTGTGTGTGTGTGTCTGTGTGTGTGTGTAAGTAGACTGGGAGATAAATCTGTTCCTACCAAAGAAAGTAGTTGAAAACTGGGCAAGTTTGTATGGTTATAAATGATTCTAACTGCAGATTTAGGCTTAAGGGCTATGAACAAAGCTGTACCTTATAGTAGCAGGTGTAACAAGTTTTGTGTTCTTTCTTTCACTGACCCAGAAATTTAAGTACATATTTACAATGTGGCAGTAGATTCCACACTGGTTTCATTATGATAGCAGTCTGATTTCAGTGGGCTTGTCATGGTAAGCAAGACAAATCAGTTCATATTTGTTGATTTATTGATTGCATATCATTCTAGAAACCAAAGATACACATATGAAAAACACTGGCACTATATCTGCTTTCAAGTAGTTTACAAGTATGTGAAGTGCCATGAAGAGAAATATAGGAGCTCTGAAAACATCTTTTTTTTTTTTTTTTTTTTTTTTTGAGACCGGGTTTTGCTCTGTCGCCCAGGCTCAAGTGCAATGGTGTGATTTCGGCTCACTGCATCCTCTGCTTCATCAGTTCAAACAATTTTCCTGTCTCAGCCTCCTGAGTAGCTGGGATTACAGGCATGTGCCACCATGCCCAGCTAATTTTGTATTTTTAGTAAAGATGGAGCTTCACCATGTTAGCCAGGCTGGTCTCAAACTCCTGACCTCAGGTGATTTGCCCTCCTTGGCCTCCCAAAGTGCCAGGATTACAGATGTTAGTCCCCGTGTCCAGCCATGAAAGCATCTTTCAAAAACCCAAACCTAGTCTGCGGAGTGAATAAAAGTTTCTCTATACAGTGCTATAATATTTAGAGAAATATATGTAGGAGAATCAAGAGTTGGAAGAATAAAGAGAGGGTTCTCAGTTCTGGCTGCACACTGGAATCAACTGGAGGCTTAAAAAAAATTTCGACACATGGACCTCACCCCCAGATATTTTCATTTCATTTGTCTTGAATGCTGGTTGGCCAATGAGATGTAAAATCCTCTATAACTGATTCCAATGTGCAGCCAAGGTTAAAAACAACTCACTACACTAAAAAGTGGCAACACTGTGGTAAAAGTCAAGGATTGAAAGGACTTCACATGTCTACAAATATCCCAGCATAAGGTCAAAGAGAGGGGAGGAGGAAGGGTGGAAGATGGAGTCAGAGAGTCCTTGTGGCAGGGGAAGCTCAGCAACTGGGTGGCAGGAGTCCAAAAAAAAGAGGAGGCAGAACCTTCATTTGGGTAGGGAAAGGGTGTTTTGCTGACTGGATTGACATTTCATGATTACCAGGTGTCAGGTTGATAGCTGAACCAGTTCTAGCTGGATAGTACTAACTTTCTATAGGTGATTATATATTGTTACTTATAATAAATGGTTTGAAATCATTTATAAGTTAAAATATAGGTAGTAGAAATGGTGTTTAACAATGAAAAGAGATCTGTGGAATTATCATCTATTTAACTCCAGTGATTTGGAACTAAATTTCCTATCATTTCAGTATGGTATCAAAATTTCCCTTTGCAAAACTAAAATGAAATATCTGTGGGTGTGTGACTACACACGTACTGAAAACAGATAATGTGGCAACATATTGGTCTTAGCTGGGGAATAATGAAATTTGGGGAGGATAGAATTTTATGGGACAACCACAACATTGATTAATTGTTACCATTTCTTATGAGTTTGGTGTTTCCTATGGCAAATAGATGTATATAAAATCAACCTCTATTATTTAACCTCCCTGCTATTCAGAGCTTAGATGAGGAGAGAACATGTGGTTAGAAAGAAAATATATGGACTGGGAGATAATATATATCTAATTTACTAGTGATTAACATTTTATAAAATGACCAACAAGTATTAAATAAATGAAATTTTCACCAGAAACTAGAAAACACGAATGCAAAGAAATAATTGGCCAAATCAGATAAATTTTAAACAAAAGTTTTTTTGTTTAAATAGTAAAAGTATATAAACTTGAGGAGAAATGCCTGAGAATGGAGGTTGTTTGTTGATTGCTTTGTCATCCTCTGTTTCCCTATATCTGGCTCTGAAGTGCTGAGATTTTGTTCAATTACTTTTCCTTTTCCGCACTACTGAAGAGTCAGAGGTGTGTGAACCAGAGAAACTGCATCTTAAATAGGAGCTGGGTAAAATGAGGCTGAGACTTACTGGGCTGCATTCCCAGATGGTTAAGGCATTCTAAGTCACAGGGTGAGAGGAGGTCAGCACAAGATACAGGTCATAAAGACCTTGCTGATAAAACAGGTTGCAGTAAAGAAGCTAGCTAAAAAACCCAAAACCAAGATGGCCATGAGAGTGACCGCTGGCCATCCTTACTGCTACACTCCCACCGCTGCCATGACAGTTTACAAATGCCTTGGCAATGTCGGGAAGTTACTCTAGATGGCCTAAAAGACAAGGCATGAATAATCCACCCCTTGTTTAGCATATGTTCAAGAAATAACCATAAAATGGGCAACCTGCAGCCCTCGGACTGTTCTTTCCATGGAGTAGCCATTCTTTATTCCTTTACTTTCTTAATAAATTTGTTTTGCTTTGCACTATGAAGTTACCCTGAATTCTTTCTTGTGTGAGATCCAAGAACCCTCTCTTGGGTCTGGATCAGGACCCCTTTCCTGTAACAGATGTGCTTCAGGGGAACCTGACATTACCCAGGTTGGAGGTGGGCCCTGCTCTACTGAAGTCCAATAAAAGCAATCCTAACCCCTTCTCCATAGAATTTGGAATTTGGTTAAGAAAAAAAGGGACTTGAGTAGATCAGTATATGCCCTTGATCTTTGTCTTCAGAGATTTCTTCAGGGACAGCATGTGACCTTCACCCAAGGGAAATGCACTGAGGACTCCAGGTCATAAAGTTCTTTAAGTCTTTCCAAATAGCTATAGAGGAAATGTATAACTATGAGCGCGGTTTCAAATTTATGTAGTCATTTTGACAACATGAGGAAGACTGTCTAAAGATCTTGTAAGATGTACAATTCCATATGTACATTCCACATATATATATTCCATATATACAGGAGGTACTGTGGAAAGATGGGAAAATGGGATCTCTGATGACATCCTTGAGCTAAAACTCCTTCTTACTCTGGATCTTCCAATTATATGAGCCAATAAGTCCTCTTTATTGTCTAAGCTATTTTATACTGGTTTGTCTGCCATTTTCAACAAAAGAGCCTCAAATGATACTTAACTAAAGACAAGAGTTCTGCATTATGACCTTTTCCTTCCAAATTTTCTCTCTCTACTATGTCATACTTTATTGATTACAGTCCTATGCAATCTAGCCATAACTCAGTTTTCACTGGACCATTTATTTTACCCCTTATTAACACACTACTGTAAGATTATCGGTTTATGAATAAAATATAACACTTATAATTTCCCCTCAGTTCAAGTCCAAATCACTGGTTATAGAGTGCTCTGATCCAAGCTGGATTACAGTACTTTTGAGACTAGCAGTAAGGGGTGGGGCGGGGTGTTTCAGGGGTTGAGGAGATCCTGATGTTGGTCAAAAGATGCAAGATTTCAGCTAGATAGAGAAATAAGTTTGGGAGATCTCTTGCACAACACAGTAACTAAAGTTAACAATACTTGTATTCTTGAAAAAATGCTGAGAGTGAATGTAAAAGGTTTTCACTACAAAATGATAACTACTTGAGGAGAGGCATTTTCAAGATGGTTACTTTCNGGAGGAGGAAGGGTGGAAGATGGAGTCAGAGAGTCCTTGTGGCAGGGGAAGCTCAGCAACTGGGTGGCAGGAGTCCAAAAAAAAGAGGAGGCAGAACCTTCATTTGGGTAGGGAAAGGGTGTTTTTGCTGACTGGATTGACATTTCATGATTACCAGGTGTCAGGTTGATAGCTGAACCAGTTCTAGCTGGATAGTACTAACTTTCTATAGGTGATTATATATTGTTACTTATAATAAATGGTTTGAAATCATTTATAAGTTAAAATATAGGTAGTAGAAATGGTGTTTAACAATGAAAAGAGATCTGTGGAATTATCATCTATTTAACTCCAGTGATTTGGAACTAAATTTCCTATCATTTCAGTATGGTATCAAAATTTCCCTTTGCAAAACTAAAATGAAATATCTGTGGGTGTGTGACTACACACGTACTGAAAACAGATAATGTGGCAACATATTGGTCTTAGCTGGGGAATAATGAAATTTGGGGAGGATAGAATTTTTATGGGACAACCACAACATTGATTAATTGTTACCATTTCTTATGAGTTTGGTGTTTCCTATGGCAAATAGATGTATATAAAATCAACCTCTATTATTTAACCTCCCTGCTATTCAGAGCTTAGATGAGGAGAGAACATGTGGTTAGAAAGAAAATATATGGACTGGGAGATAATATATATCTAATTTACTAGTGATTAACATTTTATAAAATGACCAACAAGTATTAAATAAATGAAATTTTCACCAGAAACTAGAAAAACACGAATGCAAAGAAATAATTGGCCAAATCAGATAAATTTTAAACAAAAGTTTTTTTGTTTAAATAGTAAAAAGTATATAAACTTGAGGAGAAATGCCTGAGAATGGAGGTTGTTTGTTGATTGCTTTGTCATCCTCTGTTTCCCTATATCTGGCTCTGAAGTGCTGAGATTTTTGTTCAATTACTTTTCCTTTTTCCGCACTACTGAAGAGTCAGAGGTGTGTGAACCAGAGAAACTGCATCTTAAATAGGAGCTGGGTAAAATGAGGCTGAGACTTACTGGGCTGCATTCCCAGATGGTTAAGGCATTCTAAGTCACAGGGTGAGAGGAGGTCAGCACAAGATACAGGTCATAAAGACCTTGCTGATAAAACAGGTTGCAGTAAAGAAGCTAGCTAAAAAACCCAAAACCAAGATGGCCATGAGAGTGACCGCTGGCCATCCTTACTGCTACACTCCCACCGCTGCCATGACAGTTTACAAATGCCTTGGCAATGTCGGGAAGTTACTCTAGATGGCCTAAAAAGACAAGGCATGAATAATCCACCCCTTGTTTAGCATATGTTCAAGAAATAACCATAAAAATGGGCAACCTGCAGCCCTCGGACTGTTCTTTCCATGGAGTAGCCATTCTTTATTCCTTTACTTTCTTAATAAATTTGTTTTTGCTTTGCACTATGAAGTTACCCTGAATTCTTTCTTGTGTGAGATCCAAGAACCCTCTCTTGGGTCTGGATCAGGACCCCTTTCCTGTAACAGATGTGCTTCAGGGGAACCTGACATTACCCAGGTTGGAGGTGGGCCCTGCTCTACTGAAGTCCAATAAAAGCAATCCTAACCCCTTCTCCATAGAATTTGGAATTTGGTTAAGAAAAAAAGGGACTTGAGTAGATCAGTATATGCCCTTGATCTTTGTCTTCAGAGATTTCTTCAGGGACAGCATGTGACCTTCACCCAAGGGAAATGCACTGAGGACTCCAGGTCATAAAGTTCTTTAAGTCTTTCCAAATAGCTATAGAGGAAATGTATAACTATGAGCGCGGTTTCAAATTTATGTAGTCATTTTGACAACATGAGGAAGACTGTCTAAAGATCTTGTAAGATGTACAATTCCATATGTACATTCCACATATATATATTCCATATATACAGGAGGTACTGTGGAAAGATGGGAAAATGGGATCTCTGATGACATCCTTGAGCTAAAACTCCTTCTTACTCTGGATCTTCCAATTATATGAGCCAATAAGTCCTCTTTATTGTCTAAGCTATTTTATACTGGTTTGTCTGCCATTTTCAACAAAAAGAGCCTCAAATGATACTTAACTAAAGACAAGAGTTCTGCATTATGACCTTTTCCTTCCAAATTTTCTCTCTCTACTATGTCATACTTTATTGATTACAGTCCTATGCAATCTAGCCATAACTCAGTTTTTCACTGGACCATTTATTTTACCCCCTTATTAACACACTACTGTAAGATTATCGGTTTATGAATAAAATATAACACTTATAATTTCCCCTCAGTTCAAGTCCAAATCACTGGTTATAGAGTGCTCTGATCCAAGCTGGATTACAGTACTTTTGAGACTAGCAGTAAGGGGTGGGGCGGGGGTGTTTCAGGGGTTGAGGAGATCCTGATGTTGGTCAAAAGATGCAAGATTTCAGCTAGATAGAGAAATAAGTTTGGGAGATCTCTTGCACAACACAGTAACTAAAGTTAACAATACTTGTATTCTTGAAAAAATGCTGAGAGTGAATGTAAAAGGTTTTCACTACAAAATGATAACTACTTGAGGAGAGGCATTTTTCAAGATGGTTACTTTCCTTTTACATAGTTTACCATAAAAGCAATTTTCTGGTACTCTAGAAAAACAAACAAACATTTATTATCTGCCCAATAGTAAACACTTTGGGAATTGAATTATTTTTATTTTTTAATCAATAAATTGCAATTTAATAGTATTTTTTAGAAGACAAATATATTAATAATAATTTATATAAAAGTGTTGGAGGGTAGACTTTGAATTTTCTCACCACAAAAATTAAGTATATGAGGTGATGGATATGGTAATTAGCTTGATTTAATCATTCCACAGAGTAGACATATCAAAACATCACATTGTATTCCATATATACAATTATTATTTGTCAATTAATTTTCTTTAAAAGCAAATATATAGTAAAGGGGAAGGACTATTCAAGAATAGAATAAAGTTTAATTGAGTTTCTTTGTTTAAGATAATTAGAATAGTTCAATAAAACCTGGTTGAATTGACAGATCCAACATAGGGAACTGAGATAAAGAAGTTTCTCATGACACTTTCAGTTTATAGAACTTGGATGCACTTTTTCTCTTGTCAACAAACACCATGGACCAGTTTTATCATTGCTCAAAATTTACTGGAATATGTCTTCACTTTTCCGGTGTCCTGAGCCCCTCGGTTGGGGATGAAATTCACCTAGGTACATTTTTTTCCCCCATTTTGGCAATCAAATATCAATCAGATTTAGAAAAGTAAATTGGCAAATTCCAGAGTGTTTGGAAAACGATTATTATGTTACAGCAAGTACATTTGTATTTTTACAACTTGAAGCAGTTTGCCCAAATTGTTTAAAAGTGAAGGATGCCACCAAGGGATGCATTATTTACAGAAGTTGTGAAGGCCTTAGGAAAACAGGCTTGAAGTGCTGCATTTGCATTAAAGCACAGCTTTACGGCCGTACAAACAGTGTCTCTCTTGAAATGGAAATTGTTAATAAATCTAGCACTTTATAGCTTTGCCTTGTAAAAAGCTTTTTGAAAGGAGGAGGGATCATTTTCCCTTGATGGAACAGTGCTATCATTGTTCAGCTACAGCAAATGGAAGAATGACTAGGGAATCAGCAACACTCTAGTAATGTTTCAGATTGATGTGTTTTATCACCCATGGAACTTGGATAAAACCCTCCTGGTCTTTTTAATACTCTTTCTTGGAGGCTGAACTTCAAATTTCTTCTTTTATGTGAAAGAAATTTAAAGAGACTTTAAACTCTAAGTGCATCAACCATGGCAGTGCTGTACCCAGCCGTCCTGACATCTGTGCAGGCCTTCTGTGTCTCTGGTAGCTTCCCTGCCACTGTTGGAAATGTGTCATTATCATCAGATAATCCTCCATGTGGAAAAATCCAGGGTGAAGCAGCTTCTGCCCTGTTAAGACAAGCATTTCCTAATAGTATGCATTAAAAATTAAAATAGCCATGGGAAATTACAAAAATATTTTAAATAAATTATAGGTAATCCTCAGAATACAAACATAATTTATATAATTATGTGAGTTTAAAGCCAAAAGAAAAAAAAAAGGTTGAGCTTCTCAACCTAAATATATGAAAACTCAATGAGTATCAACCATGAGCAGGTCTTGAGTCTCTTTAATAACTTGCTTGCCACGATGGCATCACTGTTTTTATATAGAATCACCCAGAATCTGGAAACAACCAACAACTAGAGATTAGAGACAGTCTGTCTCAATATTTTCTGTGTAGTACATGCTATCATTAGCAAACCCTTTCTAAAATATTTTGTATTTCTTTTTTTTTCTTCTGTTCATCGCATAACCATAGACATATGGGACCAGTCTGTCAGAGAAACAAAGCTAATAACTCATCATTTCTTCAGGTCTTTTCTTCCCATTTCTTTGAGAGCTTTAAATATTCACATATAAAACAGACTACTGATAAAAATGATAGCCACTTCATTTTCATAACAATATATTTAGTGAAATAAAAGTTATTTAGAGACACTAGTGAGATGTGTGGGAATCTCTGGCTCCTCTGACTTGTGTGGGAATGGAACGTGTGTTACTGAGTTCTGTCAAAAATGGAAGAACCTCTCCTCCCATAAGAAAACGTTAAAGGACAGTGAAGGAACCAAATAGGGTATTTCCAGATCACCTGTCTCTGATTGTGTCATAAGTCTCAGGAGTTCAAGTCATGTCACTTGATTATTCATAATAACATACAAGAGAGGGCAAGTGGATATGGAGAAAAGAAAATAAGTCACGTAAAAGCACACACAGGTATTTGTTTTCTTTTGTCACAAAATGCAAGAAAGAAAATAGGAACTATTGTGACTGTAAATCACATTTTAAATTGGAGGCTGTCAAATTGTGCAGTAGAGTGGCAGTTCTTAATCTTTATTTAACAACAAAGTCCTCTTTAATGATATTTTCACTTTTCTTTCTGCATCTGTATCTATCTGTGCTTCCCCATGAGTTTGGGTCTAGCCAATTTCAGTCCAGCAGATTTCACTTCTAGGTCATAATCATTTTCTATAGAAGCCAAAAGTTGGGGGTGCTGTGTGCCATTCACAACGGTTGTATCTATGCTTCCTCCAGGGTACAACTTCTTTCTCAGCTTTAGCAACACGTTCTTGAAGGATGCTATTATCTTTCCTGGCTTTATTAGTCATTAGGTTAGGCGTAGGACACTTGAACCAAGTTTAGCTGATTATTGTACTCTCATAACAAGGATGTAAATACAATTTTCCCTAAGGCATTCGTAAATTTTGAAGGAAATTTTTAAACCCCTAATTCTAACTTCAAGAGTTTTCAGTTTTGTGTTTATTTGCTTGTTTGTTTTTAACTTTTTTTTAACTTTTTAAATTTATTTTGTATTATCATACTTTAAGTTCTAGGGTACATGTGCACAATGTGCAGGTTTGTTACATATGTATACATGTGCCATGCTGGTGTGCTGCACCCGTTAACTCATCATTTACATTAGGCATATCTCGAAATGCTATCCCTCCCCACTACCTCCACCCCATGACAGGCCCAGGTGTGTGATGTTCCCCAACCTGTGTCTAAGTGTTCTCATTGTTCAGTTCCCACCTATTGAGCTTTTGGAACATGTTGGTGTTTGGTTTTCTGCTCCTTGTGATAGTTTGCCTCAGAATGATGATTTCCAGCTTCATCCATGTCCCTACAAAGCACATTGAACTCATCCTTTTTTATGGCTGCATAGTATTCCATGGTGTATATGCTGCCACATTTCTTAATCCAGTCTATCATGATGGACATTTTGCCCAGTTTGCGTCCAAGCTCTTTGCCTACTTGTGGAATAGTGCCACAATAAACCATACATGCTGCGATTGGTCTTTATGCAGCCATTTGATTTTATAATCCTTTGGGTTATACCCAGTAATGAGATGCCTTTGGGACAAATTGGCATTTTCTTAGTTCTAGATCCTTGGAGGAATCGGCCACACTGTCTCCACAATGGTTGAATAGTTTATAGTCCCACCAACAGTGTAAAGTGTTCCTATTTCTCCACATCCTATCCAGCACCTGGTTGTTTCCTGGACTTTTTTAATGATTGCCCATTCCAAACTAGTGGAGATGGCTATCTCACTTCTGGTTTTGATTTGCATTTCTTTGATGGACCAGGATGCATGGAGCATTTTTTCATGTTGTCTGTTGGCGCAATGTCCTTTTGGAAGTTTCTGTTCATATACTTTGCCATTTTTTTGATTGGATTGTTTGATTTTTTCTTGTAAATTTGTTTGAGTTTCTTTGTAGATGCCTGGCATATTAGCCCTTGGGTCAGAAAATGGAGATTGGTAAAAAAATTTCTTCCATTCTGTAGGGTTGCCTGTTCCTCTAATGGTAGTTTCTTTTGCTGGTGCAGAGCTCTTCAGTGTTTAATTAGATCCCATTTGTCAATTTTGGGCTTTGTTGCCCATTGCTTTTGGTGTTTTAGACATGAAGTCCTTGCCCATGCCTATATCCTGAATGGTATTGCTTAGGTTTTCTTCTAGGATGTTTATAGCTTTAGGTCTAACATTTAAGTCTTTAATCCATCTTGAATTAATTTTTGTATAAGGTGTAAGGAAGGGATCCCGTTTTAGCTTTCTACATATGGCTAGCCAGTTTTCCCAGCACCATTTATTAAATAGGGAATCCTTTCCCCATTTCTTGTTTTGTCAGGTTTGTCAAAGATCAGATGGTTGTAGATGTGTGATATTATTTCCGAGGACTCTATTCTGTTTCATTGGTCTATATCTCTGTTTTGGTAGCTGTTTGTTTTTAAAGGGACACTAAGATTTACAGTCTTGAGCAGTCAGGGCTTCTCTCAGCCCTTGAGGAGCATCAGATGAAGGGTCACTTTCAAGCTACAGTAGTCATCATTACCCAGGTGAGCTGTTTAGTCCCTTCTTCTGCCCCTTTTCTTGAAAATAATTGCTATAATTAGTCATTACTTCTAATATGTTGGACCTGAAAAAAGCTTGAGAACCACTGCCCTAAAGCTAAAAATATGAGCTCTAAGAAAACCATTAAAATTGTAAGATTCATTAATAATAGGAGTCCTAGAAAGTTTCTATTAAAGAAACTTGACTGTGGATTTCTGCTAGTAAAAGGGACACTATACCACATACATTAAAATTAATTAGAAAAGACCATTCTAAATATATAAAAAGTACTGTGAGAAAGGCAAAAGCCAACTTCTGACTAATCTTGAAAATTATGAAATTCTTCGTCTCCATTGCTCTTAAGACGGAGTTCATTTTTCTTAACATGGCTTATAAGGCCTTCTGCATACAGCCATTTCTCTGCCCTTTTCAAGTTCAATGCCAATTGCATTAAAATACTATTACATCCTAAAATAAGCCATGCTATCTTTTAACTCCTGGACTTTACATATACTTAAAAAAATCTGAATAAATCATCCCTATTGACTTTCACCAACTTCTTTTATTCTTTAGATCCTAGTTTAATTGATATTTCCTATGAGAAGATTTTTGAAACTATCTCCCTTCCCCCAATTCCCTCACCTAATGTTCCTCTTGTCTCTGTTGGCTCCAGGGGATCTTAAATTGTAGCACTTACCGTGGTGATTAGAAACTTTGTTTTTTTTTCCCTAGGCTTAGCTCAGCTGAAGAAATTTTTTTGTTTGCCAGTATATGCCACTTTATGAACAAGCAGTTGTAAACTTGGGCACCATATTGATATCACCTAGAGATCCTTTAAAACTACTCAAATTTCGGAGCTCTATCCCCAGAGATTTCAATTTTTTTGGCCTGGAATGGGACTCAGATTTTGGTATTTCTTAAATCCTTTGGAGGTTTCCAATATTTAAACAGGTTTGAAATCCACTGCATCAGATAATAAACTCAAAACAATCAGGGTTCTCACTGATGTAACCCCAGAATCTATACATGGGCTTGGTCCTCCTCAGACAATGTTCAAAAACAGTACTTGTGGGTTTCTTTTTTTCTTTTCTTTTCTTTTCTTTTTTTTTTTAAGAGGGAGTTTCGCTCTTGTTGCCAAGGCTGGAGTGCAATGGGGTGATCTTGACTCACTGCAACCTTCAACTCCTGGGGTCAAGTGATTCTCCAGCCTTGCCTCCTCAGTAGCTGGGATTACAGGCACACGCCACAACACCCAGCTGATTTTGTGTTTGTAATAGAGACAGAGTCTCACCATGTGGGTCAGGCTGCTCTCCAACTTCTGACCTCAGGTGATCCACCTACCTCAGCCTCCTAAAGTGCTGAGATTACAGGCATGAACCACCATTTCCAGCTACAAACAGTATTTGAATGAACAAATCTGACAAATGTTCTTGTTTAAGTTAATAGTAGAAATAGTGTAATGATCATTGCTCATTTATAAAAAGGTTTTTTAGACAATAAACACTGTCATTTCTATCATTTCTATTTGTTCATTTCTTTCAGAATGTTTTGGACAAATCAGGCAGTTAAAAAAACTGTAAATAAAGGGAAAGATTTTGTGATACTAATTTTATGCTGAGATGTGTAAGGTATGTAGTATTCTCTGAAAAAAAGTATAAACATCATTTGGTCCTTTGCAACAAAAAAAGAACAAATATTTCTTCAAGTGGTTATTTGGCCACAGGAATACTAACTTTATCATGTTTTTCAAGAGTAGCATTTATTTTTTTAACATACACACACCATACACACACACACACACATACACAGAAACACATTATAAGACCACCATTGTATATGGGGTTTGTTGCTGACCAAAACATTGCTATGGGACATATAACTATATTCACACACATGCATATATACACATTATATGTGTATATATAAACCTCATATATGGCACATAAGTATATACACACATATATACACATATATGTGTATTTAAACCTTTATATGGCACATATGTATTCACACACAGGCATATGTCTCAGCCTCCCAAAGTGCTGGAATTACAGGCATGAGTAACTGTTCCTGGCCAAAATGTTCACTTTTAAGCAGCTTTGCAAGAGATTCTGTCACCCACCAAAGCTTTAGGATCTCTGCCCCATTGGAGATGCCATAAGCTGAATTACAGAATGCATATATACACATATATGCATGTGTGTATATATGTATATAAAACAATACACATATTTTTTCTACCTTTCCACATGTTTTTGAGGCAAGATGATTTTCTTCAGTTTATTAAAACTTTAAAAGTAGTTCATGCCGGAAGTTAGTACTATGGGTATAGCAGGTAGTGTTTTCTCTGGGTCAGAATATAGCTTTCAATAATTAATATCTCCTCTCATGTCATATAGATTATATTTTACTCATTTTCAAATGGCACTTGAGGTAAAACTCTAATTTGATTTGTCATTTCAATTGAGAAAGGTATTGAACCAGAAATCAATCACCCACTGATCATTACTTAAAATGTCTTCCCACTACCACGAATAACTTACACCCACTACAGATTCTTCCTTTTAAATTTTATATTAGAGATAATATTAAAAAAAACTTCATCATAGTTATTTGTATAATTAATATAATTAACATTTTCACATTTAGTAGATGTCAGGTATTGTTTTTGGTACTGGTGATACAACAGTAAAAAAAATAGAATGAAAGAAAAGTATCTCCTCTTATGAAGGTAACTTGCTAGTCAGAAAAGGTTGGCAGAGGCAAATAATAAAGAATAAATTAATTAACTCTTTATTAGAAATCGTAAATATGGACTAGAAAATTAAATAGGCAATAGGCATAGAGACAGATGAGTGTTATTTTATGTATTTATTTTATTGAATATCATGTGCAGAAGACTGAAAAAAACTTACGAATTCATGTCAAACTATCTCATTGATATGGCTTGCTCTTATCTTGTTTTATTAATGTATTTATTCCATGTATTCATCCTTCCATTGCCATGTTCTTATGCAAAAGCAACTATTATAATATGCTCAGTGTATATCATACTGTTTGTAGATGTTCTTGTAACTTATTTTTAATAGGATGAATTAATTGCAGTGAACCTACAGATATTATTTCCTTTCTCACTTTTTTTTTTTAGCTAGCCCAATGATTTTCTATGTATGCATATAGTCACCCATACTAGAGAATGCATTCACCAATTTTACTTATTCATTCTAGGGGTGCTGCTTAGTATATAAAAATCAGGGAAGGGTCCTTGGATAGGGTGGTAAAGTATATATGTAAAGCATGCACAAAATTATGATTTTTGTATCACTGTCCTTTGAATCATAGATTCTCAATACTGAAATTAGATTCAGATGTCATCTAGTATAACCCAGTCTTCAATGCTTGATTTCCTATGCAAGAGATTGGCCAAAACAGTGAACATGAATACAGTATTTGAACACATACAGTGATGTTGAATGGAAAATAGCCTAATGCAGAGTTAGACAGTTATGACTACTAGTTTTTTATTATTAGAGAAATATAGCTTGTGAAAAATAATGCAGAGTTAGACAGTTATGACTATTAGTTTTTTCTTATTATTAGAGAAATATAACTTGTGAAAAATAAAAGTGGATAGGATAACTAGCAAAAGAATGTCTAAGTAAGCAGAGATGCTAACACGAAACAGGTTTAGCAAAATAGAAATGAGTTAACAAGGAAGTTCAGCTGGAAACAGAACCTCAAGTGGGACAAAAGATTTCTGAAGACTATGAGTCCCAAGCATTGTTAAGAGTAGTGTTCCCAAAAATTTTAAGGGTAAAGTAAGAAATAAAATTATGTAATTTCCAAAGTCAAAGACATGTTATAAGTAATGTTTGTTCTTAGATTTGTATCCAAAAGATAATATAATTAGGTTGATTATACACCCGAAAATTATCTTTAAACTGCCCAGGAACTCACTGTCTTGCAATATAAACTGTGATGTGAACAAAGCAGGTTTCCTTTCTCATAGACGTTTTCAAGAGAACAACTGACGAAATGGAACTTGTTAAAATTAAAGTATTAAAATTGTGTTGCATAAAGGGGGTAAAGGACTTGGGTGAAGAACTCAGTTTTCATTAGCCAGCCAGAGAAAAGGCTAAATGCAAGGTCTTTTCTAAGACTAAGTAAGGAATTAATCTGTACTTCCCTGCTCTCATATTTCCTTTCAGAAGAACCAAAGATATACCTCCAGACACTTCTTAAAGAGGAAAAAATTAGTAGCACTACATTTATTACTACCAAGTAGTCTCATACTTGTAAATGGACATTGTGAGAGTAGCAGTGAAGTTGTGATATGTTAATATCAGTGATTGTTTTACAGGAAGTGTAAATGATGCAATTAATTAATAAGTCTATCATAGAAAGTGAGGCCTTCTAATTCATAGAATAAGTTACAAATTAAGAAAGCAAATTAGGACTTGTTAAGAATAAAGACTATAGAACAATACAAACAAAAATTTAAAAAAACTAAAGCTTTTGAGAAAGATAAATACAAAAGAAATAAAACAATAGCAGCATTCTCTATCAGACATAAACAATTTCATAGACTTTTAACAATAATAAGGCAAAACATTCTGTGACATGATGACACTAAGCAAAAACAACACCACTCTATAAGGATATATGAATATAAGAAAAATATAAAGATACTATAATACTATTAGAAAATCTCCACTCCCCCAAAATATGAGTGACTACTGCTTTTTTTTTTCCTTTTTTACCAAGGATAATGCTAGCTCTGTTTCATTCCTCACACTTCCTGGACCAAAAGCATTTTAAAGTATCCAATTAAGAAGTATAAATATTCAAAAGTATAATTGACCTGCTTCCTGACATAATTTAATCCAAAACAGACCCTCCCAATCTTTCTTAAGCCCTTCCTTATATCACTCAGCAAAAGCCCAAACACCATGTTAAGTACGTTCTAACTCTTAGTAAGACAGTGCACAGATCACCATGGTGTATTGTCTCTCTTCCTGCAAAAAGTTAATAAATTGAATTCTGTTCACTACTAGCTAAATCATGTAAAACAAGCTGTCATTGTGCATCATGAGAATAGAAAGGATTTTTAACTGTTGGAAGCCTCTGTTCTGATATGGAAATGTAGGAATTAATTACCATATTCCAGGTGCTATTTTTATAACGTTCATCAAAGAAAGGCATCATTATCAGCTCAGTACCTATGTTACTTCCTCCTTTGTACTCACATTAGGGGTAAGTGACTGGGGTAAAGTCTATTTACTGTGCTGGAAATCACTTCCTGCCATCTGTCACAAGTAAAGGATTCTGACCATAACACGAGCAGATAATCCCTGATAAAGTGGGTCAAAAGATGCCTTGACTAGAATTTGTCATTGTGAGACATATGAGATAACATGCTTTCAAAAGTAAACTACATTAAAGTTCAGTTTTAAACACTTTTACCTCCCACTACCAAGAGAATACCACATCACTGACAGGAGTGTCCCTTCAACCTGGTCTTAGAAGGAGATACATGGCACAGATCTCACCTTCATCATGTTTTGGAGCAGAACCTCGGCTGAATTGTGGTCCTAGTTAACGCAAACTAGAAATACATGTCTATTGTTTTAAGCCCCTTATATTTTGGGATTGTTGATTTTGTCAGCAGAAGGTCATTGATACATTGGGTTTCTGGCACAAAAGGTACACTGAGACTGGAACATGAGGTCAATATTCTTCACATGCAATATCCAAATTATAACTTTTATAATTGTACAATATTTGTTCCTTTGTGGGTCTTCCTACCTCCCTGAAATGATCTCTTTTTCCTTGTATCATCTACAAGTTTTTCGGTGCTTTTGATATATTCATTATATCTTTGGTAAATGGGTCATTGCTATTTTTTCCAACTCAAATCCAGTCACAATCCAGGTAATTTTATGATCCATGCAGATAATCCATTGGTGGTAGATTAAATATGGTTATAATTTTAAAAATATTTTTTATTAAGCGATTCACTTTCTGAATTTAAGCTGGCCTTTTGACTGTGACCAACAGAATATGGTGGAAGCAATTATGTGTGCTTTCTAGGATTGAGACCTCAAGAAGTCTTGCAGCTTCTGATTTCACCAACATGGAACATTGCCCTAAAACTGCAGTGTAAGGAAGCTAGTATAGACTACTGAAGGGAGAAAACAGGGTTTTTCAGACAAAAGCTAACCCCAACTTCCAGATACATGGGAAATCACTCTTATGTTTTTGTAATTTGGTAAATTTGCAATTTTGTAAATCACTGTTGTATTTTAAGCCACTATATTTAGGGATATTTGTTATAAAACAATAGACTAACAAAAATATTATCCAAAAACTTTGATTTATTGTTCTTTAATAAACTCCATCTCATTAAGCTTCATTCCTCAATACCAGCTCCTGACTATATTCTCTAGCTCGTTATTATCTAGACTCTTCCATCCCTGATGATTTCACATCAAATATTTTACTCCTCCTACTTTAACTGTTAATTCTTCCATTCTATTTTCTATTATACTTTCACCACTTTATCTCTCTCTTTTTTTTTTTTTTTTTTTTTTTTGAGACAGACTCCCACTCTGTCACCCAGGCTGGAGTGCAGTGGCGTGATCTCTATTCATTGTGACCTCTGCATCCCAGGTTCAAGCAATTCCCGTGCCTCAGCCTCCCAAGTAGCTGGGATCACAGGTACATACTACCACATCCAGCTACTTTTTGTATTTTTAGTAGAGACAGAGTTTCACCATGTTGCCATGTTGACCTGGCTGGTCTAGAACTCCTGACCTCAAGTGATCCACCTCCCAAAATGCTGGGATTACAGGTGTGAACCATTATGCCCGACCTAGCTCTCTCCATTTTCTTCAGCTCTAGTTTCCTTTTGATTCCTCTTCTTTACCTTTCCAGTCTGAAAACCAAAGTTGATCACCAGAACCATTTTCCTGCTAGTATCATGGATGTTCCATGACCATTTGCCCATCACAACCTTCAATATGTATCAACACATTCAGTTGATCTTCATTCTTTCAGAGTTTTCTTCTGAATTTGGTGGCAACAATATTCACATTGTGACCTAAGTCTGGAGGTCACAATTGATTTCTCTTTTACACTCATTTTCTTTTTACCTCACCAACCAGACATTAAGTTCCATATTATCTTACACTTTCATATACACTGAAAAACTGAGACCAAGAGAAGTTAATTAAGTTGTGAATAGCTTCATAGAAAGTAAATGGTTGAGCCAAGGTTCAGATGTATCTGATGCCAAAGGCTCTGTGCTGTTCATTTAGTCAAACTGATTTACTTTATTTTATTTTTAAATTTAATATTATCTTGCAGGGAAAAGAAATGTGAAGTTAGAAATAGATGTGCTGAAAATAGCAGACATTTTTCAACTCTGAAATTGGACCTCTGACTATTGGTCATTAGAGGAAAATAATTAGAGTCTATTAAATTCAATTGTGTCGTTGACCAGTTAGTGAATTGCAAATGACCTTCTAATCTGATTTCTAAAGGGTTTTGAAAAACAGTGAAATGTTTTGATAACTTCCTCAATTATTACTTTTTCATGCTTCTGGGTTATATGAATGATAGGTAAAATTGAATTTAGACAGTAATATTAATGTTATTTGATTTGATATGTAATATTTTTCATGTTTCAGAGGAAGCATACAGTTAAATTCCTGAGGCTTGTAAAGATAAAACTATATTTGTGAATTTTAAAAAGTATAATCACAATGAAGGTACAAATTTATATTTTATTATGTTAACAAAATATGAACATATTAATGAAATGAGAAAATTGTATATATTATTTATTTTCACTTTTATGCTTAGTTTCTGCAATTAAGAATGATGAAAATTAGTAGCTAATTTTTTTTTTTTTGAGACAGAGTATTTCCCTTGTGTCTCAGGCTGGAGTGCAATGGCGCTATCTCAGCTCACTACAAACTCCACCTCCTGGATTCAAGCCATTCTCCTGCCTCAGCTTCCTGAGCAGCTGAGATCATGCATGCGTCACCACTCCCAGCTAATTTTGTATTTTTAGTAGAGATAGGATGTCCCCATATTGGTCAAGCTGGTCTCAAACTCCTGACCTCACGTGATCCACCCACCTCGGCCTCCCAAAGTGCTAGGATTATAGGCGTGAGCCACCATGCCCGGCCAGTTAATTTCAAATGAATAAAAATGAGGAAACATGACAGATGGAGCATAGCATATGCGGTAATCAGCCTCTAAGATCTCTAAGATGTCCCTTTGGGCCACATATTCTTATTCTCTGTTGACCCTTCATTCTTTTCTTTTTTTTTTTTTTTTTTTGAAACGGAGTCTGGCTGTGTCGCCCAGGCCTGGAGTGCAGTGGCGCGATCTCGGCTCACTGCAAGCTCTGCCTCCCGGGTTCATGCCATTCTCCCGCCTCAGCCTCTGAGTAGCTGGGACTACAGGCGCCCGCCACCACGCCCGGCTAATTTTTTTTTTTTTTTTT
>NW_016808811.1:2462281-2478013 GCF_001698545.2 Rhinopithecus bieti
TTTTTTTTTGAAACGGAGTCTGGCTGTGTCGCCCAGGCCTGGAGTGCAGTGGCGCGATCTCGGCTCACTGCAAGCTCTGCCTCCCGGGTTCATGCCATTCTCCCGCCTCAGCCTCCGAGTAGCTGGGACTACAGGCGCCCGCCACCACGCCCGGCTAATTTTTTGTATTTTTAGTAGAGACGGGGTTTCACCGTGTTAGCCAAGATGGTCTTGATCTCCTGACCTCGTGATCCGCCCGCCTCGGCCTCCCAAAGTGCTGGGATTACAGGCTTGAGCCACCGCGCCCGGCCCATTCTTTTCTTTTTTTATCTTTCTGTTTTCAATAGTCCATCCAGTTTTGGACTCTATTTGTTAGGCTTTTCAGAAAAAGAACCTCAAATTACAACCTGAACTATGAGACGGAGTTTCGTTCTTGTCACCCAGGCTGGAGTGCAATGGTGTGATCTCGGCTCACTGCAACCTCTGTCTCCCGGGTTCAAGCAGTTCTCCTGCCTCACCCTCCTGAGTAGCTGGGATTACAGGCATGTGCCACCATGCCCCGCTAATTTTTGTATTTTTAGTAGAGACAGCGTTTCACCATATTGGCCAGTCTGGTCTTGAACTCCTGACCTCAGGTGATCCACCCACCTCGGCCTCCCAAAGTGCTGGGATTACAGGCGTGAGCCACTGGGACCGGCCCTCATTGTCAATTTTTATTTCCACTGGTTTATCTCTCAGATGCCATAACACTCGACGTTGATTTCCCTTTTAAGTAACTGGTAACAAAACAAAGCAAAACAAAAACTTTATACCGTAAGTAATTTTGTTCTTTATAACATTAGATAAACTGTTTGATTGAGGATTTTGTAGGTAAATCTAGGCATAGCGTGTATACAATATGAATTAGACATTTTAAATCAGAGCATCACAAGATACATTTTGAAGAAAAAAGTGCTTCCTATTCTATAGCTTCATTAGGCACTGAGTTCCAGCCAAGCTTTTTTTTCACATTTTCAAATGGGTCTTAAATGGCAAGCCTGCTGGCTATCACTGGTGAGTTTTCATCCAGATGGGGAATTATCCCCGATTTTCCCCTCTCCCAGAGGTTCTCCATTGTGCCAGGTACACAGCATATTCACTACTTTCCTTTAGATTGTTTTAACACTGTGTTTTGATGTTTAGCATCACTTTAGTTACACTTTGCTATTCAGTGACATGTGTGTTACACTCTAAAACAGTAGTTTCGTTTTCTTTGCACTACAGCTTAAACGGTACCACTTTTTTTTGTTTCTTTACGTGTATGCTCTTTGATCATAGTACTAATGATGTAAGGGTGCTCAAAGTAGAAAAAAACAGAACTGTTTTAAATGGGTAAAAAATAGTAAAATGGAAACTCACATACATAAAGATCAAAACTGAATAACCTTTTGATTAAATGTTCTCCAGTAGGATGTATCATAAGTTTGTGAACAGTGATGTGAACTGCTGTGCTGTAAAATTAGTTTTTCATAAGCATGTAAGGCTGTGCTTGTTTCAGCCATTTTCCATAATAAGTAGAAATGTATTTTTCTTTAGTCTACCTTATATGGATCCTCTTTCGTGCCATGTATATTGTCAGTAATTCTGTGAGGTCTCGTCCTCACTTACAGCATTTGGTACTTCACAATTAACCATGTGTATATAAATTTGTATACTCAAAGACACAAACACACACCATGGAAAATGGGTAGAAGCCTTTTTAAACTTAGCTGTCTAAAGGGAAAATGACAGTATTCAAGGTTGTAGAAATTATGCTTCATGTCTTATACATTTTTCTTTTGGTACAGGGTGTGTGTTTTATCTTAAATGTATGTAAATTAAAACCATTCATAAAGAAAGTTAAAATTTGTAAAGAAAGTGATGTAAAATAAAATTACTCAAGGTGAAAAAATTAGGAAAAATCTGACACTTATAGACTGATCTCTGTATGCAATCTTTTTTTTTTTTCTCCTTAATACTGGATATCAAAGTTAATCTGTAACTCCATCAAATAGGTTTAACCCTATTTTAGTTCTCCACTAACAAATTAGCCCATCTAGTCCTTACTCCAGATTACTGAAGTCATGGAAGATCACTGAACAGTAACAACATTTTATTTATACAGTAAACCCTCAGATCTAACTTACTATGAATCATTACTCAAAATACATTTGTTGCAGTGAATCTTAGGAATGAATATAGGCTGTTTTATACACACAAACATACACATACATATATGTATAATTATTTCAGGGATTTATGTATAATTATTTCATATATAGTATATGTATATATTTTTAAGTTTTGTGTATCTAATTATGCTATAATCTTTAAAATCTTTACATTTAAAAATGGATATAATTTGAATATAGAATGATACCTACTTTAAAATGTCTTTCATCTTTATTAGTTAACTCTTCCTACCTCTTTCAACAAACATTTCTACACTAAGTAAGGATCTACATGTGGTAGAAAAAACATGCATTTCCTTTCTCATAAAATCAAACAACTGAGCAAAAATGGAAACCTGATGAGTCAGACTGTCTCTCTTCAACAGAGGCTGCAGAGCCAATTACCCTGAGCAGAGCAGGCTATTCCCCATCTAGAGGAGGGCCCTGCCTCTGTGACAGCTGCTGGAAATCAACAGCCACGAATGCCCTGGAGGCTGCTTCTCCCAAACACTGCAGGAGAATGAGTAGGAAAACAAAGACCCACAGGCACTTCTCTTTGATTATCTTTTGCCATTATCTAAATTTCATAATCTTCTAGTCTGCTCCAAACTTCAGAAACTCATTTCAGCTTTACCACAAGAGTCTTTTACAAACTAGACCTGACCAAATATAACCACCAATTATTACGTGTAAATTGTGACAGAGAGTAGCAACAACATCCTTCACCCTTACTCATGCCTGGCTCTAGAGGGTACCTGTTCCATTTCTGTACTTTTGTGCCAACTCTCTGATCCAAATAATAATTTGATGTGACCATTAGTAAATGTGATTACGTTTAAACAAAGACAAAGCACTTCAAAGATATTGTAACTTTTTATGACATTTCTATTCTATAATATAGCGTGAACACTTGAATTGCTCAACAGCAGCAAATCTTTATCTTTTGAAGGTAAGTGTTCAATACTTTGGAATTTGGGAAGTGTTCAATACTTCTTAAGAGTCAAGCATAGCAATTACAGTATGTGAATAATTTTGGCAATACTACATTTAGTCAGTTGAAACGTGACTACAAAATTTTTCTTTGCAACCTAAAAACTGACCCTTGAATGTTTCTCCATCAATCTAAAAGATGATTTTCAAAAACATTTAGTGCAATGGTGACATTTCAGAAAATCAATCCACAGATAACCTATTGTGTACAGGAAACTTGATACTACACCTTCTCAATTCTATAGAACTAGTTTATGACAGAGCTAAGCTTTCCTGACTCTCAGGCTTTCTTCATTTTGCTAGATCTTTTGATTCCTCCAAATAATCTAAAATATAGTTGTTTATTTTGTTTCACCTATGAAATTCCTCTGTTTAGTTAATCAAACTCTTCAAGAACTTTTCAACTGCTTTGTCAAGATTTTTTCTCCATCTAGTAGATTTAGGTCCCAGATGAATCCTCAGGAAAATCTACACTACGTAATGTCATAACTTTGGACTGTTATCTGCCCTCACAGAAGCTTTAATTTTTCTCTTCATTGTATAGCTCACAAGTGCAATTACTTTTTTTTTTTTTTTTTTTTTTTTTTTTTTGAGACGGAGTCTTCACTCTGTCCCCCTGGCTGGAGTGCAAGTTGGTGCGATCTCGCTCAATGCAACTCCGCCTACCGGGTTCCCGCATTCTCCTGGCCCTCAGCCCTCCCGAATAGCTGGGACTACAGGCGCCTGCAACCGCGCCGGCTAATTTTTTGTATTTTTAGTAGAGATGTGGTTTCACCGTGGTATCGATCTCTGACCTTGTGATCCGCCGCCTCGCCTCCCAAGTGCGGGATTAAAGCGTGGCCACCTGCGCCCGGCAAGTGTAATTACTTTTCAAAAAGTTAGCTAGTAAATAAGTATTTGCTTCTTTCTAAATATTGTAAATTCCAAAGGAAATATTGATTCTTTTGTTTACTGATACATTTCTACCAACTAGCATACTGCCTAGCAGATATAAGTATTCAATAAATATTTGCTGAATAAAATAATGAACTTCTACCTATTTTGGATAATGGAAAATAATAGGGACTCTGGGATTCTGGGATAATTTTACCTCCTTTTACCATTACTTAGGTGTGTTTTATAACCAAATTTCAAATGTTTCAACTGTATTTTGAGATAATTTAAGCAAATTTTAAATGTATTTTATATTTATAATATATTAGGCAAATACATATTCATTGATAGTATCTTACAATCATATCAAGTTTGGAAGAACATATTATCAGCAAATAAACTGTCATTCTATGGATAAGCAATTAATATTCCCAATTACTGTTGGAAAACCAGTATAGTTAGCATTCAGTGTAATGCCAGGATTCGGAGTCACTACTCAGGTGTCTGACAGACATGGACTGTGACCAACATGGCCTTAACATTACTTTCAGCTTAACTAAATGTTATAGAGGTTCCTTCTTGACTGTATATCTACTTTAGAGCATATATTTGAGAAAATTTGCAATTGCACTTTGTTTATCTGCTTCTTTGAAATATATATATATATATTTTTCTATATTTCTTTGAAAATATAGCCTCTTGTCAGTTTTATGATCCAGTGAATGTCTTTGTGGAGGACTTGGAATCATCTCTCTGAAATATAATCAGCAAGCAGGATAGCATTCCGTTTTCCCAGACTCTGTGGCAGGGAAGAATCTAACTTCCATGGGCGCCAAAATACAAATGGCCTAATCTTAGATAAAAACCTTTGCCAATTCTGGATTAATTTAACATGTTGAACACATTCTCTTCCCCATCCTCTTCCCTAAGATTTTCCAGCATTTTTGCACTAAACCTACACAGTGTTCAATACGTTATAAACACTGATTATTAACTGAT
Source organism: Rhinopithecus bieti (assembly GCF_001698545.2). Lineage (NCBI taxonomy): Eukaryota > Metazoa > Chordata > Mammalia > Primates > Cercopithecidae > Rhinopithecus > Rhinopithecus bieti. Next base: position 2,467,312 of record NW_016808811.1, read on the forward strand.
TTAATGAAGCTTATCAAATAATTGTCAGTATATGATCTTCTATTGAGTAACTGATTGTTTTAGGATGGAAGATAAAGCTTTCATTTCCGATTTTTTTTTTTTTTTTTTTTAAGACAGAGTTGTACTATGTTGTCCAGGCTGGTCTCAAACTCCCAGGCTCAAGTGATCCTCCTGTCTTAGCCTTTCAAAGCGCTGGTGTTACAGGTGAGCGCCACCACACCGGGACTCAAAATAATTTCGAAGTTAAAATGACTGTGTACATCTAAAACTAATGTGGATTTATTTTACCTTTCATCTGAGGGTTTTGAGCAGCATATTCAAGGATACTCTAGAATAACCTGATGAAAATTAAATTTTTACAATTATTCTAAATTAATTGCCACAGGGGAATATGGGAATAGTAAAATGGGGGGAAGAAAACAAAATCATTTGTTTTTGTGGCCATCTGATTTGGGCAAACAATATTATTTTGATTCCAGTTTTTACAAGGATTGCAGTCTCATCAAAATCTCTTAGAGAATAGGATCTTGAAAAAAAAGGTCCAAATGTCTATTGCAAGCTGCTGTCAAAGAATATCATTAGCTTTAATTTCATAGAGGTATTCAGAAAATTAAATTTCAGGAATTGGGATAGCCTTAATAAAGTGTTTAACAAAGAGCCAAATCCATTATTTGTTATCTAAGTATTATGGCAATGAACTCTTTGAAACCTTCATATTTCTTCTAATTACTTCAAATGAGTCACAGCCTATGATATTCAGAGCTAGGTACTGGTGTTCTTAATGTATTCAATTTTTTTCTTTTAGTTCCAGTATTCATTAAAACTTCTCTCTCTCTCTACCCATCCTACCTCCCTCTTTCTCTTGTGACCAGGAACACTCTGAAATTTTCTCCTACAGCTAGCTGGATAATGTTACTTATTGCTTCTTTAGAAGTTACTAATCTTACTACATTTTCCATGCCAATGTTACTCAGATAACAGTGAGTATCAGATTCATACTTTCAGATAAGCACTGTCATTCTTTCCACCTGCTATCATATCTGACCTATATGCTACATTGCATTCCATAAAATGCTCTCCCTACACACAAAAATAAATAATGAAAGAAAGCACTGTGTTCTGTTAACATTATCAATTCCAACTTCAAGGCAGAATTTTCCTTTCACATTCATAGAATCTAATGCCAGGCAAAACTATAATTACAGAGGTTTCTTTTAATGTTTCTTTAAAAAAAAAAACAAAACTGTTTCAAACCATTTAAACTTCATGAATAGCTGTTGTTAAATTTTCCAATTTAGTATAGTCAATGGATTTCATTTTCCAGCATAATTATGAATTGTTTGAAAGTGGTTTGAACTGACAGCAGCCCCTATGTTGAGTGACAAGGCAGGTTCTGTAAAACAGCAACTACATTATATTGGTTATTTGCCTCCTCATTGTGCTCAAAATTTCAGGTGATTAAATCCTTAAAATGTATTTTAGAATTGGGTGATTAAATCTTGTCAGATAATTTAAAACCTTTAGAGGCATAATACCATAAAAACATTTTAGTATCTTTGATTCTATTCTATCAAAAACAAATTATTTTTCCAATATAAATATCCCCAGCTTACGATGAGCCCTATCTGTCGATATCACAATGTGACAGCATTCTTATTATCTGCAAAGGCACCGAATCTGCTATTTGTCACTAAGCAACATTCAGAAACAATTTCCCTTTTTCTATTATCATGCAAAATGCGTTCAGGACAAAAAATGCACACAGAGAAAATTACTCCTCTGGCGAGATATTTTGACACAAAAAATCTTTCCTCATCAAAGATGAAAAGCACCTTGTCACTCACTTCTAATTACTGCCTCATTTCTGTCAATGTAGAGAGACGCCAACTCCCTGTGGCGACGTCACAGAAGCATTTACTAAGATGCAGAATTGAATTTGGCCTGTGAGCAGTATTCACTGAACTCAGCTGGGTCTTTGACAATACACACTGATGGGTGATTTTTAATTATAACTATTAATCTTCTTTAAAGTCAAAGAAAGGGCATTTTGTCTTTTAGCAAAAATATTTGCTATTTTATCTTTGATATCATTGGAGACCTTCCTTCCCCAGTCTTTTCTGAAATGCCTATGGCATTAAAGTGTAATGATTACCAACATTCATACTACAAGAATCAATTTTGAGAGTTGTAAACTTATTAAACATTAAAATAAAGCATTTCCTGTTCTGTGATTGTGATTAATATCCATAACCAAATGAGTTGGGCAGGAATGAAGGGGTGTGAAGGTTGAGAACAGATGCAAAATCATTACCCACATGTGGAAATCACTTCCTTACAAGAATTATAATTCCGGCCACTCAATTGTAAAAGATTTTCCAGGCAGGGCATTATGAAACAGAGAAACAAAATAATCATTAGTGAGCAAACCAGCAACAATATTAAGCCTTTCGGTAATTCCACTTTGTATTGAAGCCAGGTTCCAAAGGGTCTTACAAGGAAGATCTGTTAATGATGACGATGGATAGGATGCTGGGGCCTCAGGGCTTTCCTCTGGCAACTTGAAGTTCATGATACCGTTGCTAAAACTTTCTGTAATACTCTTTCCCCTAGGCTGTTCCTGACAGAAAATAATTTCTAAGTAAAACCATCCATAATATATCATCAGAAAAGTAAAGGAGAAAACTTGCTTGTACTCCCTGACCATAATCTCATTGCTATTTTCATTGATCTGCCATTTTTATTTCAAATTAATTATACTATGTTTGATGAGCTGTGTCTCAAAAATAGTATAATATGTCCATTCACTAAGTGTTTACTAAGAGACTGTTATATTTCAGTTCCTAAACTAGGCATTGGAAATACTAAAATAAATTAGAAACAATCTGTGTTCTTAAGAAAAGTTATTGCATATTATATCTTGTTTATATAGAAGCACAGTATCAGAATTAGAGTTCAGATATAACCAATCTCTTATACGAAGAGAGCACTTATTAGATTGTTTGAAATGAAATGAAATGAAATGAAATGGCGAGATCATTCAGCATATTCCCAGCTTTAATATTGGAGTGGCTCTAAGCCTCTCTAAAATTGTTTTCTCTCCACATGTTCTATGAAACAGCATGGTAGAATAAAAAGTCCACAAAATTTGAGTAAGAAGGCCTAGGTGCAGGCTTGTGCTATACCACTTTCTAAAAGTATGAACTTGGAAAGACTCTATTTTGTCTATTTGAACAATGTTAACTCATTTGTGACGTATTTACTATATGTTATGCATGTTGCTAAATGCATATGTCTTTTGCAACAAATCCATATAACCTCTCTACAAGAAATGTATTATCATCCTCATTTTAAAGATGAGAAAGGGAATTGAGATTTACAGTGATTAAGAATATTATACAATATCAAAGCACTAAGTAGCAGAGCTGGGGAGCAAAGTGAAGCCAGATTCAGGCATGCTCTTAACTTTCATGTCACTTGGCCTTTTCCTTTTGGTCTAATTTAGGTCCTTAATTAGGTTTTTTATTCCATTGCACCTAAGCAAATGCAACAGCCTCTATAGTAGCGTCTCTGTCTCCAATCTTTTCCCTTCAAAGCCATCCTTATTCAGCTACCAGAGTGGTCTATTTAAGACATGAATCTGACCACATTCCAGTGCTGCCCCAAACCCCTCAACAGCACCTGTGGATCTTTAGGAGGAGAAATTCCTCAAAGCATAAATGCCCACCTCCTACATGGCTCACTTAACTCCTGCCAGGGTCACGAAGCTCAATCAATCTTCCTCCTCCTTTTCTCCTCCAGCAACTTCACTAACATAACCAATGATTTAATCACACTGACAAATGAAGGTATCTTATTCTCATGAAATAATTGGAGAGCTTGTTAAAATTTCAATCAATTTGTTCACAAACTCTTTATACTTTGAAATTATGGACAGTGTTAGTGGTTAAAAATGTGACATAGTTTTGAATCTTAGCTTGTCCTGTGAACTAAATGGATGATAGAAAAAGGCAAGGTCTTGCTCATATCTCTTTACTCAATTATCTCGTCTATTTCCCCTGACCAAATTTTAGATAAGAGTCTGGAGTTACCTCTAGCAAGGAGGTAAGCTTAAATGAAAACATTTAAACAACACTGTGTGTACTTCAGTGAGCAAAATATGCTAAATATATATTAGATAAGCTAGAAAAATTCACGTATTATGCTAATCCTACAACCACTTGAGTATTTGAGTGAAAATATGAATGTATTATTGCAGTGAACTGTGATACTTAAGGAAGTTAATATAGCATATTGATATTTCTGAGCTGTTCAAATGAGTAATTTAATTTAGTTAACACCATCTAATTAAAAAATAAACACAATTATCACATTAATTAAAATCTTAATTTATAAAAAAGCTTTTTTCTCTTATTGTATCAGTCACAAATTTTATCAAAGTTTATTTTGTTTCCTTTCTGTCTAATTTCTGTGGCATTTTACATGCATATTTGTTATTTCAAAACACAAAAAATCTTGATTCTTTTTAGAGAGTATAATGAGCTGAAAATTGATAGACTGTTTTTCTCCTTTGCTCCAATTATTTTATAATTGTACTCCAATTATTTGAACATGTGAGGGAAAGACAATTTTTGTTCTCTGTTTCACAGGGAAAGGAAACAGGACTAGTGATAGCCTCAAGATAACACAGCAAGTGACAAATCTTGGAAAAACTGATTTTCGTAACTATGAAAGATTATTGCTTACTTATAACTGCAATGAAACTTATTATTTGTTCACAATTATTGGTTTGCTTTTTTCTCATTGTTCTATTTTCTTACCCCACTGATCTTTGGCATGGCCACGGGATTTATTTTGTTTGAGCCGTGAAATACGGACAACACTGGTAAAATTAGCAGGCTAATCCCTAGGAAAAGGATTAGAAAACTGGGTGTGTTTCTGCCTGCTTTCTTGGTACTGTCCTCTGATAGTAGAGAACATCATGTTCCCAATGGTTTTTTCCTTCATCATGACTGCTAGAGAAAGAAGACATAGGGAACAGCTTGAAAATCTCACAGACCCCAGCACTCCTGCCACAACACACATCTGATGTAAATGTGAGTATCAAATAAACTTGGTATTGTAACATTTAGCTTCTCATTTTGCAGCATAACCTAGTAAAAGTTGACTAATAGTGTATTCTGTCAATTTAGAAACTTATGTCAGATTCTACATTTTATTTAACAAATTTTTGAGAAATTACTTGAGCAGTAAAAGACTTTTGTAAAAGAGCTAGTTAATCCAAAAGAATAAAATCTGTAGAGATAGTTTCACCTAGGAGATGAAAGCCTTATATACTAAAATTATAAAACATTGCTAAAAGAAATTAAACATGACATAAATAAATGGGAAGACATCTGGGTTCACGGATTGGAAGAAAATATTGCTAAGAAGATAATGCTTTTCGCAGCAATCTATAGATTGAGTACAATCCTTATCAAAATCCTATGGATTTTTTTTCCCACATATTGGAAAACACATCGAAAAATTCACATGGAATCTCAAGGGGCTGTGAATAGCCAAAACAATCTTGAAAAAGAAAAATAAAGTTGGAAGACTCACGCTTTCTGATTTTAAAACGATGCACAGCTATAGTAATAAAAAACAGTGTGGCACTGTCCTAAGTACAGACCTATAGAATAGAATGTACAATAGACAGCATAGAAATAAACTTTACAATTTTTTGCACAATTGTGCAAACTTCATATGCACAATTTATTTCTGATAAGTTAGCCAAGACCATTCAGAGAAAGGACAGTCTTTTCAATAAATGGTGTTGAAAAAATTGAATATCCACATTGAAGATAACGAAGTTGGACCTTTATATCATATGCAAAATTAACTAAAATGTATCAAATACCTAAGCATAAGAGCTAAAACTTTTTTTTCACCAACAGGATCCTTAAGAAAAAAAAAAAGCTAAAACTATAAAACTCTTAGAAGAAAACATACGAAGCTATCTTCATAAACTTGGGTTTGTCTATCATTTTTCAGATATGATACTCAAAGCACAGGCAACTAAAAAAATTAGATAAATTGTTCTTCATCAAAATTAAAAACTTCTGTGCATCAAAGGATACCATTAAGAAAGTGAAAAACAACCCACAGAATTGGAGAAAATATGTGTCAATTATGTATCTCATAAGGAATTATTATCTAGAATATATAAAGAATCTGTAACTCAACAATAACAAAATAAACAACCCAATTAAAGAATGGGCAAAGGAGTTGAATAGGCATTTCTTCAGAGAGTATATGTAAATAATCAGTAGCATATGAAGAGCTGCTCAGCATCTTTAGTCACTAAGGGACTGCAAATCCAAACCACAGTGAGATCCCACTTTTTACCCATAAGCTTGGTTATTATTACAAAATAATATAAAATAAAACAGAATATAACATGTGTTATTAGGAAGAGAAATTAGAACACTTGTGAGTTGACAGTGGGAATATAAAATGTTACAGACAGAAGAACAGTCACTATGAGAAACAGTTTGGCAGTTCCCCCAAAAACTAAATATAAAATAACCATATTATCCAGCAGTTCATAAAAAGCAGGGGCACAAACAGATGCTTGTATGCCAAAGGACACAGTAGTGGTATTCACAATAGGCGAAAAGGTTAAAACAAGACAAATGTCCTTCATTGGATGAATGAAAAAACAAAATGTGGTATATACATACAATGGACTATTATTCAGCCTCTAATAGGAATAGAATTCTGATGCATGCCATAACACAGATGATCCTTAGAGACATTACACTAAGTGAAATAAGCTGTCACAAAAGAAAAGCTAGAGTGTGTTTGATTCCACTTATATGAGGAACCTAGAAGGTAAATTCAGAGATAAAAAGTAAAACAGAGGTTACAAAATGTTGGGGGAAAAAGGAATTGGAAAGTCATTGTTTAATGGGCACAGTTTCTGTTTGGAATGATGAAAAAGTCTGAAAAGTTATGGAGACAGATACACAACATTGTGAATAAACTAATGCAACTCAATTGTAGAGTTAAAATGACTAAAATGATACATTTTATGTTAAATATATTTTACCACACACATACGAAATGAGATTTGCAAATCCCTGATATGATCAAATCATAGGTTCAATTATTTATTAATTATATTATGTCACAGATACTATGTTAGGTGTCTAACTCTTGTCTAATGGACACTAAAGCTCTATAAGGGGCATCTTAGTCCATTTTGGTTGCTATAACAAAATGTGTTAAACTGGGTATTGGATAGAGAGGCTGGACGAATTTTTTTTCTTTTTTTTTTTTTAAGACAGTCTCACTCTGTCACCCAGGCTTGAGTGCAGTGGCGTGATCTCGACTCACTGAAACCTCTGCTGCCCAAGTTCAAGCAATTCTCCTGCCTCAGCCTCCCAGGTAGCTGAGATTACAGGCACCTGCCACCATGCCTGGCTAATTTTTGTATTTTTAGTACAGACAGGGTTTCACCATATTGGTTAGGCTGGTCTTGAACTCCTGACCTCATGATTCACCGGCCTCGGCCTCCCAAAGTGTTGGGATTACAGGGGTGAGCCACTGTGCCTGGCCGAGGCTGGACAAATTTGGAAGTGAATCGAGCATTAAAGGTGCTTCTGGTGAGGGTACAGAAGAAAAGAAGAGCTATAGAGAAAAGCTGTCTTCTTAAAGCTTTCCTAAGAGGTCCTGAACAGGATGTTGATAGAAATATGGATGGCAAAGGCCATTTTGATGAGGTCTCAGACAAAAACAAGGAACATATTATTGGAAACTGGAGGAAAGGTGATCCTTTTTATGAAGTGGCAAAGAACTTGGTAGAATTGTGTTTGTATCCTACTGCTTTATGGAAAGCAGAAATTCTGAGTGATAAATTTGGATATTTGGTTGAAAAAATACCTAAGCAAAATATTGAAGGGGGAGCATGGCTTCTCTTGACTGCTTATAGTAAAATGAGAGAGAAGAGAAATGAATTAATGAAATTTGTCATCAAAAAGAGTATTAGAGATCTGGAATATTCTCAACCTGACCATATTGTGAAGAATAAAAACACGTTCAGGAGAGAACACCAAGGGTGTGGCCAAGCAACCTTTTGATAAAAAGATTAGTATGCATGGGTAGAAGCCTGATGCTATTAATCAGAACAATAGAAGAGTGACCACAATAGCATTCTGAAGATGTTGGAGCTGCCAGTCCCTTCCCAGGACCAGAATGCCAAGGCCTGAAGGACAAAACTATGACAAAAGGGGAAACTCAAGTATGACTCCTTGGGGCCAAAGTGCACTACAGGCCAGTGTCTACCTCACCAGGGCTGCCAGAGGTAAACCTTGGTAATGTGTGTGTGGTGCCATCTCTATTGGTGCAGAGATTATATGAATTACAAGAAATGGCTGCCTCCACCTATATTTCAAAGGACTCACTGAAGAGCCATGGAGCTGAACACAGAACTCCCACAGGGTTGGGGGCTGCTACAGACAGTCCCCACTAGAGCAATAACCTAAGGAGCTTCAAGGGGGAGAACTGCTCCTGAGACCCCAGAATATTAGAGAGGCTAGTATGGAGTATGCAATTTTAGCCCAGGAGCACTACAGACATGTGACTTTAACATGTCAGAGCTGCTACATGAACTGCCTCCAGCAAAACCAAAGTGGCAGGTCTGGCTGGAGCCTTTAGGGGTCCAACTCTTGCCTCACTGTGTCTGAAAGGTGGGCCATGGAATCAAAGAATATTATTCTTAAGACTTATGGTTTAATGCTGTTTGCCCTGTAGGTTTTTTTTTTTTTGTCTATTTTTTTTTTTTTAATTTTTCATGCTTGTGAGTACATAATGGGTGTATATATTTATGGGGTATATCAGATAATTTGACACAGCCATGTAATGCGTAATAATCACATCAGGGCAAATGTGGGATCTATCCCCTCATGTACTTTGATTTTTAATCCAAGTTGTTAATTCTGCCTTTAGGTTCTTTTTCATACATACTTGGTGTCAGTTACCCTTTTCTTCCTTCCGATTTCCTCCTTTTGGAATAGAATGTCTGTTCTATGCTTGTCCTACTACTGCATTTTAGAAGCACCTAACTTGCTCGATTTCAGAGGCTTACAGCTGGAAGGCAATTTGCCTCGAAATAAATCATATCTTGAGACTCATGCATATCTGATTTAGTTGATATTTAGATAAGAATTTGGACTGTAGACTTTTGAGTTGATACTGGAACAGGGTAAGACTTTGGGAGCTAACGGGGCGGAATAAATATATTTTGCATATGAGAAGAACGTACATTTTGTGGAGCCAAGGATGGAATTCTATGGTCTGAATGTTTGTGACCCTCAAAAATTAATACGTTGAAACCTAACCCTCAAGTGATAGTATTAGGAGGTGGGGTCTCTCGGAGGTGATTCAGTCATGAGGACTCTGCCCTCATGAATGGGAGTAGTGCCTTTAGCAAAAGGGTTTGAGGGAGCCTTATGTTTTTTTTCACCATTCCACCACAGAATGTTATAAGGACATATAGAGTTGGTTGTACTACCATTTACAGTGTTAAAAAGTTTTTGAATGGGAAATATTTTGTAATCAAAATTTGTTTATTTCAATGAAAATGATTGCAATTGAATTGGTTCTAAAATTTTGACATTTTGAAAAATTTAAAATGTAGAGAGTACAATATAGCTTTTCACTTTACAACTGCATTTCAGAAGTAATTGAAGAATTGTGTTTAAAGGATAATCTGATAAAACTACAAATTAAAATAAAATGTTCAAGAAATGTAACACTGAAATATAAAACAAAATTTTCCACTTATAACTTATTTCTACTTTTAAATGAATAAACAGACCAATTTGTTTTGTTTAATTTTGCTTTACTTTTTTTTTTCCTATAGAGTGGGAGAAATATTTTCAATCATTGCACACATAATTCTGAGGAGTTTTAGTTTCCTAGAAGTAATCTAATTTTCTAATAATACAAATAATCAAGGTTAACAGGTAATATTAGTATACTGAATGTTTGAAGTTCTATAAAGCCATATATAACCTAGCACTTGGTAAAAATAAACAAATGTATGTCCTGTCACTTGAATTTTTTAAATATAATTTTGAAATAATATTTGCCTTCTGATTTTCAGTGCTCTTCAAATTTATTGGTGTCTCATGTTAATGTTGGCCTGAAACTCATAGTAAATTAAGAATGACTCTCTCTCTCTCTCTCTCTCTCTCTCTCTCTCTCTCTATATATATATATATATATATATTTTTTTTTTTGAGATGGAGTCTTGCTCTGTCGCCAGGCTGGAGTGCAGTGGCGCGATCTCGGCTGGCTGCAACCTCCGCCTCCCGGGTTCAAGGGATTCCTCTGCCTCAGGCCCCCTGGTAGCTGAGACTATAGATGCGCGCCACCATGTCCGGCTATTTTTTTGTATTTTTCGTAGTGACCGGGCTTCACCAGGCGTGAACTACTGTGCCCGGCCGCTAATCCCAGCACTTTGGGAGGCCGAGGCGGGCGGATCAGGAGGTCAGGAGATCGTGACCATCCTGGCTAACACGGTGAAATCCTGTCTGAAAAAAAAAAAAAAAAAATTAGCCGGGCGTGGTGGCGGGCGCCTGTAGTCCCAGCTACAGGAGGCTGAGGCAGGAGAATGAGCCGAGATGGCGCCACTGCACTCCAGCCTGGGCTACGGAGTGAG
>NW_016808811.1:2478169-2480495 GCF_001698545.2 Rhinopithecus bieti
AAAAAAAAAAAAAAAAAAAAAAAAAAAAAAAAAAAAAAAAAAAAAAAAAAAAATTAAGACATTCTGCCAAGTTTAATCAGAAGTGTACCGGTAGCGATGGTAGTGGAAAGGTAGAGCATTTGATGTGAAGGTGATTTTATTATTCGATTTCATTCTTAGGATTAATTAAATTTATTTATTTATTTATTTGAGACGGAGCCTACCTCTCTTGACCAGGCTGGAGCGCAGTGGCGTGACCTCAGCTTACTGCAACCTCTGCCGCCTCTGGGGTGCAAGCAATTCTCCCGCCTCAGCCTCTGGAGTAGCTGGGACTACACGTTGAATGTTTTTCAAAGGAGACACTAGTAGAGTTTTAATGTTGGACACATATAGATATAATAACAGATGAGAGGTGGGGGCAGGAACGGAAGTGAAATAACCTAATTTTCTATACCTAATTTGTAAATGTTCTCTACTCTCAGGTAAGAATAGAAGTGTTAAATTAATTATAACACTTGTCCATTTTCACAAGATCTCATCTGATTTCTACAAGTGAGCCAAAACTCATTGTGATGAAATTTTATTCCGTTATTTTGCATATGCTATAGAGCCATTTCTGAGTTTTAATATTCCATAGAGGATTCTTCTTCTCTCTGTTATCATTATCAATGCTGTGTTAGTTATTTTGTTGGAAATAAACCTCAGAGTGCTTGGGGGGTGAGGTGGGGAGGTGCGTGTGTGTGTTTTCAAGCTTGCAAAGGATTTCTGTAATTTCAAGTATATAATATTACTGTTTAATTTCAGTTATGAAGAAAATTCTAAGAGAATAGTTCACCCTTTTGCTATATCAATTGCTAATATCTATTGGATCTCAGGTATGTGCTGGTGACTATATTGAATACTAGGGGAATGTTGAAGTCTGAGAATTTTAAAAAGTGGCAATTCAGGTTTAAGAAGCAACAAGGTGTTAGTAATATGAGAGCAGAATATAAATGTGCATATCTGTGAATTCAAATGCCACTCCCATCCTCGACCAGTGAAGCATCCCTGATCAAATTCCTTAGGCTGTTTGAGTTTATTTGCCACCTATCAACAAAAGTATTAAAATGTACCTTACTGGGTTATTAAATTGCATTAAATTATACAAACCAAAAATAAATTAAGGACTTAGCACAAAATGGTTGCTTAATTATTGTTAGTTTCTTTTTTCTGTACTTGACAAACATGAAACTTGGTGTTATGTACACATGTTTTCACTGATTTAAGTAAAGATCTTTCATTCTTCCAATTGTTAAGGTAAGATAATCTTTAAAATAGAAGCCCAATTTAATTCCAAATACAGAACCTAATTATTTCCTGAATCAAACCCTGCCAAATTAGAAATCCCATTTACTTTAATAATAATTCTATTAATATGCCTGACTAAATATAATTCTATTTTCTTCTTTGTATTCCTAGGAACATTCATTAAATGTGATATTTTTTATAGATTAAAAAGCAGAATTATATGTATTGACTCTTAATCATTCTAGAATTTTTATTAAAGGTAAATATACTCTAAGAGGGTAGACAGAATAATGGACAGTCTTCTTCCAGTTAAGTGTTTGAAAAATAAAGTCATTGCACTGCACAATGTAGGTGTTCAAAAATGTTTGTTGATGATGTTGAGGGAGGTTATACATGAAAGATGCGGCTGACAAGTATGTAAATATATGAGTGTGGATTGATAAGATTGACTGAGCAATCCTGAACATACTATATAAATAAGCCTTTCCATGCCAGCTTTCTTACCTGTGAAGCAGAAATTATGTTTTGCCTCCTGCCTGATTAAGTACTGAGTGTCAATCACAAGTAAATGCTCAGTAAAGAGTGGCTCTTATGATTAGTTTGATACATAGTCACATATGATTTGTAGAGATCTATCTAGCAGTGTACTTGTTTAAAATTGTTTCTAATTTGAGAAACCCGACAAGCCACACTAAAACTTCGTTGGGGGTGGGGGTGGTTAAGGCATTATATATAGTGTAAAAAATGTTCCTACTGGGACTCCGGGGGGCGGAGCAAGATGGCCGAATAGGAACAGCTCCAGTCTCCAACTCCCAGCGCCAGCGACACAGAAGACCGGTGATTTCTGCATTTTCAACTGAGGTACTGGGGTCATCTCACTAGGGAGTGCCGGACAATCGGTGCTGGTCAGCTGCTGCAGCCTGACCAGCGAGAGCTGAAGCAGGGCGAGGCATCGCCTCACCTGGAAGCGCAAGGGGGAAGGGAATCCGTTTTCCTAGCCAGGGGAACTGAGAAACACAACACCTGGAAAATCGGGTAACTCCCACCCCAATACTGCGCT
>NW_016808811.1:2483435-2497227 GCF_001698545.2 Rhinopithecus bieti
GTGAGACCCTGTCTCAAAAAAATAAGAATAATAAAAAAATAAAATAAAATAAAATGTCCCTACTGGAATTATTTAAAACATGACATATGCATTTGTGACCATGAGCACAATAAAGTACTTAAGGCCTATATTATAGGCCGTCTAAAAAGGAGGTGAGTCACCCATAACATCAAAGACTTATGTACCTGGGAGCTAAAACCTGATTAAGACACAAAGTCACCGAAGAAAACCACTTTTCAAAATTTTGTTAACGTCTTTCACAAGCATGGGCATAAAACACTCTACTTTTTCTGGATGACAGCACCACCCCTCCACCCCCATCACCCACAGAATGCCCTGTAGCATGTGTCAGAGAGAAAGGCTCTGCAGCTCTAACCTTTCCAAATTCAGGGCACTATGGCTCAAAATCCAATTCTACTTGCACTAGGGGGGTCTTATGGATTAAAATTTTCCTTGTTTTGGGGTCTCATGTGAAACTGGTCCCAGAGAGATTTCTTAGAGCACAGGGTCCATTTTATTATGCTTTAATAATTTATTTCAATATATATTTATTCATTGCTTAGTATCCGAGGACATATGTTCTATAGGCTAACAATATGCTATTGAAACAAAAAAGAATTACTGACTTTATGAAGCATTTGTAGTATCAGGCAAGGCATCCAGTAAACAGACAAATAATACATGCATTGATAAGTACAAGGGAAGAAAAACAAACCACTTAACAATTGATGGAAAGTAGAAAGTGTGCTACCTAAGATAACACAGTAGGAAAGTCTGATCTGAGGAGGTGAAATTTCAAAACAGATTTAAATAAAATGAGGGAGCAAGCCATAGAATTACCAGTCAATAAGGTCTTTCTAGACAGAGATTATAGCAGTTTTGTGGACCCTGAGATAGGTGTATTTAAGGAACTGCAAGGGGGCCTGTCTGTCCATAGTATGTTAAATGAAGGAGAGAGTGGTAGGGCTAAAGGTTGGAAAGAGCGCCAGAAACTGTAGATTGTGAGGTTTCTGTAGGCCTTGATAAGAATTGCTTGTTACTTTGTGTGATGTACAGCTACAGCAGGGTTTTAAACATGGAACTGTTATACTCAGATTTGTCTTTTAAAAGAATCACTTTTGCTGCTCCAAGATGACTAGACCAGGGAGGCAATGGTGGAAGTAGGGAGGCCAGTTAGGAGGTAATTGTTCAGGAGAGAGATCGTGGGGTTTGGAACATAGTGCAAAGGGTAAACAGCCACCATAATGTGGAATATGTTAGAGGTTATGCTGGGAAAATTCACTTAGCACTGAATATGGGGTGTGAGAAAAAGAGGGGTCACTGATGACCCCCCTTTGCTTTTATTATTTCCAGTTATAACATCATGGAAAATTATCTGCATTTCAACTGACTAGTGTTGTCTTTTATAAATCTATAAAATATACTAATATATATATAATATACTGTATCGCAACTCCATTTTCAGCTGGACTTGAACTTCTTCAAAAACTTTATGCTTATCTGGATCTAAACATGGATCCCTGGAACTCTAATTGATGAGCAGCTATACCAAAAACATGTCCAACCTCTATTCTAAAGTAAAATGATGATTGGCAGCATATCACTATATTTTACAGGCATATTAATATACTTTAAATAGCATATGATTTATCTGGTCATGCTTGTGTGGGTTCATGTAGCAAAATGTAGCATTCATGTTATACTAAATGAGCATTTACTATATTGAAAATACATAATTGTGGAGTGACAGAAAGCCAATTATGATTAATTGTTCTTAAGAAACGTGTAGTTAAGGGAGGTAACACAATGCTAATTCCTGTTGATTGATGTCTTAGGATGCAGTACGATTGCTAAAAACACTACCAATTATATAGCATATGAATTTAGACCATCTTCTGGATTGACAAAATATAATGCCAATCTGGCCAAACTACACATATCCCTAAATCAACCAAGCAACTGAGGAACAACCTTCACATGGGGTAAACATTTTTTCTTTGGAGCAGTCAGTTACAAACAAGAACACCACTGGATCGACAAATGTCAATAATATATTCAAAATGATGGTGAGTGCAAACACAGATATGATATGGGTAATCAAAAAAGGTTTATTTAAAGTCAAAAGAAGAAAGCCAGGACAATCAGGACACACAGCAGATAAATTAGTCTCATTCTTCAGTAACGGACCTGCAAATGCCTTGGTTGTCCCAGCTGTCCTCACTAGTGGAACTGAGTTACAGATGGTAAGCCTGTGTGAAGGCGGCACCCCGTTTTTGACTTAGCCATACATATACAAAGTTAAATCTGAACATGATTCAATCTGTTCTAGATATATGCTGGAGAGAGTAGCAACTGGATTGTTTGCACTCAATCAGTCTCAAAATTATCAAATACAATATAAGTGCAGGGTGCAGTGAAACACATGCATAGGCCAGGACAGCATTACCATTCACCGCTCTCACTTTCCCAAACAATAGTTTGGACAAGCATGCACTCAACGGGATCAAGAGTCAGGTACCCAGAATTCCCTGTGTCATTCTATTTTGCAGAAATTTTGTAGTCTACTAATAATTTTTGGAACATAAATGTAAATGAAGTACATTTACATCAGTTTGAAAGAGAAACCAATAATTTTTAAAAAGAGTGGGATTTATAAGGTGGTCAAAGCAGGTAAGATGCCTTTGTGCCTTTTCTTCATATTATTGAGTAACTTGAAAATAGCAATAGTACAGCTGGAGAGAAATATCTAGATTGGGCCTTATATAGTGTCCTTCTATTTCCCTGTCTGAAAGGGCTTATAGGAAATCCTTAAGTTTGCTGGAGGTACGGGGACAAGTGGCAGGTGGCTAATGATGGCACAGAAGAAAGGAATGACAGGAGAATCACCGCCCAGCTCTCAAAGGATCTGTGGTGTAAGGGAGAGCCTGAGCTGGCTCACCTGGTCAGTGAGGCAGACAGCCATCTCTATGCATTGACAGTCAGGAAAACACACTCAGGGTTGTGCCAGGTGTTGACACTTGGCATCTAAGACTAGAAGTGATGTTGACGAGTGTGACAAGGCCCTTGACCCCAAGGACAGCACATAGGACACAGCCTTCCTCTTCCCTTTTCAACACAAGGTTATATAAGCTCCCACCTTGTCCCAGATAATCTTGGAAAGGAATAATAAAAAATGATACCTCTTGCCTGGGAAGGTAATGCCCTGTTAGGGAGTTCTGTGAGCTAACTCAATATCTATCTACACAGAAATTGTGGAAAGTAAGGAAGACTGGGTTTTACTTGGCAAGTTTAATTTTCTTCTTGTTTTTATTATTCCAACTTTAGGAATACGGGCTCCAAACAACATGAGATCAGTTATAGAAAAAAATAAAAAAAAAAAGAAAAGAAAATTTGGGTATGTTTGACTTATCATGATTACATTTCTGTCTTCCTACACAAGTTATTTTTGCTATTATGTAAATTATAAGAGCTAAGTCAGAAAAATAAATATATGATGGGGAAGAAAAGGAAACGTAAAAACCATTTCAATTGCATTAATACTCTCAAAATACCTGTCTATGAATGAGACAGCCAATTTACAGAATAAAATACTTTGGCTCTAATAGGCATCCTAAATAGATAACATTTATTTCCAGACTGCCTTTTTAATGCTGTGAGGTCACTCCACAGCTTTTTAGAAAGCAGTCTTTGTGGCAATAACAACAGGCTCCTCCACAAATTACTCAGGTCTATTCATATTTCTGGATATTCACACAGCTATCATATACAAATCTGACACTTTGAATAATTCAAAACTTTCTAGTTTCTTTCAATGCTGGGCATTTACTGTCTCAATCTGTGTTGTACATGCATGGCACATACCTGTCTCTATTAATGGCATTTGTCTTGTCAGTATCATCTGCTTTATATTTCAATTTCCTGGGCAGAAGCAAAGTTGATTTGGCAGAAGAATAAAAAATCCTATAACCCTTTGGTACGTTCTAATCAGGTTCCAGCCACAGTGGGTATTTAACTCTGTATTTTCAAACTCAACTAATGCTTCATTGGAGATCTGAGGTTCCTTGGCAGATGCCTAGTCTACTTGGCAGGAGAACAAAAAAGATGGTTGTAATCTTTTGGTATTTTCTACTCAAATGACAGCCTCAGTAACACTGAACTCCATATTTTCAAACTTGATTTATATAGTAGTTCACTGGAGAACCTGAAATATTCCAATTAATTTGGGAAATCTATCATGGAGAGAAATACTGTATAGGTAGATTGGGACCAAATTAGGAGTGATTATGTTTGTGTTTTTAACTGTTTATACCATCATTTATTTCTGAAAATACTAATGCTTAGGTATTTTATGTATGTTATAATAAAACACTATAAATTAAATGCAAGAGGAAGGATTTTAAAATGAAAGGAACATAAAATGTAAGCATAGAAGGAGGAATTTGTACACCACAACAACTGTTACTTCTGAGTTAGGCAAGACTGAATTTAAACATCGGTTCCATCCCTCAGGAGCTGCACAAGCTTGGCAGGGAAAGTTGTTCAGACTCTCCAAGCATTAGTGTATATATCTACAAAACAGAGCCAGTAATTCTCACCTCCTGGTATTGTGAGTGGTAAGTGTAGCAATGTAGGCAAAATACTTAGGATAGTACTTAGCTTCCTTCATATTAGTACATAATAGGGTTCAATAATTACTAGTATAACCGGGAGTTAAAATGGAACTTTTTTCATTATTATACTTTCAGTTCTAGGTTACATGTGCAGAACATGCAGTTTTGTTATATAGGTATACACATGCCATGGTGGTTTGCTGCACCCATCCACCCGTCACCTACATTAGGTTTTTTGCCTAATGTTATCCCATTCCTAGCCCCCCGCCACCCACAGGTCCCGGTGTGTGATGATCCCCTCCCTGTGTCCGTTTGTTCTCAAAAACTGGAACTCTTTCTGCTTGGTTTTAGGAGCTAACTTAATAAATATTGCATATTCCAAAGTAAAATGCTAGTTCACTTCTGCTGGATTTTCAAATCACTTTAGTTACCACTACAGAAAATTGTCTTGCACATTTTCTCAATCATCCCCTATCGAAATCCTCAGACATTGCCACTATTCTGATTGTTTTCTTATTATCATACATGACATTTGTTTGTTCAAGAACTTAACAGACACAGAATCACACTGTATATACTCTTTTAACTGAGGGTTCCTTCATGCCACACAGTGTTTCTGAGATCATTCATACTGTTATATGATCAATAGTGTGTTCCTTCTTACTGCTGAGTAGTATTCTTTTGTGTATATCACAATTTGTTTATCCATTCACCTTTAACAGACAGCAGGACTCTTCCTAGTTTTAGGTAATTTTGAATAAGCTAGCTGTGGTTATTCTTGTACACATATTTTTGTGAACATATGTTTTATAATTCTTGGGTAAATACCTAGGAATGAAATTGCTGGGTCACAGTGCATATCTGTATTTATCTTTATAAGTAAATGCACAAACTTTTTCTAAAGTGGTTAGACGATTTTATAGTCTTGACAACAATGAATGAGAGTCTCAGCATCTAAAATCTTTGCCAAGATTTGGTGGTTTCATTCTCTAAAAAAATTTTAGGTATTCAGGTGGTGTATTTTAGGCATTCCATTGTTAATTTGTTTGCTTTTCATCTACTTAGCAATTATTAAAAGGTGAAAAAAATACTAGGGAAGGGAAAGTACATCAACCACCTCCTAGGCTAAAATGCATTGTTAAGGTGTTTTATAGTGTTAAAAATAAAACTCATAATTATAACTAGGAGACAGCTCACCATCAAAATACACAAAGTAAACCTTAAAAGGGACTTTAGTTGGCAATGTAACTTGAAAAAAATATTCTTCCACATTTATTTTTTCCAACCTTCTATCACCTTCATTCTAATTATGTATACAGGTAGGCTGTGAGAGCACTATGCCCATGTGTAAAATGAAAAGAAAATGACAACATTTTTGCACATATTAGAATATCTTCTTTCTAAAATCAGTGAGATCAGTGGTAGGAAACTGATGGCTTATTCTAGAATATTAGTTTCCAGAACAGAGATGCATCCTTGCTTTATCACATACCTATCCATCTTTCAACCCACTCATCTATGTTACATGCCACCATATCCTGTTCTTAAATAAGGTTATCACAAGTTTTCCAGTTAATTTTATTCAACTCCCTTTAAAAGTTTATTTCACAAGGAAGCAAACTTCTCCTCTCTAACATCTCCAGATGGCCTCCACCAGACCTGCTGTCATTCCAAGTGTTCAATTCCCCCAAATGATCCATCACACCATGGTGTATTTATAATAAATAAAGGTTAAAAGATCATAAAAACAGGACCATATGCCCAGACATGTTGTGTGTACCTTGGCAATGGGAACGTAAGGACTAAGTCAGATTAAATTCAGCTTGCCAAGAAACCAGATCAAAACTAGGGGAAAAAAATCTGTCATAAAGGCCAGGGAGCTTAACAACAGTTCACTTAAGGGTAGTGAGGAGAAGAGTGGCCAATTTACCTATATGTCTGCCAGATATTTTCTGGCAGATGGCCAGGAAAAAAGTTTACAGCATGACTATGGAGGAGTATTAAAAAATTTGGGTTTCTCATAAGTACACGTTAAATTCCACCAAGAAAGCTTCCCCTTGTTCAGTCTGTGACTGTAATATTGCCCTTTCAGACATGATCGGGCACATTCAGGGTGGTTTGGCCATAGACTAATATTGTCTTTTCGCATGGTGTTCTTGATTGTCATCTCATACCCAGACCACTGTATTCTTGTTCACATTTCTCTATAGCACTTACCACCATCTAATAACCATGAAATTTATTTACTCATTTTGTGTGTTGGTTGAACTCATCCACTAGAATAAAAGTTTTGTGACCACAGGGATTTTTGCTGCTTCTTTGGTTATTTGGCTGTGCTGAACCTGCTGAGCCTGTGGCACAGAGTGCTCAGTATGTATTTGTGGAATGCATATATCAATGATTGAACACATGGAACACTTAGGCATCACTGGGTGACATTGCAGGAGAGAATTTTATATTAGTGCTGTGCACACCAAGGAGTCTTCCAAAGCTAAATGTGATGATTTAAAGCCACAGATCTTACATGTATTATAATATATATGATATATAATATATACACACACACTGGAAAATTAAGAAGCTTAAGATTATTGGAACCAAAGTAGACCATGTCTAACTCACCTATCCAGAAGAAGTGATTAAAATAAGGAGTTAAACAAATGTCCGAAGGCAGTCTGTAAGTTGAAGTTTCTCCATGTGAAGTTGGCAGGCTTAGATATAAAACCTTCCTTAAATCCAGATTACAGACCTTGACCTCAAGCAGAGTTATTTCAATATAATCAGAAATATCAGAACTACATGATAGTAGAAAAGTTATCAATATGTTCTAGGCCTTAAAGTTTCAATCAGTCATACTTCAAGAATTACTTCGGAAAACTGTTCTAGTGCATGTTAAGAAGATAGGCTAGTAGCAGTGATCTTTTGCACAATTATTTAAATTTAATTTGTTAGTAATCTAATGAATTATTTTAATTAAATAAATAACATTATTTCTTAATGATAATTCAACTATATAAAGAAATGCATGTCTCAACAAATTCAGCTGTTCAAATGCATTTGTTCAAAACTGAAGCAGAATATTTTCCCCACAACAAACTTTACACCTTGACCATATTTTTAAAATAATATACAAAACTTATTATCAGTAGCAGAGTAGTGTCCTTTTTAGTAAAGAAAATTATTAAGAGCACATTATACTGGGGAGAAATGATGGTGAAGTCATTTAGCAGGAGTTCTGCTGACAGAAACGACTCCTACCTACCTCAGAACCAAGAATAAATGGGGCTAATATCATGGTAGAATTGTCATTTAGTTACAAAAAATTGCAAATAATACATACTAAACACACTGTGTCCCCTTGTTAGACATATTCTTAACCTCATTCTTATTTTCCCATTCATTAAAGTGCAAAATAAATTGATCTCAAGTCAGACTCATGAAAAGTGGGACTGAACTGTTTAACAGCCTAAGAAAAGTGACTATGATATATGCTTTGTCTTATTAGATATAAGAAAACAAAGAATTTTCTCTATATAGTTTATATATTATTATATTAATTACTTTTGTTTCTAGTGAGTGGAGAAGCTAAGCATTGAGATCCATAAAATCCTTTATTTTCTTTGTTTGGAAGTTTTACAACTCTTCCCAAACCCTGCGTCATTGTTTTACCCTTTGATAATAAAAATCTTTCTGCACTAGTAGAGAAACACAAAAGGCAGAGATATTCCTAGAATCCACAACTGTCCATGCGACAGGACTATTTCAATAGTATGAAGAAATAACCCAGAGAGTAACCAGGATTGCGACTGAACTTGAAACTCTGGGACCCAAGGGCTACTTGAAAGAATCAGGGATATTAAGCCACAGATGTAAAAACGCTGGAAGAACACGAAAACTCTCTGCCTCTCAGAACTAATATAACGAATAAATGAGATTCTGCATACAAAACAACACAGTGCCTGGTATCAGTCAATGACCTTCAGCTAGTGTCTTAGTCAGTTTGGGCTGCTATAACAAAATATCATAGGCTGGGTGGCTTCTACAACAAATATGTATTTCTTGCAGTTCCGGAGGCTGGGAAGTCCAAGATAAAGGTGTTAGCAGTTTCACTGTCTGGTTAGGGTTTATTTTATGATTTGTAGATGGCTGTCTTCTTGCTACGTCCTCACAGAGGAGAGAGAGAGCTTGTGTCTCTTCCTCTTTTTATAAGCGCATTAATCTCATCATGAGGGCCTCATCCTTATGACCTACTCTAACCTACATTTCCTCCCAGAGGCCACACCTCCAAATACAATAACATTGCGAATAAAGGCATTAACATAAGAATTTTGGAGAAATACAAACATTCAGTCCATATTAGCTATTTCTTAGTGACAAGTGCACTCTGCTTTGGTGAGGTTAAGCTCCTTCCTGGAGCTGTGACTATTGCCAGCAGAGTACACCTTGTGGGAGAGCTGACACCTCCTCCACCACAGTAGTGGAGACCTCAGTAGGCTTCTCTTCAGGGATGCTGAAGTAATCATAATCCCTGCCACAAGGACCACCAGGCCTGAGGAGATCAAGGCCTTCTGGGCACAAAAGAGGCTGAGTATTGGTGGAGGTGAGAGAAGAAAGGCAGGTGTTTGCAATACCATAGAGACACTTTTGAAAATAAATTGGTTCACAATTTTTGCATTGCATTTTCAAAATTAATTCAATTATTTGTTGATAATCAATCAATTGTTGATCGTCATAAATTAAGCAGAATTATTGCTCTCTCAGCACCTCTATTGACTTTCTATATACTTAATATAGGAAGTCAATATTTAGAGGCAGTCTTCACACAATTATGACATAATGTTAAGTGAAAAAGTCAAATATAGAAGTAGATCTGCGCTATCATAATGGTAGGAATTTATTTACACCTATGGACAAAAACTATAAGAAAACACAAGCTTTAAAATGTATTATGTTAGCATGGTGTGAATGTGAGTCAACTGTTTTTCATCTTTATTTTGTTCCTCTAATATTATGAAATATACATTAATGTATGTAAATAATATCTCATGTATCTTTTGATTTGTTTTGAAACTTTTGATTTAAATACTTGAGCCTTGTACTTACTCTTACCTTTGGGAAAATACAATAAATTTTAATAATTCTATTTCAAAGGGGCCAGGAGAAAGTATACAAAATGAAAGGCATATTTTACAGTTATTCTGAGGAAAATTAAGTAATAATTTACATACGCATAGCAACAAATATATACAATCTACATTTTAATAGAACCAACATTGAAAGTCTTTTCCAAGCATATCATTCTTATCATACCTTTTGAGATAGAAAACTCAAAATGTTAACACTGTATCATGTCATATAACATAATAGCGCAAGATCAAGATTTGATCTTGCGCTATTATGTTATATGACATGATACATGTTTCTTCTTTTAACCTCATATTCCTTTTTTGTAAAATTTGAGTGATAACACCTTCCTCATTGGGTGCTTCAAGGTTTAAGAATTGAGAAAAATGTTTCAATACACCACAGGGATGAGGGCATAAGTTTTGGTTTGGATATATTTATTTTAAGTTGCCTTTAAGATGCCCGTGTACAAAGGTGAAGATAGGAATGACGATAGTTCAAAGGAAAGGTCTAAGTAAACCACATAATCCTAATAAGGCATTAGATTCAGTTTATGTCACTAAAATGATTATGTCCCCCTCAACACTGTATAATTCATTAGAAAGACAATATTGAGTGCTAATATATGAGCAATATTATTCCCATATTATCATTTTTCAAAGTATTCCTGAGCTTATGTTTTATTTTAAATATGAAATACTTCTCTCTCTATATATATGTATTCATATGACTCATATGCTTGCTTTACAGGGGTCCTAAATTTCCTGATTGAGTAATTCAACACTTGGAATCAATATATGCAGGAGTAATTCAAATATTGGCCTGAGAAAAAAAACTCCACGTCTAGTGGTCTTGACTATGTCCATTATGTTTTCAGTTCCATCACAGGTCCCTCAGATGCAGAAAGCTATGCATTTCCAATTTTTCTCTTGTCTACCCAATGAGAGGTCCAGAAATGTCTAATCTTGTAAGGGTAGTGACTTAAAATATATCATGGTCTTGGAGAACAAGCAATTAACTAGATTTTATGGAGCCCTTCAGCCGATTGTAACACTTCTTCTTTAAACATACTTTTCTTATTTTTGAATGCTCCCCTAGCTGGGTCTCCAAAGTCAGTCATTTCACCTCTTGTCTGTGCAGATCACCAAGCAGTGTGTTACTCACGTTGATGCTTTTCGGAGCAGAGATCATGATCTTCAGTGATGATATTTGATTTAAATTTTTCTATTACCCATAGCCATTCTATTTACTTATTTTGCTCTTATTTATATGATCTGCTTTGCTACATTAGATGTATTTATCCTCACTTTCATTTTTCAGAAAAGTGGTGAACTAAAAATTTTATATCTATTTTCAAAAGATGGATATCTTAATGTAATAAAATTATTATTTTAACACAATAGATAAACATTAGTATGAAGACTCTGTCAGATCAGGCTTTTTAAAAAATGAAACAATGTGTGATTAGTAACAAGAGTTTTCTGAGTGAATCACTTTTGACATCTTTAATTAAAACCTGAAAGAATTTGAGAACCAAATTTTTTCCTACTCTTTTCAGTTAACTAAGGATTGAGGTGGACAACGAGAAAGGTAATTTCTCCAAAATACATCTGGTAAAAGGTTTTTTAAAATACAGATCCTTAATTTTACTTATCAGCAAGTTATTGATCTATTGGTGGATAAAATCCTACCTTATAAAGCTCTTAGTGCTAACTGGGAAAGCTTCCTCGTGCCATAGACGTTCTACTGAAAACTTATGCACTTTGAAGGTAAGGAGATGTGGGGCTGGGCGTGCTTAATCACAAAAGAATTGTCTTCCCTAAGTTTGGCAATTAAATTTATCAGGTATTATCTCTATATGAGGAGGCTATTTTACAAATAGTCACATTCTATTTTTTAAGTTTATCATTTTCAAATGTTGGATTTTCTTGAAATGACATTTTATAAACATAAATGTGGCTGTCTCGTGTGTCTCTAAATATTTTTCTGGTTTCACTTAGTACACTCTGTGTAATCACACATTTACCTGTCCTGTTTCATTGTCACCTCTAGCACATTATTTGACCCATAGTATCTGATTGATCTATACGAAACAGATGTTTTTGCAGGTCAAAATATGGCCAAATGTTTTAAATGAATGTCTAGTCCTTATGATTTTTTCATTTTAAGAATATAAGTTTATCAGATATGCTATGTGAAAATTTTTAAAGCAGCTTGCTTTATGCAGAATTTAAAAGATAGATATTAGAAGGTATAGATACAGAGATAGAAGTATAACACAATAATATAAAATTTTCAGATTATCTTAAAACTATGCACAGGCTTTTACTAAAGCTGAGAATGGACATTTAAAACATACTTTAATTCACAAAAATCAAAGATTTCTTAGTGTTAGAAGTGACCTTGGATATCATACTTAGTCTACTTTTTCAGAACAGGATACTTCTTACAATGAAGCACTCACTAACACCATGTAATTCAGAGTCAGAGTCAGAAATCTTTTTATCATGCTGAGCGGAAATACCTTTCTGACAGCTTCTCTTGGTCCACAGGCTATTCTTTGGAGCAACACATACCTATTCTAATCTGTCTTCCACATGACAGTCCTTTTAAACATCTGAGAAAATACATATTGTGACTGTCTAAATCTGCTTCTTTCTTGAGTACACATCCTCAATTTCTTTCATCATTTCCCAGGTGATAAAGATTTGTCATCCCTCCTCTCTTTCCAGCCACCTGCAGCTTGCTAATGCCTCTCTTCCAGATGAGGCCTGACAAGAAAAGAGCACAATGACACTGCAGCACCCTCTGTTCTGGATCCAAGCTTCACAACTATTGAATGATAGCAATCTAATGCTCCCTTTCCACTTTACAAAATTTTGTCTTTTTTTTGTTTTTTTGTTTTGTATATCTGTATTTTTTAAATCTGCCAACAAATGACCATGATTGAAGTTATTTTCTACACAAACTCAGTAATATTACTAATATCTCAGCTAGAACAACACCTTATGCTTGTCTGGTTCTAATTAGTTGATCCAAGGATTTTTTTATAGTCCTAAAAATAAACAGTATAATAACAATTGAATTTGGGCACTAATATCCATCTGCTTTTTTTCGTTCTTTCATTCTTTTTTTTTTTTTTTTCAGATGAACTCTCCCTCTGTTGCCCAAGTTGGTGTGCAGTGGTAGTATCACCACAACCTCCATCTCCTGGGATCCTGCCCACCTTAACTGCTCAGCTGGGATCACAGGCACGTACCAGCACGCCTTGCTTTTTTTTTTGTTTTGTTTTGTTTTGAGAGGCGCGGTTTCACCATTTCACCCTGGTTGATTTCGAACTCCTGGACTCAAGTGATCCGCCGACCTCGGCCTCCCAAACTGTTGTGTAAGCCACCATGCATGTTTGCCTGCTTCTTAAATAATAAAATGACACTATTTCAAATTTTATAAAAAATAAATAATTTTTAAAATGATTGTCTTACTTTGTTTTATGTTATAGGTAAAAGCGTTGGCGTTTATCATTGTAGCATTGATTCAGTTTTCCCATATATGTCCCTTTCCTCACACAGCTGTCTCTGAATAAAGTTATGAGAAATAGCTTGTAGCAATGAGTCAAATTACACACACTAAATTGCAAATTTTTAAATATTTTAAATTATGTAAAATCTTATTTACAAATAGCAAGTAAAATGTTTGCTTCTGATATTTAAGACTATTTTTTCATATCATTCTGATACTAATACTTTTTCTTAAATATGGAAAGATCAGCATGACAAATAATCACTGATTTATTACTAGATATGTTAGATTTATTAAGCAGGCCAAGATGCTCTTGAACCAAGTTTAAATTATAATTTTTAATTCAAATCTGGATTATTGTAGTGATTCCTCCTTGGATGCTAATTACACCAGTGATTTCTTCACTATTTTTGTTCTCTCACAGTACTTTTCTTCTGCCATGGTTTGTCATTTAATTTTTCTTGAATTGCAAATGTGAGAAACTGGACTCAAGGCATATTTTTTTTTTTTTTTTTTTTTTTTTTTTTTTTTTTTTTTTT
>NW_016808811.1:2497489-2500024 GCF_001698545.2 Rhinopithecus bieti
CACCCAGGCTGGAGTGCAGTGGCCGGATCTCAGCTCACTGCAAGCTCCGCCTCCCGGGTTTACGCCATTCTCCTGCCTCAGCCTCCCGAGTAGCTGGGACTACAGGCGCCCGCCACCTCACCCGGCTAGTTTTTTGTATTTTTTAGTAGAGACGGGGTTTCACCATGTTAGCCAGGATGGTCTCGATCTTCTGACCTCGTGATCCGCCCGTCTCGGCCTTCCAAAGCGCTGGGATTACAGGCTTGAGCCACCGCGCCCGGCCTCAAGGCATATTCATGAAGGTTTCTATCACTGGAATTTTGTCTCCTCAGTAACTTAACAGAGACTGATTAAGGACCTTCAAGTGAAAAACGTTCTTGTAAGGTGAAATATCACCTTTAAGTTTTTCCTTTTCTTTTCTTTTCCACTTTTTATTGTTTGTAGATAATATATTTCCCCTTTCACAAAGAGTACAAGACACGTAACTTACTGATCATGGCACATTCCACTGACTTCCACAGTGATCCAGTTTAGTAAATATTCTGATTATTCCAATTTTACAGGTGAAGAACCTGAGAAAATGAAGGTTTGCTCCAAATCATGCAGTTTGAATTACTAGAGTTGGGATTCAAACTAATGCTTCCTGATGACAAATTCCATATAATTTCATACTTGCAGACTCCAAGTTTTAATGCTTCGAAAAGGCGTACTGTGGAACTATTGAAATAATATAAAATGAGATTATAAATGTAAACTATTTGTATTCACATGTAGTTAGCCTGAAAACAAATTCCAAATATTTCATTTAGGGAAATTTGTATTTTGTTTGTAATACATATTTATGACTATTTAAAATAAATATTCAATGTTTTATTTATCATAATACTAGCAGTTAAATCATTTCAGTTTGCTATGATTATTCATTAGAATAAACATACTTTCATAGAGAAGCCTCCCTTCCAGTTACAAGATGGTATTGAATTCTTGTTTCATCTCTTGTTAGGCTTTTATCTAATTTACAAAAGGTACAAGATGCAAATATAATAATAAAACTTGCCAGCAAACGCTTTATAAGACATCAAGTATTTCAATCACCCAAAAGTATGACCTTTAATGAATTATTGTTTAACCAGGCAGTTCAAAATAGGGGAGACTTAGAGGAGCAGCAGAAGCAAGCAGAAAAATTTATCTAAAATATTGACAGGTAGCAGCCTGAAAATAAAATTTCTAAGGAAAGCAATGGAATTATATTTTGTGGTCATGAATATGTTTAATGTAGATTTTTGTAATTGTAATAGCATAGCTTTTGCAATTAATTGTTTACTTTCATTAAATTATTTTATATAATTATTTTTATGATTGTTTCTATTAGTAATTGTTGCTTTAGAGAAAAATCTATCTGTACTTGCTTTCTTTGCTTTTTCTCCTACTATTTGATCTCAAATGCACTTAGACCAGGCTTTCAGTTCCGGCATAACTTCCACGCCATTGCAAAACCTCTTAGCAAGTAACAGTAACACCAAAACAAATAAAAAATCACTCCTAAATTCTTATCTAACCAATAACAGCTTTTGTCATGGCTTTTCACTTCCTGCTTAAAACTTTACAATCTACATCACTATTCTTCACTTGTTCTTTCAATCTCTGTAGGTGCTCCTTCTCAGGTCTTTCCCCCCGCCCACACCCCGCCCCTAATTATCCACATCTCTGTAATCTGTTTTTGTCCACATAATCCTTACTTTTCCTGTCTTCTTTTAGAGTATTGTCAGACACACCAGTGCAGACTTTCAATTTTATATCTCCAGTCAACTCAGCTTTCTTATACTCCAAATTTGCATGTCCTGCTGACTATTTTACATCTTTGCTAGTATATCAACTATGCACCCACACCTGTCTGGAAATGATCTCCTTAATCTTCCCATCCCAAAACTGCTTTCTCTGACACTTGCCCAATCTCAATAAGAAGAATCTTGTTTCTACTTGTCTAGGCAACTCCCACCCTCTAGTTCCGATAGAACAAAATACTGGGATTATCCTCTATGCTTTCCCTTTTCTTACATGTCATATCTAATCGAACAATAATTGCTTAAAATGTAAATTAAAACACGACATTGCTCAATTCAAAACTCTCCAGCAGCTTGCTATCTACCCTTCCAGAGAGTGGAAACCAAAGTCCACACAATGTCTCACATTGATGTATTTTTTTTTCTAAAAAATGATTTTGGTTTTATCCCACCAGCTCTCTGATCTCACTTTTTTCACTCTCCATCTCACTCTTCTCTACTTCAATCAAAAACATTCTTGCTTCAGGGCATTTTCTTTTTTTTCTTTTCTTTTGCTTTCTTTTCTTTTCTTCTTTTTTTTTTTTTTTTTTGCTCCAAGTCTCGCTCTGTTGCCCATGCTGGAGTGCAGTGGCGTGATCTCGGCTCACAGCAAGCTCCGCCTCCCGGGTTCACGTCATTCTCCTGACTCAGCCTCCCGAGTAGCTGGGACTACAGGCACCCGCCACCATGCCTGGCTAAGTTTTGTGTGTGTTTTTTTTTTTTTTTTTTTTTT
>NW_016808811.1:2500083-2516910 GCF_001698545.2 Rhinopithecus bieti
GTAGAGATGGGGTTTCACCGTGTTCGCCAGGATGGTCTCGATCTCCTGACCTCGTGATCCACCCGCCTAGGCCTCCCAAAGTGCTGGGATTACAGGCGTGAGCCACCGTGCCTGGCCACTTCAGGACATTTTCACTTGATGTCCCTTCTGTCGCCAAAAAAATCCACATGACTGTCACCCTTACATGTTTTATGCCTCAGAGTAAACACTGCCTCAGCAAAAACGTCTTCCAGAATCTCCCAGAAAAACGAAAGCAAAAAACCACCCAACCATAACATTCTCTATCCCTTTAACTTAGATTTATTTCTGCTAAGACATTCATCACTTCAAAGTATTGTACATTTTATTCATTAATATCTTCATTTTCATAGTAGAAAGTGAATTTCAAAAGGATAACTTTTTTTTTAATTTTAATGTTTTCATTTTTAATTTTTGTGGGTAGATAGTAGGTGTATACATTTATGGAGTACATAAGATGTTTTAATGTAGGCATGCAATGTGAAATAGGCACATCATAGAGATGGGGTATCCATCCCCTCAGCATTTATCTATAGGGATAAGGATTAATAAAATGATTCATGGCTATATTTCTAGTTCACTCATAATGGGCACTATATATATATGTATATATACACACATATGTATATTTCACAGATATATATATATATGTGAATGAACAAAATACATAAAATTGATTAAGCACCAACAAAACTCCTAGAAAATTAGAAAAAAGGTGTTATAATGATTTTCATAGATTTAACACATTTTATAACAAAAGTTGACACAAATTACATAAATATAAATAAAATAAGCAAATACAATAAATGAGCATATACAAATAGAGAAAATACGAATAAGAAAAGAAAATGGAAGATATCATAAAACCTAGTACGGTTTCTTGGCTCCCATTTTGGCTTTGATTTTACATGAGCCAAAGCAGAATGAAATACTATAAATGACATTATTTTACAGAACCAGGGAGATTAAAATAAATACCCACCCCAGTTCTCACTGAATGTTAAAAATAGCAACAAAATACAATTAAACAGCAACAAGAAAAGTTATCCCCAAAATGAACAATGGTTCTCTGTTGTAGGAAAAAACAGACATTCTCCACCTCTCATTCCATCCCAACCCCCTAATGGAACCCTGTCAGACATGGTGGACACCATGCCCTACTCATTCTTGTGATTTGAATATTACCAAATATCATTATGTCTCTCAATACAAATAAATAGCAAAGACCAAAATGCAATTCAATAGAAGCAGTTTTATGAACTAAAAATGATGAGATTCAAGTACAGAGCTGTTTGATCAGGCTGGGTGGAAAGATGAGTAAGTCAAACATTTTTAAATGAGTAGATATTATATAGCAGATATCTCATTGTGTTGCATATTTAAAGATGCTTTGTGTTCATAACAGTATACAATTAACACCTACTTATAATACTAATGTAAATGGAAGGAACCACTTTCAAAAAAAATATAGAGAAAAATCAATTTTCTATTTTATGGCAATTTAATTTTTACAAATAAGTTTATGAATTTAAACTATAGCATGTAATATGGCATATAATACTCTGAAATATCCTATAGGTGAATATTTTTTCAATTTTAATGTGATAGTAGTCATTTCAATAGCAAAGAAAACATTTAGTACATATTTATTCTGTTTTGATTTTTTAAACTTTTATAGAACATAGAAATAACTACTGATATTATACTTTCAATATTCCAAAAAAAGACTTCTTATACATTTTTTTCTTTGAATAGCCTCAAGTGGAAAATAATAGATAGTCCCAGAAAAATATGTAACTTACTATTTGACTGTAACATTTATAAATTTACTTAAATTCCACAGCTACAACATGTTTTTCAAAAGTCTCTTCTAAGATTATGCTTATCTTCATTTCACATACACCCTAATATTAGGAAAAAAGTGAATGGACTGTCCCTTCTCTGACAAGATATAGAGAAAAATTATTAAGATATACACTGATTCCCCTTCTAGCTTCAAAAGGTATGAAGAAATCCTCCATATGTGTCCTTATGTGATTTCAAATCTGTACCCCAAGCATGTTTCCCTTTTACTATTGTGAACTGTCATGCTGTCACAGTGATCTTCTTTCTATATCCACTGTTTAGTAAACATTTTAGCTCTTACTGTTTTTTTTTTTTTTTTTGAGATGGAGTCTCACTCTGTCACCTAGGCTGGAGTGCAATGGCGCGGTCTAGGCCCACCGCAACCTCTGCCTCCTGGGGTCAAGCGATTCTCCTGCCTCAGCCTCCCAAGTAGCTGGGATTATAGGCACCCACCACCATGACCGGCTAATTATTGTATTTTTAGTAGAGACAGAGTCTCACCATGATGGCCAGGCTGGTCTGAAACTCCTGACCTCAGGTAATCCTCCTGCCTTAACCTCCCAAAATGCTAGGATTATGGGAATGAGCCACCGCACCCAGCTTAGTTCTTATTCTTGCCTAGTTTATAAGACGTTAAGAAAATTGTGGAATAAATAGAAAAAAAGTCACTTTTATTTCACAATAAAGATAATTAGTATTAGAAATATAAGACAAATCATAAAATAAATGTTACTTTAGGAATTCCACAACCAATTATTTATTTCCTGCATGACATACCTGTTTGAGGCCATGTCATTCAAGCAACTCAGAGTGCACAAATTATACCCTTAGGTTGTTTATCCAAGCTATAAGCTCATCACACAAAAAAGTGAAACATTCTCTTAACCGATTTATTTTGACAATTCTATACCTAATAGCTAATTTGATTGATATTTTTGACTGGACTTTCCTAGCGTTAGAGGAACTAGTTACAATAATGTAGCTGACATTTATTGAATTTACTACTGTGTACAAACGTATTCCACCAATAAATTAAAGGTTAAATCAACAATCTAAGAACAAAAAGTTATATTTTTTTTATTTTTTATTTTTTCCCAAGAATAAGGTTAGGGTGAAGAAGGCTCAAACATTTCCTGAAGAAATCTCTTGTAGGATTCTCTGTGTTTCCAGGGAATCTGACTATATTTACACTTCAGTAGCAGATGCTAGTAATGCTCCAGTCCGCAATGGTAAATCAGTCCCCCTGCAGACACAGAGGACTGTTCCTGCATTCATTGTGCCATCTGGAGAGTCTGAGTCTCATGGCTGCTTCTCTGCCTCAAGATTTTCTCTAGCACCGTGGGGGCTTGTTCAACCAAGTACAGGGCAGCTTGAAAGGGATCTGAGTTTTAACAGCCCTAAAGTCAACCCTCACCCATGAGCCTAATTAGGCATATATTTACCCCAGCTTTCCATCTATCATTGTGAAAATTCTGAGGTGTGTTTTGTATGAAACCTCAGAGGGAAGATATACAAGGAGCTGGAGCAAGAGGAAGCTCCAAATACTTGCACGTGTGGACCTGCTCATTATGATGTCCTTTCTCGACTTTTCTCCATTCTCTATCTTGTTTTCCCCACTCTCTCACTTCTGCTGCTTCCTCAGATCACCTCCTGTTAAACTATTTTCAGTGTACCCCAAAGGAAATCCAGACTAAAGCAACTTCCAAACACAATCTGGAAACTTTATTATAAAAAATATCTAGAATTTTTAGCATGGGCACCATATAGGTAACACGACTCCAGCGAACTTACGTTTTCATAAGTAGGATTAAAAGATGGAAGATTTCTGTGTGGCAGAAGAGAGATGTGGCTAAAAAACAGAGACTTCAGACCAAGATTGCACAGGTTTGAAACCCCCTCAACTCGTTAATTCTTGATCTCTCTGCTTTAAATTCCTAGAGATATTAATAAGCTTGAACTAGTAAGTTGCTGTGAGAATAGCTTCTGACACTGCACAAACAAATGCTGAATATTTGCTATTGCTGTTATTATAGGTTTTACCAATTTGGACTACAAGCAGTGGTTGAAACAGCTCTCATGCTATTGAATATGATTTCCAAGGAAGTATTGCTGAGGAATACACTGAATGTCCATTATTGTTTCAAGTATGTCTATTTGGCTTTGCTGATAGTTAGGGTGAGGGCCAGAAAGTCAAATAACACCTACTCAAATCAGACAACACAGAAACAATGTGTATTTAGAACTATATTTCATGTTTTATTAAAAAGAAAATAACCCAGTTTATACAAACCTTCAAATTTAAAGATGATATTAGCATATATGACAACATAGGCCAGCACATGAATAATTTTTAATCAAAATATTAGTTTCACATTCACACTTGGAGCTATGATTTATTATGTTGGAACTACGCGTGCTTTTCATGAAATTTGAAACTTCAGGACATAATTCTACTTTTAAGCAAACTAAATAAATCTATTTTGGATTGTAGTGATATTTGCTTGATTTGGTACTTCTATTAGTAGTTTTCAATATTCTGGAATTCTATTCAACATTGAGGTGTGTATCTATATGTTCTAAAGTCTTTTCTTCTGTTTTGTCTACTCTCTTGTTTATTTCTTATCATAGCTTGAGTAATTGTTGCATGCCTCCAAGAGCCAAAACTGAGAAGCAGGGTTGAAACCAGTACTGTTTGGGCCTAGAGTAAGAGCAAATGGTGTGACTAAGTTTACTATAACTAGAAACGGCATTGAGAGTAGTTCAGGTCTTTGTCACAGACTTTAGTTTGGTGGAGTGTCAATGCTACACGGTGCCTCACTCTTTCAGTTGGGATATGCTGATGCTTCTTCAAGCTACACAGATGACTTTCATTAGAGATCTTCTAATTCCAAGCATGTAATCATGGTTATTTATGTATGACTTAGAAGAAAAATAATCACTGCCCAGAAGCTCTTGTATAAGTATTTCAAGAACTTTAAAATTCTAGAAGGCTGTGGAATCAACTTTACAGAAAGAAAAAAAAAATGCTTAAAGGAAATAACTTTTATATGTTTTCTTCATGTTTCCTTGAACTAAGACATTGCTAAGAGATTTATTATAAAAGCTATGTGCTGGATTAGTTATATAAGAGAGATACATTTAATTCTTAATCAGTAATTATGTATTAGTGCTGAAATCCTTTAGATCAGCCCTATTCAATAGAAATATGCAAGCAACAAATATAAGCCACATACGTAAATATATTTTGTAATAGTAACAATTAAAAAGAAAAAAGGTAGCATTATTTTAAAAAATATATTCTGTTAACCCCAAATATCTAAAATATTATAATTTCTACATGAAATGAACATTATCAATAAAATATTTTACAGTTCTTTTTTTCATACTGTGTCTTGGAAACCTGTGTTGTATTTAATTTCATAACACACCTCAATTCAAACTAGCCCCATTTCAAGAGTTCAATAGTCACATGTGGCTAGTAGCTATCTTTATTGGACAGTACAAACTTAATTAACAATATATTAATATTGCTTAGGAAGTGGCTCAGTCAAATACTGTATGTGTGTGTGTGTCTGTGTGTGTATGTAAAGTTTTATTTTGTTTTAAAATGACGCATAATAATTCGACATATTTATGGGTAACTGTGTGTTATTTCAATACACTTATGTATTGTATAATGTAATGATCAAATTAAGGTAAGCATCATATCCATCACCATACCCTCCCACTTGCTGGTTACTTTGTGAACTACTTCAAAGTTTTTTTGCAAGTAGAATTATTTAATATGCTTACAGTTTCCTTAGCTGCTACTATGGGGCTGTCAATTCTCAATTCATTGAATAGTCCTGTGTGTATTTCTAGAGGCCCATCTATCTTCTCACACTCTATTTCCACCTTCTCATGAATTGTGAAGCTAGACAATAAAATTTGTTTGAATTCCTTTCAAAGATGCCTATGTAGTTGTGAGTAAGAGTCTGAGATGTTTTAAGAGCAAAGAACAGGATTTTTGTCACTCAAGGCTTGTATGTGCTGGTCCTTTTAGTTTCGGTTTTTGTTTAATTTTCAGCTCTTGATTTCATTCTTGATAATTTATATTTTTAATAAAAGGATACAATGCAGTGTGTGTGTGTGTGTGTGTGTGTGTGTGTGTGTGTGTGCGCGCGCGCGCGCCTGTGTGTGTGTGAGAGAGACAGAGTTGATGAGTTGGTAATCACTATATTTTTACCTATAGCTTTGAGAGTATAGCATTTTTTATCTTCTACCCAATCAGGTCACCATGAGGACAATAATACGACAATCCGTTATCATTAACTCTGTTGGAGAGTTTTGAAGACACTAGAGAGAGTTAAATGACCTGGAAAACTCAGTCTATGGGAAAGTCTATTGTATTCATCTCTGTTATTTCCACTGCCATGCATCATTGAAATCTTAGAATATGATTTCCTATAGTGACATATAGACACAACAGAAAATTTTCACCTTCCTTTTAACCCCAAATAAAATCTTCGAGATTTAAAAAATATTTTCTATTTCACATGCTTAGTGTCAAACACATTAGTAATACATTATTAAAAGTAATTTTCAGAAAGTAATTATAAAATGTTTAATTATTTTAAGTAATCAACCTATTTGAGAAGCATAGAGATAGCAGGAAATATTCAGTATAATATGGATGTCGTTTGTAGATTAAGTCTATGAAGCTGTAGTCACACTAAGTGTTGCAGATTTTCCCCATTTTATAAAGCAAAAAGAACGAACGAGAATTTATAGGTATAAGCTACTACAAATTTTAAGCTTATTTCCCTGGAACCTATCTGTTTTATCGTATGTGTAAGTGTAGCCCCAAAAGTCACCTAAATCACGGGTGGTCCAAAATGTGTTTCATTTTCCCATTTTCAATATAGCAGAAGAAAATTAGGAAAAAAAAATTGTTTGAATAGTAAATGTACCAGCTTGCCAAATGTAGCATTAAAGTAAAAGCATAGAACTTTTTACAAATGACATTTGCAATCATGGTAATAAAATAGATGACTAAACACTGATCTGGTGCCACAATGTGCAATTTAAAAACTACCAGGGAAGTGTTTTTGGACAATTTGTTATGCTTTTGACACATGAAATCTTCACTCAAAAGCATGTATAGGCACCAAATTCTAAATTATGAAGCATGAAAATATAGATATTTTAACTTTATTTCCAAAGGAAAAAGAAATACTGTTGTGCCAAGTGAATTATACTATTCGTGAAATAACGTTCCAATATTTTAACCTCTGACTAGCCTCTTAAAATTCAGTAAGGTAAATACTGACACTTGGAAAACACTTAGAGTGTAATCTTGAATACTAATAGACTAATTAATTTACCATACATTAGCTTCAGGGGTTTTCTACTTCCTAATTTTGACATCTTGTCACTGAGGATAATAGATCATCACTTGAAGATTACCTAACATTTGTAGAGACGTGGTTGCCAATTCTCTTTATTTACATTTTAACTCTCTCTTTCCCTTAATTGTTGTACACCATAATAGAGTAAAAGAAAAACTTCAATCTGGAGAAATAATTTGTAAATAAAACAGGCATATGTATACAATATAAAAATCTGTATTTGTAACTGTAAATATCAGCCATATCAACTGTTACTTATGTTATTTATTCTTCAAATATTAGTTTAAAATGCACTAGGTGGAAGATATTATGGGGGCACAGATTGGTATAAGACACAGTACTGAGCTTTAAAAATATTGTATAGAAAATAAAAGCAGAAGAACAAATATTGATGCTATCTTATTTCATATAAGATGAGACTCAGATATTGTGGAAATAGTAGGATTTGATCTTAATTTTAACATGACAAGTGGAATAATTGGGCGCATAAGGCATGCCAGATAGGGTTAAAATATAAACAGATAAATTAGTGAAGAAAAGTAAAATGCGTATTTAGGGATAATGAGTTGTCAAAAATTAATGGAATATAAATTATTTTGTGAATAATAGTTCTATCAGTTAGCTATTGCTACATAAAAAAATCACCCCAAAACTTTATGTTTTAAAACAACAGTAATTTATTATCATTAGCTCATCTTGAGTGGCTGAAGGTCAGCTGATTATAGTTGGGTTTGGCTGGAATGTTTCATCTGGGATGACTCTATTCCACATATCTCTTTTTTTTTTCTTATTCTCTTGATGATGAAAAAAGAGCAACATGGCTCATGGAAATACGCATTATGTCTTAAGGCCTGACCTCACAGCTAGTATACTATTCCTTTTGTTAATTCAGTTGATCGAAACAGGTCACATGGATAAACCCAAAGTCAAGAATCAAGTATGTATATTTTATTCCTTTATTAAGAAGAGCTAGAAAGGCAGACACTGAATGTGCAGAGATAGGAAGAGTTAAAAAATTAAATACAACATTGCAATTTACTACAACGATAAACTGCAAACTTGGAAAGCTGATCTACTGCAGATATGTAAAAGTAAGGATTGCTAAATCTTTTCTTTTATTATTATGTTACAGGTAAAAGAGAGTTATTAAAAGTTTAGGCACCAAGGTGTTTTGTCACAATTGTGTTTTCTTTTTCATTTATTTTCCACTATAGTCACCTCTGTCATTTTGTTAACTGCTTTTTGTGGGTTTAAAATACCTTTCTGTGTGTTGAGGTAATTAAATTATTACCAATTTCTTCTTTCTAAAATTTAAAGTTCTACCTTTTAAGTCTTACATCTATCTATAGTTATTAATTTATTTATTATATGGCATTCTGAGAGATCTTATTTTAATTTTTGATGAGTAATATATTTTACTAGCACAATTTATAGCATAGTCCATTCTTTCTCCACTGGTCTTTAGTATCACATCACTTGTATATCAAGTTTTCATAGAGGCATAAAGTGTTCTCTGAGCTTTCTAGTATCTTCCAAAGGTTACTTCAAGGCTCCACCCTACCCCCAAAACACACTATCTTAATTTTGCTAAATTAACTTTTGAAGTTAGACCAAAATAAAACCAATTGAGGGAAGATTAACACTCTTGAAAATCGAGTCTTCCCATCTATGAACACAATATATCGCTCAATTTTTATTCATCTCCATAGGCATATATATATATATTTGTGTGTGTGTGTGTGCACGTGTGTGTATGTTTATTTTTAGGCATCTCCTTTATCAAGTTTAGGTCAGAAAATAAAATAAAGTTTAAGGTATTTTAATTAAAAAGAATTTAGATATCAACTTATTTTAAACTGTTAGAAGAGCTGAAGAAACAAATGACAGGAAAGACCACTGCTAAATCTTAAAATGACTGCCAGTTTTCAAATAGTAGGCCATTGCAGGACTCTAAAACTACCAGCAATTAGCGTGGCTTCCAGCACTGAGGCATATGATACTAAAAAATGCATCTGAGGCCACTGTGGCTGGAAGGAAAATGATAGGACTTCTGCTTCTCTTACATTTTCCCTATCTCTTGTACATCTCCCATTGAGTGGCACCTAATCATGAATCCTGCTGACAGGTGTTTTGAGAAATGCAGTTATCAGAGTCTCTGGCCTTCTAATATTCTGGAGAGCACAAGAATTAGGAAAGAATACTATGTACTAACCCAAAATCCAGCACAATACTACACAATCATTATTTCCATTATGCATGAGATCTCTTTTTATTCCATTTTCTAATCATTTATGACAGATCGATAGGAATGTATCATTTTTCTATGTTAGTTTTATAACCCCCCCAAGAGCCCCAGAATGCAAATACGAATGCCCAAAAGGCTAAATCTATATTTTCTTCCCTTCCTTTCCCTTACTCCCTCTTTCCTTCCCTCTCTTCCCCCTTGGCTCTCTCTCTCTCTCCTTCCCTCCCTCCTTTCTTCCTCCTTCCTTCCCTTCCTTCTCCCTTTCCTCCCTCGCTTTCTCCTTGACTCCCTCCTCCCTCCCCTCCCTCCCTTCTTTCCTGCTTTCTTTTGTTTCCTTCTTTCCTCCTTTCTTCCCTTCTTTCCTGATGTACTTCTTCCTCCCCCCACCCCCCCACCCCTTTTTTTTTTAAGTCTCACAAGACTTTCAGTAAGTTTCAGTCCACTCAGTGGTTAAAAATGTATGTTACTCACTCTATCACAATAATAACCATCTGCTAAACACTTTTCAGATGCCAAGTTTTAAATATAAGAGAGAGAGAGAGAGAGAGTGTGTGTGTGTGTGTGTGTGTGTGTCACTGCTTGTATATGTACAGATATAGATAAGATAGATTTTGTGTGAACTTTTTGCACCCTTACAAAATGAGATAGTATTCACTTTTTATAGTCAAATGAAAGTTGAGGTTTATAAAAATTGAGATACAGCCAAGTTCTTCACTTAGCAAATATTACAGCAGAGAGTCAATCCTAGTTTTAACTTATTTCAAAGCCTATAATCTTTCCATTTGTCAGAATTGTCTCAATACATTCAGCAAATGTGACAGTTTCTAAGCAGAAGTCTGTATCTAGTTAAGAATTTGTCTGTCTGGGATTCACTGTGTATACTAAGCTTAGCGCAGAGAGACAAACTGAATTTCAGACCCATCATGAAGAGATAGAGCCTTTCTTATGTTGTGGTATAGCCTTGAGGTGTTCAGGTGACTAAGCATTGAGACTAATAGTTCCATTGTTTGTATGTAAGCAGAGGTGGATGGAAATTTTCTTTTTCTCAAAACTTATTCCAGAAAATAAATATTTCCTCTGTTTCCATGAGTTATTTCCACAATAGAAATATTAAATAAAGGTTAATATTTGCTGAGCAAGTATCATATATGAGGTGTTTCACATACATTCATATTAACGAAAGTGTTTGCATGTTTTCAACCTGTGGATTCCTGGAATCACACTAGCAAAAATTTATGTACTAGAAAGCCTATACGATCTGTTACATTATCACACTAAAATGTATTCCTTATTTTTCTTCCTCTTGCTTTGGGCAAATTCCGTTTTCTTATATATCCTTAGTAACTTCAACTTGGAAAATATTAATTCACCAACATATTTCCTACGGATAGACTGATATCGAAAATAATCCATCGATATCCAACTTGAACCACCCCCTCCCACCACCACAACTGGCAGATAGAGATAAATGCTGTCTAAGAAATTCATGCAAATTCAGATTACAAAGTTCGTATCAACTGATACATATATTTATTTAAGCCATTCTATTTTGGTTCATCTTACTAGACATTTATTTTATTTTTTATTTTTTTTAGATGGAGTTTTGCTCTTGTTGCCCAGGCTGGAGTGCAATGGTGTGATCTTGGCTCAGTGCAACCTCCGCCTCCTGGGTTCAAGCAATTCTCCTGCCTCAGCCTCCTGAGTAGCTGGGATTACACACATGCACCACCATGTCCAGCTGATTTTGTATTTTTAGTAGAGACGGGGTTTTTCATGTTGGTCAGGCTGATCTCAAACTCCCTACCTCAGGTGATCTGCCCGTCTTGGCCTTCCAAAGGGCTGGGATTATAGATATGAGCTACCGTGTCCGAACTTACTAGGCATTTTTATACTTCATTTAACAAATTTTCCTATAAAATACTTCAAAGCAATATTTTCTAAAAGACAAAAATCTATAAGTATCGTGAAAATAAATAACCAATTTTTACAAATGGTAAAACACAGATGTTTATAACAACCACCTCAAAGATTTTACTGTTGAATAACAATTTTGTGTGGAACTGTTCCATCTCCCTTCCTGATGATAAGAAATTACACTTTTCATTCATCTGTACACATGACCCTTGAAAGATTTCTGTGGACACTCTCATT
Source organism: Rhinopithecus bieti (assembly GCF_001698545.2). NCBI lineage: Eukaryota > Metazoa > Chordata > Mammalia > Primates > Cercopithecidae > Rhinopithecus > Rhinopithecus bieti. The sequence continues at coordinate 2,511,730 of NW_016808811.1, forward strand.
GCTAGGAAATTCTTTCAAGGATTCAGTCAAAACTGTCTCCATCCACCTTCCTTCATTATTTTGTCAATTCTGGCCACACTGTAAACATTTTAGCAAGTAGTAGCACTGTTAATTTACACAATACTTACGTAGCAACTAATATGAAAAGTTTTTCTTTTCAAATTGCTATGCAATTGTCAAGAGCTTTAGAGACGAAAATTAGATTTCCTGTTTTTGAAATTCAGAGCACATTCTACTCTATTCTTATCAACTGTAGTACTCTCTAAGAGATGCATACATTGACACTTAGAGGTTTCTTTTCATGAGGTGATGAGAATCCTGGCAATGCTAAAAATCTATAAACCTAGAGCCACTCAGACTCTTCTCTAATGAAATAAAGCTCCTCCTCTTGGAGCTGAGCCAGTGTCTCCTGGATGAGTTCTATAAGTTATTGAGTGAAACATTTCATTCTCAAAGGCTGAACTCAGGACCCCTTTTAATATATATTGCCTCTTATTATGGCAGGAATTGAGTTGGTTATGTCAAGATGAAACTGTCAGTTTTGCAGCTGAATGTTTTCAGTTGTTACAGTGACAGATTAGGTGCAAGTATATGAATGAAATGGCGTTTCATTTAAAGTGACACTGTGAATCTACTCTCATCAGATTCATCAATTCTAATTCACTTACCTCTTTTTGGAGTGCTCAGTTTGTCTCATTTGTTTCAATTGCTTCCTATTCTACCAATATGCTTCTCAATTAGTTGGAAGGAGCAACAACAAAAATGACATAATAAGAGTGCACTTTGCTCTGCCAAACCTGATTCTACAGGTTCTCTGCGCAGTTAAATACACTCTACAACCTCAACTTGAAACCTGAATTTATTAATAGATTGACAAAGAGCCTCTTCTAAAAAATTAATTAGACTTCTGTTGAACTACATGAATTTAATACAATTCAGTTGGTAATTGATAGAATGCACCAGTTCACAGGTGTCCAAGACATTTACTCTATTCTATTTCCATCTGCTGATGTGTCTAGCATAAATTCAAATTGCATATCCATCATCCATCTGGAAGTGGGCATTAGATCTGTAACCCTCTTACATATAGCTGCTGTGATGTGTTCAGTTGTTTGGTTGTCTTTCTTTGAATGTCACAAGCATCATAAACAACTTGTTTCTAACATTACTAAATTCAATTAAAGTGCTTAGATTTAACTTATCTCTAGTATTCACAGATACCTCAGATGTAAAACAAAATTTAGAGTTTGATTTGTTAATGTGTCTCCATGATTATGAGTTAAGAACAAAATGCTTTATAAATAGGAAATAACAGCTTCCAAGATGTTTACATTTACAGACAAAATACAGATTATTATTATTATTTTGTGTATGTAACCTATTCTTAAATCATTCTTATTGTAACAAACAGAAATTTGATGGCAAAATTTGGCTTACAATCTGGCTAATGTTAGAAAATAGCAATGGATTAATTTAGATGGAACTCAATTTTTTCCCATGATATCTGGTTTCACTGTTAGATACTTCCCCTTCCCTTTCTTTATACTTTCTGTTTAATTTTTTTTTTTTTTTTTTTAATGTGGTTGCTTTTCTTCACAAGATTAATTTAGAGATACCTGGTACAGTTAGGGCCTGCAATTTAAATGACAGACTGGCATGATTTAATGAAATGAATAAAAGGCACATGGAATGTAACATTTTCTGCAATGAGCTGCCAAAATTTGAGTGTGGCTAGTAGAAAGTAAAATCAAATACCATGGTAAAACTTTAGACGCCTACACCTTCCAAAAGAACCGCTCTCACACCCACATTTAGTAACTTCTCTTCTTTAATGCTAATTTTCAAGCTTGAAGGTACTGAAAGCATAGAGTAGGATGAGAAAACTCCTCTCCTATTTTGAATCAATTAACCTGGATTAACCTAACAAATTAAAGGATAAACATGTGACAGTCTTGAAATTGGGTACACTATTGTCAACATTTTATAAATAAGCAGATTAAGATAATCATTCTAGAGTCATAGTGTACTGACCTTCTTGATTATTTAAAAAGTACATCAGAAGTATTGTAGTTAAGTAGCACACAATGGATTTAATTCAAGATAGTCTACTGGTACCATTTAGTCATAAATAACAAAAGTCTAATGATGTAGTTCAAAGTATTTTAGAGTATTCATTTTAAAGGATTATTATTTACTCAATGCCCAGTTTTACTCAAAATAAGTGTAATTACTCTTCAGTAATTTCTATTGGTTATGTAAATATATAAGAATGAGGAGCTGCTGTGCAAACTGCATAAAAGCCACCTTCCTTCAGGAGATCCCCTTTCCTAGTGGGGATGACTCTACCTCTCTCCACCCATGTCTTCCTACTTATTTAACTTAAGCATTGCCTTAAAATTCAAGCACATAAAAAAGCACAAAAGCCATCCACTAGCACATTATACATGTCAGTTGAGAAAGATATCATGGAACAGGAGGCTATATCTGAGTATTGTTTCCCTTATTGCTTTCAGCAATTTTATATCACATTCGTTTACTTGCCATCCTCGTATCAAACTAAACAATTAGTAAGGACAAATATTTTACCTTGTTTCACTTTTAATAATATTTGCAGAATATTTATAGGGCATTTATGTTACTGACACAATCAAGGTGTTTTCAATTCAAAGAAAAATCACTTAATTTGAGAAAATAACATATGAAGCTTTAGCATATTCAGCAGTTGTTATTAGGAGCTCCATTAAGGATATTTATGAATCTTATTTTTTTCAATATTTCTTTCAATTTTATAGGCATTTTAATAAAGATGAACTGTACCTGCTTTCTGAAAACAGGGTCCAAAGTATGCTCTTGACAAAGGAACTGGTTTTTGTAAAGTAATCCTTTTGCAGTAGTCATGCAAAAATGATGCTTAGTAGATCTTGAATAGCATTAAATGGCAATCCTTTAAAGACACCTGTTAAGAAAGAATATATAGTATTGTGATTACAAATGATCCTTCTTCCAACTTTGCTTGACCAAAACCCGTGCTTCTTATTAAATACTTTATATCAATGTTCTATTTAGTTATACATACAAGCACCATACCTTTTACCCATATAAACAAATACTTACAGCTTCTAATTAGGTATATTTATATAGTTGCTTTTTCAGATGCATTGTTTTCCTTTATAATTTATATTTAATAATATAACAGAATGTCACTCTAAGCTTACATGGGTTACAATAGCTTAAAATATTTAACACACTAACTTATACCTGCATTCCCGGCTTTTCTTAAATTTTATAAGATAATAATATGAAAATTCTATACTATTCCTAGCATTTGCAATGTTAAATTTATTATCTATTTTATTTAAGAATTTACAATGTGCATTTTCTTAAAAGCTTATATGTGATTTACTTTTAAAATAAGTTTGAGAATTATGCTGGTGCATATTCCCCAGTGACGTGAAGGAAATTTACATGAATGGGGCCACCTCTATTCTCTTTATTTCTAATGAAGTTCACTGTTTAATGAAATTCTCCATACAATGAAATTTATATTTCTAGTAAATTTAATCTTTGATAGATTTATTGATGTTTTAGCATCGAAAACGTAGCATAGCTACCCATACATATATTTCAAATAGGAATCTAATAACATATTTCTTACAGTTTTCAGCAGTTTTATACCATCTTCCTATACTTGCCATTCTTATATCAAACTAAAAATTTAGTGATGAAAATTATTTTACTGTTTTTCTCTTTAATAATATTTCCAGAATATTTATAGAGCATTTATGTTTATTGACATAATCAAGGTGAGTAAGGAATACAAGTTTTAAACTTTAGATTGATGACTTCAGAGTGATTGAAGGCCATCAACTGAGATTCCATGTTAATATACTACCAAGAGTCCAGGGAAATCTAAGGTACATATTTCATGATCAGATTGAGAAAACGTATTTCAATTGCTTGTAGTTGTCACTACCAAAGGGTATTGAACTTTATGATTTCTATTTATATTATTTGGAACTTCAGGAAATTGACATTTTTGTTAAAAAAAAAGTAGTGAAATATCAGCAATTTTAAATATGTCAACCTAAGATTTCCTTTAATCTCAGCTTGCATTTCTGATATCAAGTCTAAATTATAGATATTATTGTAGTATACAAGTTGTGAACAGGAAGAACTTTTTGTCTTCCTTGCTTCCTCCTTCTGTCTCTTCCTCCCTTCTTCTTTCCCTTGCTTTTGTCCCCCTTCCTTTTTTCTTCTCCCTTCATTATTTTCTTAATATTGTAATAATTTTACATATCTGCTTTATGCCTTAGTGCACAAAATTAAAAACTAAAAAAGTCAGGCATTTTGTTGAGGTTTACAAACTTAGGTGGAATGATAGTTACTTAAGCAAAAAGCAAGTCTTTATTTTAGATTTGACAAGTTTTTTTTTTCATCTTGGACTGTCATTAAGATGGATTTTTTTGGAAGTCAGGTTTTTGTGTTCTTTTTACTGTCATTACTTCTTAGCAATTATACAGTGCACCATTTTTCCCTACAATATGGAAATATTGAGAACATTAAATGAGATAATACACATAAAAAGCTTACCAACATGTCCAGCACATATTGAATAAATAAGAAGTACCATTAGTTATTTTCACATTGCATTATGAACTAACATAGCAAAAGAAAAAAAATTATAATGAACACTGTTGTTGTGGTGATGGTTGTTATTTTCAAATTCCTTCCTCAAGTTTGCTTCTCAGAAGCAAAGCTTTTTCATTTTGTCTCTGGAATAAACTCATGCTTGTCTTTAAGACAGTCATCAAGTTGCCAATGTGTTTCTTCACAGAATTGGAAAAAAACTACTTTTAAGTTCATATGGAACCAAAAAAGAGCCTGCATTGCCAAGTCAATCCTAAGTCAAAAAAACAAAGCTGGAGGCATCATGCTACTGGACTTCAAACTGTACTACAAGACTACAGTACCCAAAACAGCATGGTACTGGTACCAAAACAGAGATATAGACCAATGGAACAGAACAGAGCCCTCAGAAATAATACCACACATCTACAACTATCTGATCTTTGACAAACCTGACAAAAACAAGAAATGGGGAAAGGATTCCCTATTTAATAAATGGTGCTGGGAAAACTGGCTAGCCATAAGTAGAAATCTGAAACTGGATTCCTTCCTTAC
>NW_016808811.1:2517066-2548367 GCF_001698545.2 Rhinopithecus bieti
AACCCCATCAAAGAGTGGGCAAAAGGACATTAACAGAGACTTCTCAAAAGAAGACATTTATGCAGCCAACAGACACATGAAAAAATGCTCATCATTACTAGCCATCAGAGAAATGCAAATCAAAACCACAATGAGATACCATCTCACACCAGTTAGAATGGTGATCATTAAAGTCAGAAAACAACAGGTGTTGGAGAGGATGTGGAGAAATAGGAACACTTTTACACTGTTGGTGGGATTGTAAACTAGTTCAACCATTGTGGAAAACAGTGTGGCAATCCCTCAAGGATCTAGAACTAGAAATGCCATTTGACCCAGCCATCCCATTACTGAATATATACCCAAAGGATTATATATACCCAAAGGATGCTGCTGTAAAGACACATGTACACGTAAGTTTACTGCGGCACTATTCACAATAGCCAAGACTTGGAATCAACCCAAATGTCCATCAATGACAGACTGGATTAAGAAAATGTGGCACATACACACCATGGAATATTATGCAGCCATAAAAAAGGATGAGTTCGTGTCCTTTTGTAGGGACATGGATGCAGTTGGAAACCATCATTCTCAGCAAACTATTGCAACAACAGAAAACCAAACACTGCGTGTTCTCACTTGTAGGTGGGAACTGAATGATGAGATCACTTGGACACAGGAAGGGGAATATCACACACCGGGGCCTGTTATGGGGTTGGGGGAGGGGGAAAGGATAGCACTTGGAGATATGCCTAATGTAAATGACGAGTTAATGGGTGCAGCACACCAACATGGCACATGTATACATATGTAACAAACCTACACATTGTGCACGTGTACCTTAGAACATAAAGTATAATAAAATTAAATTAAATTAAAAAAAGAAAAGACAGTATGTTGTGATGAGGAGACTACTTCATCTGCAGTCAGAGTCAGATTTCTTTAGGTTTCTACCATATACTTATGTTTAGATCTTAAAAACTTATTTGCCATTTCTGGGAGTAATGTCAGATCCTATGCCTACTCAAGGAATTATAATAGAAGTCTTAAGAATAATAGATGAGAAAATTATTCCTAAACTGAAAGTTTTACATATGTTAGTTGTTATTCCTCAAGTTGCGCTTTATGAAAAACAATGACCTTTGCCAACCTATATTTTTCTCTCCATTTCTTTGAAAACTAGATCAAATCTAAATAAGTAATCATAGGAGACTTACTGAAAAATAAAGTAAGTTGTCTTGTTATTTCACAACCTTGCTTCACACACCATAGGTCAACATACATTTATCTTTTATTGTTTTGCTGTGATTTTTTAAGCTAACATGAATTTTACTTTACAGATGGAAAAATAGCCTAAAATTGTAAAAGCCATGTAATCAGCTGATATTCTTATTTTCTTTTTTACAGTCATAACTCCCTCTGTTTCAAATCATCACCAATGTCTGTATCTTCTTTTTAGAGTTTATCTCATTTCTCTTTTTATTAGGCTGGGATACAAAAATTCGTCCCTTATCCTAGGTTGGCTGTCTTGAATAGACTCTGCCTGTAATTTTCTATTCTTATTGTATTATTGACCAGAAAAACAAATATTTAAAATTAACATGAAATAAAACCTTGTAATTAAACCTTAAATTGATAATTAATTTTTATCAACAACATAGTAACTTCAAGACAGTATTCAACACTGTTCCCTATGCTTCAGAGGACCACTTCCCACCGTTGTCCACCTGAAGAGCTTCTATTCATGTTAAAATCCTGGTTTAGATATGAGATTTTTAAAAAAGTTTTCCCAATAATTTTTTGTGTTCTTTCTACTTCCGAAACTTGCTACAAATTACCTTATTAAATGTATTGCCCAACAATAAGTGATACATCATTGGTGCTCTTATAAGAAAAGGAAATTTGAGTACACAAGGAGACACCAGAAACACGTGCAAGCAGTGTGGTGATCACATGAAGACAGGAGTAAGGCAGCCATCTGCAAGCTGTGGGAGAGGCCTCACAAGAGACCAAGCCTGGTGCAACCTTCATATTGAACTTCTAGTCTCCAGAATTATGAGAAAATTTTCTGTCATTTAAGCCACCCAGTCTGTGATGTTCTGTTTTATGGCAGCCCTAGAAAACTAATACAACTGGGGACAAGGAAATCTGGGGAATAGACATATAAGTTTATGGACACTCTACAATTCACTAAGGAAGAGGTGCTAAAGAAACCAGTACACAGAATGGCTTGGCAAACTAAAACCAGTCTCTTTCATCAGCCATTGTAGTATGAGCACACTGTAGTATAAGCACACTGACACATTCACAATGTGGCCACGTAGGCAGAGATGGAGGTTATGCATGGTGCCAAAAACATGAATCCTCATTCAACAAAAGCTGATCTACCTACTACCTCTGTAGAAATCTCAACCTTCCAGCAACTGAGCACTACACTGAGATTACCCACTACCCTTCACCAATATGATACTATTGGTTCTACTCAATCAATCAAGGTGGAAGGAATACCTTTTGAGTAGGATCAAAGCATATCTTAGGTGTGGGTTTCCCTTTCTTGCCCACATCTCTTCAGTTAGCAGCACTCTCCAAGAAGTAACCAAATCTTTGATCCACTGACACAGAACATGGATAACATTACATAGAACCGATGGCCACACTTAACATCAAAGGAAGTACATCAATGGACATATGATCACCGGATATACTGTTTTTATTACATACCACTACCCAGAAGCCTAATGAATGAGATTATTTTTAACAGTACTTAAATACATTAAAATATGTTAAAAACAGTATTGAATACATTTAAGTCCTCTCTATCTGTGTGTGTGTGTGTGTGTGTGTGTGTGTGTGTGTATATATCCTTTCTGTATTAGTCAGTGTTCTCCAGAGAAACAGAACCAGTAGGATGTGTGTGTATGTGTGTGTGTGTGTGTCTGTGTGTGTGTTGTGTGTGCGTATGTGCGTGTATGCAATTGGAATTAGTTTATGTGATTATGGGAGCTGACAAGTCCCAAGATGTGCAGTTGGCAAGCTGAAGGGTTAGGAGAGCCAAAAACGTAGTTCCAGTCCAAAGGCTGGCAGCATCAAAACAGCAAAAGCTGATGCTTCAAATCCGAAGGAAGGAAAAAAAAAACAAGCAATGTCCCAGATCAAAACAGATCAAAAACTGGCAGGCAGAAGACATTCCCTCTTACTCACAGGTAGGTCACCCTTGTGTTCTATTCAAGACTTGAACTGATTGGATGGGGCCCACTCTCACTAGGGAGAGCCGTCTACTTTACATGGTTAACTGACTGAAATTTTCACCTCATCAAGAAACACTCTCACAGACACACCCAGAAAAATGTTTGACCCAATGTCTGGGGAGCCCATGGCCCAGTCAAATTGACACATAAAATTAGCCATCACACTGTCTTAACCTTACATCCCCTTTCAACATTTGCCCTATTTTATTCTTAAACAATACAACTATATTGAACAAAAAAAGGTATCTGTACTTACTCCCCTCCGTTTTATACATCATGCTTTTTCCTTTCTCTTTGTTATATGCCTTTCATTCTCAATATTTCGCTTTTCTTTTTCCGTGCCTTAGAACTTTCTTAACTGTTGAATTCCTCAATAGTTGATTCTGGCTTTCTTTAATTCCTACTCTAAACACTTCCTAGGCAATTCATGGCTTCAATATACCACCTATACACAAAAATCTTCCAAAGTTATGTCTCTTTTTTTCCCTTGGATTCCTCAAAGTCACAACAAAATTACATGTGTAAAACTGAAACTAGGAACTATGCCTGCTTCCTTTCATTACCCCTTCCAACAGCAACGGTAACAGTAATCATCTCATCTTCCAGTATTCTCGATCCCAGTCAATACTTTCGTCATCTTCCTAGCTGTAGAAACCATAAATCCTAAAGTTATTTATTTATTTATTTATTTATTTATTTATTTATTTATTTGAGAAGGAGTCTTGATCTGTTGCCCAGGCTAGAGTGCAATGGTGTAATCGCAGCTCACTGCAAACTCTGTCTCCTGGTTCAAGCAATACTCCCACCTCAGTCCCACCATGAGTGGCTGGGACTATGGGACTACAGGTGCCTGCCACCACACCTGGATAATTTTTGTATTTTTAGTAGAGACAGTGTTTCACTGTGTTGGTCAGACTGGTCTTGAACTCCTGACCTCAAGTGATCCGCCAGCCTCCACCTCCCATAATGCTGGGATTACAGGAATGCTAAAGCCGTTTCTGACATCTCATTCTTCCTCACCCATGAATTTAATTATTTATCAAATCATGTTTATTTGACCTCTGTGTATATCTCAGGTCTGTTTCTTCTCCATTTACACTCCCACTCTTGTTTGAATGAGCATCTTTTCTGCATTCACCATTGAATTGGTCTCCCTGCATTCCATTGTCAGTCTACTTGAAGGTTTTCTTCACAATGAAACCCGAATGATGGTTCAAATTGCAAATCAAATAAATGTCTAGATATTCAAATTGCAAATCAAATAAATTTGATTTTAAATCAAATTTAAAACTTTTAAAATTTATATAAATTCAAAAAAATTATATACTGTACTTTGTACTTTGTATAGTTGAAACTAATTGACTTCAATAATGTATATAATTTTTATTGAGTCTCTATTATGTGATATACACAACAACAGTTAGTGGAAATTCAAAAGTGAACAAGATAAGGTCTCTTAGCATAAACATTATGGTCCAATGGGAGAATGAGACTGGTGAATAGCCAATGCCAATGTTGTGTGGTAAGTGCTATATTAGGGGTCAGCTCGGGTGCTATGGAATCACAGGAAGGTCATCCAGCCCATTACTGAGCATTCAGGGATGGCTTTTGTGGGGAGGTGACTTCCACCTGAAGAAAAATAAGAACTGAATCAAGCCGCAATGGGCAGTTGTCATGTGGCCAGGGAGATCAGTTGAGTCATGTGACTGGTGGTATCATTTGACACATTTAGGACGTTTTCTAGGTTTTTGTGAGAGTTAAAAATAATCCATGAAGTAAATACTAATGATAACAGTAGATTCCATACTTACACACATATTAAGTATCAGTTTACAAAATCCTTCCGAATATATTAACCCATTTAAGCTTCAACCCAGTGCTACTGATGTCAAGATAGTTTTTTCTTTTGTTTTGTTTATTACCCCACAGAGTCTATAGCATAAAAAAGCTTACAGAGAGAGTGAATGTTAGATTTTGGAATAGCACAATCCAATTCACCTTTTCTATAAACAGAATATAAAATTCTGTCATCTGTAAATGGACTTCATCGATCTAATGTGTATAAGACTGCAGATTTTCAGTTAATACCAAATGTTCATATTTGTCTTTTAAAGGATATTTGAAACCTTAACTTTTAATTTAAGTGTTGATTGTCTTGTAGTGAACCAGTCATGATATGGAGTCAATGTTTAATGATACCAGGTGGATCATCGTAATTCCAGATTAACTACATCCCACTGACAAAATTTCTTCCCCACCCTGCTGCCACCTGTCTGGTACCAAACCCGCTCAGCTGTGGAAACTGACAGCTGGTTCTTCAGAGTGGAGTACTGGGAGCAGAAGTCAGGTGGAAATGGCTCATTAGCAATGGAATGAAAAAAATATGCAGACTTCCCTGTAGACGTTTTGGATGATGCTCCTCTCTCTGCAATTGCCGATTGGAGAGTTAATTGCAAAAAATTAATAATAATAATAATTCTCAAAATGTTTTGAAATTATTATGATGTGATGCCATCACATTAAATCAATTTATCTTTATTTCTTCTGCTGAAGTTTTTATTTTGACACGAATCACAGCATTAGTGCTTAAAGAAAAAATATTCTGGTATTTTTGCTTTCTGAACTTGTCCAGGGATGTTGCTCTATAAAGAACCCCAGGATTGGGAGTTGGCATACTGAATGCTAATCATTAATTAGCTGCATAAAATCACATACTTTCCTTAACTTCTCTGGATGTCAGATTATACATGAAAACAACAGAATTAAATGGCCACAATGATTGAATTATGCTTAATTACAGACTTTCTTCTGTCTTTTTTGGTTTTATTCAAAGTTACCAATAGACCACTTATTTCTCTCAATAAGAGTACTTATAATGTACATTTAAGAAGACATCTCTCTTACATTTATGGATTTTATGCTGTTTAAAATCTTTTCATTGTGTATATGAAATGTTTGAAATGTTATTAAAGACAAAGTTTTGTACTTGGATTTTGAAATAGTTTTCAGTCTAGGACCACACCACCCTGAATGTGCCCAAATTTGACTGAAATATGGAGGTGACAGTAAAGTGCATGTGGGGACAACCTAGTTGTTATAAAATTAAAAATACAAACTCTTTTGTAAAAAACCTCATCTGCTATGAAGTATTAGCAATTGAACTATTTATAGAAGTTTTCTTTTTACAGTAAGCTAATTATTGTAGAAGGGTTCTTATATATCCTTTGAAGTTTAGAAAATTAATTACGTTTTGCTAAAAAAATTTTCCTATTTTTAAGATCAAAGCAGTAGCAACACTAAAATCATAAATAAGATTAATGTATGAAACAAGTTATCAGTGTACAGTGGCTCCTTGATATTAAGCAGTGTTACATTCTTTTCAGGATCTTGATTCTCTAGAGTATGTCAAAACGTTAGTGATACACTTATGTGCCAAGAATCACCTTGAAACCACCAAGACAGACTGAAAAAGTTCCCAAAATGAGCTGTTCCAAAAACCACATCTCACCCTTTATCATCTGAACTCGTTTCTCACATATGTGCACTTGTCTTCTGACCTTTCTCATTTCCTGATAGCTTGAAGCTCTGCCATTAGCAGCAAGCACTAGAAGTCATATTGCTACATCTGTCACTATTAGTTAAGAATACCATCCAACTTCAAGATAACTAGAAATTTTCTCCTATAGTTCTTTTTGGCTTCCTCAGTGTAGGGTCAAAAGGGCTGCCTGCAGCAAATAACCGAGCACAGAATTGGTTGTTGAAATATTTCATTTCATAAAACCATGAACTCCCAGCCCAACTTTGTTACTGCCATTTGTCACGCATTTACCACGTGTCTTCTGTCTTGAAAAACTCATCTCCCCTAAGCCCAATGTCATGGAATAAAACTGCTTTTCAGACACCGACACAAAAATCTTCGCAAAGGAGATAGCTGACCGAAGTCAGTTTTAACAGACTTTATTCTCTTAGGGTGCTGAGTATCTGAGAGCAAGTAAAGCTGAAAAAAGGTCTTCCTTGCTTTTCTACCACTGGCACCGCAGCTGTTAGCACTTCTGGTGTCAAGGTACAAATGTCAGGAAGGTACTGTCAGTAGGGTAACACCCATGAAAAACAGCCTGGCAGCCTGGCTGGCAGCCAGAGCCTGCGATCATTTCGTTATACACGGCTCAGAGCTGGACTTCTGTTATCACTATTTCCTCCAATTGCTCTTAATTAAAGCAGAGAGATTTGCTTCACGCCAATGAAATGAAAGGGTTTTTTTTTTTGACTCAGTTCAAAAGAGTAATTTCAAAAGTGAAGACTAACTGAAGTGTTTAGAATATTATGGTTCAGCTTTCTGAAATACATTAGCATGTATGTCCTGGGAGAAAATGGCTTGAATTAAAATTTGTCCCCCAATCCTCCACCAAAGGGTCTTCTACTGAAAATAAAATACACCTGAAAACTTATTAAAACATATGAGACACATACAACACCTAAATGTTTATTTTCATAACTCTTTGAGTCTTAGAGATAATTACCTAGATATACTGTAGAAAAAAAATTGTCATTGAAATGATTTCTCAGATTTTAAGAAATTCTAGAATTTATTATAAAAATGTATAGACAATTTTAATATACCCCTTTCCCCTCTAAAAACCTGTGATTTGATATTGGTACAATGCCACCACAACTAAGGAGCAAGAAGAAGATGGCTTTTTCAAGGGATGGGACTCAAGGGATTTGAATGTTGACAAACTTCCTGGCATCATCAATTGCCTTATGATTTGTAGTTATCATCAGCTTTCATCTTGGATATGATAATTTACTAACCAATTTATCAGAATCTACAGAACGATGCTTTTGGCCTTGGAGCAAATCTAGCAGACATTTTTTCCAGTGACATCTGCTACCCACATGCATAATCAGAAAACAGGAATGGTTCCTCTAGAAATAAAAAAAAAGGATGCCACCTTTTTCATCCAAATTAAAGAAAACTATCAGGAGCTTTACTTACCATGGCCACTTTCCGTATTTACATATACATATTCTCATGAGGCACACAGATCCATTTACTTCTCTATAATTTGCATCATTCTATCGACTCTATAATTTATGTTATTCTATTGTCTCTTCTTTCTATCATTCAACTCTTGCTACGGTTACCAGTGGTTTTCTAATTAAAACAAATACTCTATGAAAAAAATCACTGTCTTGCAATATATATTCAATACATGCAATCCCTGTCACCTTCTAATTTTCAATATAAATGGCCCATTCCAGGATTTATATTCTAAAACTTTGTCTATTCAATATACCCATATAGACTTTCTATATGCCTCTTAATCTTTTTATTTTCATACCATCCCATAATTTTACCTTTTTAATATTATCTATTTTTTTCTATGCATTCTTGGCTAAAACGAAATAAAACAACACAAAACATAAAGTCATGTTCCTTGTCAATTACTTATTTTTTTAATCCCAACTATTTCCATCTAATAATTGACTATATTCTGTTGATGACTCAGAAGTAGGTGTCAAATCCGGAATTTTCTTTTCCATCTCCAATATTAAACTTCAACCTGGTTCTTTCCTCACTCTGGCAATGGCTGAAGTCTGCTTACAGATTTTCCTACTCCTCTTTCTCTATTTCCATCTTGCCCTTTAAACTATAACATGTTTATGGTTGCCTTACCAACAAGCCTACAGTGGCACACTAGGAACAGAAGCATTTGTAGGCTTCCCTTAGCCCACAAAATAATGTTCAGAATCTTTAGCCTGAGGTCATTTGTAATAATTTTTTTTTTTCTAAATCATTATCTGATAGTTCAGTGAACTATTTATGGTCAGTGAGCTCCTAACCAGACCAAATGCTTTTATTCTTCCATGACTACTAGAGTGTATTCATCACTCTGCCTAGAATAAATATCAATGCCTTCTCTACCCTTAATTACATTGCTACTTAAAGTATGGTCTGCAGATAAGCAACACCAGCATTACCTAGGAGCTTGTTAGTTAAAAACACATAATCTCAACCCCTGCCCCCACCCACAGACCTATTGAATAAGAATCTGCAATTTTACAATATCCCACTGTTTATCATATACAACAAAAATTCTCTTCTCTGAAGCTACTTTCTTCTTTATCTTCCCACTATATCTTTTTCACATCCTACAATAGCATCCATCTTAAAGTGTTATGGATATTTTAATTAGACATGTGCACCTCCTCCCCATCCTCCTCTTCTTTTGCCTCCCCTCTCTTCTTTTCCTTATTCTCCTCTCCCTTTCTCCTTTCCCTACCCTATTCTCTCACTCACTGTTACTTAACAGCAGTGATTGGGATGAGGGTTATGTATTAACCCATTCCTCTTGCTGTGTGACAGTCAACTGCTTGCATTATTCCTTTCAATCTGGTGGTTTCACCTGCTCCAGAGAAAGATGCATTTTCTCTTTCCTTTGTCTAGACAGTAAAATCTCTCACTATTTAATGATGAAAATAAAACCAGCCTTTACATAGTCACTATTGAACAAGTGAAAGTAGTTACTTGGAATGAGAAGCTCTATGTCCAGCTGTACATGGTATAGCATATGCACATCCATAAAACGAATGAAACAGCACTTCAGAATGCTTCATGTAGTAGACTAATAGAACATACTTTTTCCATCAAACTGCATCTGTATAGTTGTGAGATATGGATAGCTGAAATATTTCAGTTCCTTAAAATAGAACACACCAGTATACACACCTTACTTGGGCTAGCAATGAATTAATTATTGTTCAGCAAAATTACATGGCATATTTTTTTAAATATTATGTTATGCCACCCAGAAGCTATATCATACCCTCAAAACTGTCATTATTATGTTAATTAATATTTGATGGCTATAGGGATATTGAAATTTGTTTATATGCGTCTAAACAGCTTCACATGTCACATTTTACCAACCCCCTTTGGGCTAATACGAGTTTAAATCTCAGGTCTGAACTTTCTCACTCATGTCCCAGATACCTTAGAGGCAGCTAGTCTTCACAATTCTCCTTCGTTTGTAGCCTAGGATATGCTCATCTTAGAATGTCTTTCATCAGCAAATTCTTTATTGGGTCAATAAAGTCTATGATATGACTAAGGATAAAGTAATACAAACTAATGGCAAAGTTTTTACAAGCACAATATATACTATTACAGCTGCAAATCATTAGAATAAATATTTGCTGTTCAGTTGTTTTGATTATTATATACACAGTTTAAGTGGAGTTTGCTAAACAGAATTTTAATCATGAAATAAAACATTATTAAATATTAATTTTATGTGAATTAATCCTTCTGGTAAAGGAGACAAAATATTCCTTTAAATGTACACTTTGAGATAAAGAAGGATATTTTATTTCGTATACAGAGCATCTTTCCTGTGGTAAATTAAATTCACTGGAACAGATAGGGTCCCCATAAACCGTAAGTAAATAATTTTGTCCTCTCTTTGCCTATGTGAGAATTTCCCTGCTGTTTCAATGTTAGTGCATTTTTGGCAAATTTTCAGCTGTCTATAAAAAAGTTTTCAGTCTAGAATAAGTTAGTAGATGGGTATTTGTTCTGAAAATTAAAATTCAAATAAAATGTATTAATAATACTAACTTTATAAGCAAAAGAAGTGAGAATCTGTGTGAAAGCACAAATAATTCAAGCTAAAAATGGGTCACAATGATTTACATATTTCAAGATAATTTGTTTTTATTCCTGAATCATGACCTACATCTGTGAAATTATTTTACTGGTGCAATCTTACATCATAATTGTCAAAGCCTATTTGATTGCTATTTGACTTCTATTCATTGAACTTATTATCCTAGAGAAAATAGCAGTGACAGAAAACAAAACAAAACAAAACAAACAAACAAAAAACCTTCAAATCGTGGATTGTGTGAGATGTCACCTGAGAGAAAGGCTAATCTGTCTATATACAATTGGGTGTAGTGTAATGCCAGGTAGTTCTGGGTTTTCTACATTTGTCTTTTACATATTAGCTCATTTTACTAAAACCACTGTTTTTGTCCAGCCTATGAATAGAATGAGTACCTTCATGAAAATCTTGTCTCCTTCACTTTTTAATAGAAGACCAGCAATTACATCTCTAGGCTTCCAACTGTTTAGGCCATTTATTTGCTGAGGCACCTGGGAAAAAAAGTCACTTATTTTCTCTTAAATCCTTTTTTCTTCTCATTTATCATGTAGGATTTTTTTGGAATATAATATCAATGGCTAATATTTGTTGAATACTTACAAAAATGTTGCAGAATATTGTAAGCACTTCATATACACTATCTGAATTGTCTTATGGCAATCCTATGCAGAACAGAGATATAGAAAGGCTACATAATTTGTCAATACCATACAATTTGGCATAGAGAGACTGAATAGAACCAATTTTCTTAACTGTCTGGCTATATTACAATGCATTCTGCTGAATGAAAAGGAAGGATATTATAGTAGAAACTATTAAGTACCATTTGGAGAAAAAATTGTATTTCTTGCAGGTCATGCATTGTGTAAAACACTATTATTGAATATTTACAACAATCCCATAAAGAAGTCAGCATTTTTTCTTTAACATATAAAGAATTGAAGGCTCATACAGGATATATAATTTGCCTCTATTTAAAAGGCAAGTAAGTGACAAGATAATTTTTTAGAGGAACATATGTTGTCTTCAATCTAGGTATTTTATATTACATATTTTTCCCTCTCAAACAATGCCACTCCATTGCAATATTTGAGGAAGCAAATGATATAGATAAAATTGTTTTTGTATTATTTAATTTATTTTTGTTTTGCTTTGTTTTGTTGTTGGATTGATGCAAAATATATATTCATGTTTTATCAGAATAAATTTTCTCTACTACATTTCTGATATTTCATATCATGTGATGCAACCTGGTCACAATCAAAGAATGAATTTGTCGCCACTTGAAATTTATCTCCTGGCTAAACAGCAGTAGCAGTCAACAAAACAGCCATCCAAGGTGATTTCTTCAGAGGCAGCAGCTTAGGAGGTATAAAAGAATGAAAAGAATTTGGCAAGTTATACCTGTAGATAGTAAATAGGCCTAAAATAATTTTAGAGAAAGAGAAACAACTAGAAAATTATTTCTTTTTTTTTTTTTTTTTTTTTTTAATGTATACTTTACGTTCTAGGTACATGTGCATACGTGCAGGTTTTGTTACATATGTATTTACTTATGGCCATGGTTGGTGCTGCTGGCACCCACTCAACTCGTCAGCACCCATCAATTCATACTTTATATCATGCTTAACTCCCCAGTGCAATCCCTCCCTCCTCCCCCTCCCCATGATAGGCCACAGTGTGTGAATGTTCCACCTTCCGGGTCCAAGTGAATCTCAATGTTCAGTCCACCTATGAGTGAGAACATGCCGCGTGTTTGGTTTTCTCTTCTTGTGATAGTTTGCTAAGAATGATGGTTTAGAAAATATTTCTTAATCATCCTTTGGGGCTTTGAGGACAAGGAGCTATAGGTGCTAGAATATTATATACACAATTAATAATATGGTCAGTTTTAATACTACAATAAACTAGCATAAAATTAAATATATAATTTTCTTAAAATACTAATGCTATTGATTTAAAGAATTAGACTTTTAAAAGACTTATTTCAAGAACCACTTGAAAATAAATTTGACATTAAGTAATATTCATACCTTTGGCAAAGATCAAAGTAGGAGCATTTGGTTTAATAAACTGGAGCACTCTTTGACTCTAGGAACAAATTTTAGAAGAGCATTGTGATGAGGTTTCAGAAACCCTTCCCTAGTGAAAGTATCACAACTGATGAAAAACATTAAACAAAAATGAAAACTCTGGAAATTGTCCTAAATTGCCACTCCTCAAGTCATTTTATGAGGTCAACACAACTCTGAACCCCAAATATGACAACAGTATTCTAGGAAACATAGAAAATTATAGAACAATAACCCCTTATATATGGATATTAAAGTATTTAATAGAAATTTAGCAAATCAAATCAGGTAATGTATATAAAAATACATCATGACCCAGTGGGAAAGAATACTAGATGGTGTTCCTACTTAAAAACTAATCAGGCTGGGCGCAGTGGTTCATGCCTGTTATCTCAGCACTTTGAGAGGCCAAGGTGGGCAGATCACAAGGTCAGGAGATCTAGATGAGCCTGCCCAATATGGTGAAACCCTGTCTCTAACTAAAATACAAAAATTATCCAGGCGTGGTGGTGCACACCTGTAGTCCCAGCTACTCGGGAGGCTGAGGCAGGAGAATTGCTTAAACTTGGGAGGCAGAGGTTGCAGTGAGCCAAGATCATGCCATGGCATTCCAGCATGGGTGATGGAGTGAGACTCCATCTCAAAAAAATAATAAGAAATAATTAACCTAATTCATTAGAGTAAGATAATAAAGGAGGAGAAAGGTATATGCTCATCTTAATAGACACAGAAAAATGTTTGCCATAATTCAACCAACAGAGAATGACCAAATTTCAATTGATATTTTCATATAAATAGGCAATTCATAATAGTATATAGTCTATTATTTCATTTATATTAATTTAAGAAACAGGCCAAATCCATCTCTGTTGCTATAAATCAGGAAATGGCTACATGTTTACAGTGTGTACTGAATAAAAGTATCACGAAAGTACTTCTCAAGTCATGGAAAGATTCTATATTTTGAGTGGGATAGTGGTCAATAGGTGTATATATTTTTCAAAACTCATTGAAAAGTGCACATAGGATAGATGTGTTCAAATGTAAGTAATATGCCTAAATACAAATAAAAGGATAAAGATGGGCAAAAAGGTAAATTGTATTATAAACATTTTACCAATGTAATAATTAAACCATAATTGACTATGTGATTATACCAATATTTAAGAGTGTTTTATTGATACTTTATCATGCATCAAGTTTTTCGAGATTTTAAATAATACTATTATAAATATCTTTCTGAAAACATATTTGTTTACAGTTCATAACATTTCCTTGGAGTTGGATTTCATAGAAGTTGAAAAATTTTAACTATTTGATGCACATTACCAAATTTCTTTCAAATTACTATATTATTTTGTTATAAATTATTATTCAGCATTGCATGTGTCTTTCTGTAGATATAAATATGTATGGATACATATGCATGTGTATTCACAACTTTTGAGGCATAATTGGCATACACTAAATTGCACATATTTGTATTGTATAATTTTACATTTAATTATACCTGCACACTATGAAACAATCACCTCAGTCAACAGTGTAAAAAGTGTCCTTATACCTCTTTGGAATCTTTCCCTCCAAAGTAATTACCATATCAACTCATATAATATAAATGAAAATTTTAGCTGTTGATCTGTATTCTGCACTATGGATTATTTTTTATTTTCCATCATTTTATACAATCGAGTTATACTCTATAATCTCTTTTGTCTGCCTTTTATGCAGTATAATAACTTTGAGATTAATATATGTTAATAGTTCACTTAAAAAATTCTTAATAAAACAATTGTTTGATTAATACTATCATATAAAACAACTGATGGCTTTCATTGGACAACCGCTGTAGGGAATTTTAGATTTGAGATGCCTAAAATGAGTCTTGGGATATTATTCTGGGCTTCACTGTAGGTATTCAGATAGCAAATATGGACTAGTGGTATTGATAAGTGGAAGTTGGAGCTGCTATTAAAGAGGGAATGTGGATAAGCATCCCATCTATTTGTTGAAAATATTTCATAGATCTTTGGCCAATTTCTGGACTGCAAAAGCACAGAGAAAGATTATGGAAGTTCTCAAGGCAGCAGCTGCTGGGAGGCAGAAAGCAAGTGAAGAATCAAAAGTCTCCTGTTGTCGGGAGGGAAATCGTTTTCCGGTTCATCCAGAATGGAGAGATTTTAGTGGATACGCTGTGCTTTCCAAACTAATATAGGCCTATCTTAACAAAGCTAATAGTAGAACTCTTCAGCATCAAGGTGCCTAGCAGAATAAAGTGCAACTTTTTTTTAAGGAAGGATCCATGATTCAGAATTTCAACAGTTTATAAGTATCACTTGCAATGTCCAGAAGAATACCAAAACAAAAAAAAAAAAAAAAAAAAAAAGAAAAAAAAAAAAAAAAGAAAAAGAAAAGACAAAGAAATAGCAAAACAAAACCACCCGACACTCTAGATATTTAAAAGAAAAGTGACTCATATTAATAAAAGTGGCAAGATGATTAATATGCAGGCCTATAAAAAACCCTGATGTTGTACTTAGCAGAAAATAATTTCAAAATAACTATGACTAACATATTAAAGAAACAGAAAAACCATAGAAAATATGTAGATGATGAAGTATTTTGACAGAGAATATATACAAAATCAAATCAATATTTTTGTATAAGAATAAAATACACTATTAGGAATTAGTAAGTCATTGGATGGACTTAAAAGCAGATTCAACATAGTCAAAGATGATATTAATAAATTTGAAGACAAGTCAATAAAAATATGCAAACTTAAGTTGGGAGGAAAAAATAAGAATGAGAGGAACAGAGCATAAATTGGATCATGTCAAATGGGCAGAAGTACTAACATAAGTGTAACAGAAATTACAGAATAATAAAAGAGATATTGATTGGGACATTATTGAAACAATATTGGGACAATATTTATTGGACAAAATCAATATTTGGAGAAATAATGGTTGAATATTTTTCCTGAAAGCTTATAGTAATTCATATTTCCTTTTGGCAGAATTATTAATTTGTGTTCCTGGTATGTTTTCTCTTGATATTTTAATATTTTCTTTTCCAGTTCTGAAAGTTATATATTTTATGTTCAATTTTATAGTATCCCTAGCCTCAGAAGTCAATTCTAAAACTTACGTGAGACCTTATCACATTCTAATATAAAAACTTCAGGCTCTCAATTTCTCATACAGTAGTCCCAAGCTCTGCTCAATATGGTACTATATCCATAATAAAGTTAGTCATTCACTTCTTACCTTTTGAAAGCACTTGTGCTATACCTATACTACAACAAATACAATGTTTTGCTTACTGGTCTGTTTCTTCTACTCTAATGTGATTTTTCAACAGCTTTTTATTTGTTGCTTTTCTATAAATACTTCTTAAACTGATGTAAGAATAAAGGAAATGTATCGTAAAAAACGGAGTAAGAAGTTATGATTTCCAGTAGAAAGAAACAGATAGGAAGCAAAAACTGCAGAGACTCAATTGGATGTTCTCCATTATCCTGACAGTAAATTAGCTTTTCATTTGAATGTTACTTTCTTTCAGAAGAGTTTGATGCATTTGAAGTTGATGCAGCAGTGCATGTTATTAAAGCCAGGAATCATAAATTATTCCTTAAATCATTGAGTCTTGGGAAAATAGAAAGCCAATGAATCACATACTATTTGAACATTGATTTAGTTTCTGTGTAAGCCTATGCTGCTTTGGGTGTATGTGTTTGGCTCCAGCAGGTCTGCATACTTTCTAATTTGCTTGAAAACTGCGTGAAAATATTCCCATGGCCCTCTTGTAACATATGACAGCCTGACATTTTCTTTACTTACAAGACCTGATCTGTTTAATAGCAAAATTTGGCCTCCAACTTGACAGTCCTCCCTTTTAAAATCAATGGTTAGACTCAAGGGCACCAGCTTGGTCATCAAGATCAATACTAGAAAAAATATAGCTTGTCAAGACCTCTCAGCCTTTTATTGATTTAAATGGGGAGCAGCTCACAGATTGAATAATGATATTAGAGCTCTGATTCAACAAATAGAAGACGGTTACATTAATTTCAGTATAGGCAGATGAATCTGTGAAAAATGACAAAAGTATAATATAGTGATCCAGATATTACTGTTAGATAAAGTTGAATGCTTTCAGGAGAAAATATGCATTTTTTGAATAGATTTCTTTAGACTGTTCACCAGGTGAACTAAATAACAGGTGTCATCTTATCTTACTAAAAACAAAACAAAACACAACAAGAACAAAAACACTAGAAAGTCATCTCATTGTTACCAACAAATAGAAGAAAAAGCACCCTGAAAAAAAAAAATACTATGAGACAACTTGAAGCTTTAGAAAGAATATTTAACTTGAACGAATTAATCCTTAGTTCTAGTGTTGGCTAATTATTTGTTACAGTGATCACTTGACATTAGCCTTGTTTTTCTAGTGTGCCATATGAGGGACTAGGAAAATATTTAAATACTAATTCTAAGACTCAGGGAAAGACCATACAACAATCCATGTTAGTTCTTTTCATATTTCATTAGAGATACTTATTATCTCATTTTCACTTCTAATTTGAATGCTAATAGAATGTAGGAAGGATAGGTCACATAAATGGAGAATGGGAAACTGAAGTTGTTCTCAGGAAGATGTTTTGCCTTAATACAAATAAATGTACAACAATCAGAAATGAGAGTTTATGATTTCTTAATACTTTTAGAAGTTTAATATGTTGTACTTAGCACTATTGGGCAGAACACTTAAAAATGGTTAACATGGTTAATTTTAAGTTATGTGTATACTACCACAATAAATTTTTTTAGTTAAAAAAGAGATTAAGGATTTTAGTTTAATTTATATCTAAAAGTTAGAGAAAATCATATTAACAATTCAAATTCTGAAACAATATATAATCTATATTGGAAGTATCTACAGTGTGAGCTAATTGAAGTTATTGGGCACTATGGTAGGCATTTTATTTTCTTTACCTCATTTACATATCTCATATTTACCTTTTATTTACTTTAAGTTTATATGCCTTATATAATTACCTCATTTTTTGGTCCACCATTTCATTTTTTTGTGTGTGGATGCACAATAACCTGAAAGGGTAAGTATTAGTCTACATATGAGAAAAACGAAGTTCCTATTTGATAAGTAAATTCCCCAATATCCAGAGATAATAAATGTCACATCTTGGATTTTAAACCAACTGTCTGACACTTGGATCGAATTCTTCTACTGTGTTACAAAGCTTGATATCATTTTGCTTATCTTAAAGACCCAAAGTACAGCTCTCCACTATATTACTTAAGTTACATAGTTTCCTAAAAAATTTGGTAGCTTTGGATAAAATTTCAACATTTTAAGAAATTGTATGAAATTTTCGTTTTTCAATGTATCTTTCTCATAGTTATTCTAGACATCTCTCAAGATAAAACTATTTCTTTTTTTTTTTTTTTTTTTTTTTTTTTGTTTTTTTGAGACGGAGTCTTCATCTCTCTGGTCAACAGGCTAGAGCTGCAGAGATGAGATCTCAGTTCACTGCCCCAACCTCCACCTCCTGCGGTTTGACAGCAATTGCGTCGCCGTGTGTTCAGCCTTGCCAGAGAGCTGCGGCTACAGCTGCCTCCCAACAGATGCCCAGCCTAATTTTGTTATTTTTCGCGCAGAGTGGGTTCACCTTGTTGGTCAGGCTGGTCCCAAACTCCTGACCTCAGCGTGGATCACCTGCCCTCAGCTTCCCAAAGTGTTTTGCGGATTACAGGTGTGAGCCACCACACCCAGTCAAGAAAAGAAACTGCTTCCAGAAAAAGAGAAACAAAAAACAAAAACTGCCACACTTTTCTTCCTTCTTATTAAAATGCCTAAAAGACAATTCTGGCTAGCCAGCTGGATCATTGCCTGCAGATTGCTTAAATTACCCATTTATTTTACAGAAAAAAAAACATTTTTTTTTCCAATTACGTTGAAAGACTATATAACAAGCCTAAAGGTAGGACATTTTTAATATGTCATATCAATGAAAAAAAAAATTGACCTAGAAATTTCATTCCTTATTTTGATACATTTTAAGCATCAATTTCCCAGAAACTTTACCAAGTGACAAATTCTTTTTGCTTTATTTAATTAAAACTTTACAGATTGCCAGCTTTTGCTGTTTGCAAAATTAAAACAGATGTTAACAAGCATCTCTTCTGTTAGAATATACTAGGAATAGAGTACCTATTTTTCCCATGACACTTTAAACTTTACTGAGTGATTTATTTATGTATTCTTCTTTTATCTCATAATTCATTCAGAGAGACAAAGCCCTTATTAAGGCAGTGTTCTAATTGCTGTGTTTTATTTTGCTTTTGTCTGAGGGTAACACAGTTTGCTTGCTCCTAGAGTGATGTGATTCCTTCATTCTGAAATGCTTATGGTTGGAAATCTCTTCTAAATCAGCCACTTTGATATTATTCTGTAAAGAGGGTATTCTTAAAGTTTGCTGGATAGGCATGAGAAAGTCAAGTAATATCTAAAATATCATTACCCCAGCTCTGTGGGCTAGCAGATAGATCTATTAGTAACCTTTGCTGAGCATGACATCCTCTTTCTTTTCCACTTGGTCTACTTATTTAGTCAAGTAGAGACACAGTCACAACTCTAGGGAGTCAAAATTGATTTCTCAATTCTTTCTGTGGACAAAGGCCTTATGAACCTCACAATGGAGGTGACCATACTTCAGGAGTGAAGTTATTGATTGTTTCACAGTAAGAATTGTGGCAAATGATTTGTTTAATCTCACTGGACATCGAGGAATTTACCATCTAAAAGCACAAAGCATTTATGTGATGATGTGGTTGAACCATTTTCAAACTCAAGGTAGTGAGTGTGAGTTTAAAAATTTTATTGTGAGTTAACTGCATACAGATTTGTAAAGAATACCTTGAAAAGTTGAATTATTACCAGAATACCTTTTAGATTCTCGCCAGAATAGAGAGGAAGGAGAACATTTTTGCAAGGAGTTTGGTATTAGACCTGATTCATTCACTTAAAGAAATGCCAACTTCTTTGTCCTGTCAAATGGAATACTAAGACAAATTGATTTATATGTGAATGATCTTAATCAGATTATTTTCCTTATACAAAGTATACTAAGGAAATATATGTATATTTTTGATGAAAGGATCTATAGGAGATGAGAAGTAACTCTGTAATATGAGACTGTTTAAGGTAAGGGAGATTTGGAAAGTCCATTTATAGTGTTTGGTGGGAGCATTAGATTACCAGGCAGGAACAATGAGAGAGGTCCTGTGTGAAGAACGTTAGAGCACTTCGAAAACAAACTTAATTTATTTCGCAAATTTCTCAGGCTTAGCTTTGCTCTCTTTATTTATTCTCCCAGATCAAGAAAAACTGTCATTTAGCTTTACATCATTTTAGGTGTCGTGACTCCCAACAACAAGGTACATGAAGACAAAGGACTTTGTGCTGAGACAGACACTAACATGGAAGAAACTTCTGAAGGACCACACACAGATGAAGGCCATGTTGAGGAGGAGATTATTCAAACCATTTATTAGACCTGCATAAACACGTTGCTTATTAGACACTATGGTGTTACTAAAGGATTAATATAATCTTCAAAGAATAAATTATGAAGGTGGGAATTAAATGATGTCCTCAACATAAGTACTGACACCCTGTTAACTTTTTGGAACTTTAAATATCAACCACAGGCATTCTCATACAATCACCAAAGAAAATGTGAAAATGTGGCTCACCCCTAGAGTGAGAATCACTAGTACTGATGAGAAATTCTCAAGTACTTGAATGTAGATCATTAGAGGGAACACAGCACTAGTGTTTTCAAACTAAAGAAAGTAGAGGGTACAGCCGGTGTTTAGTGGCATGTAATTGAACTACAGAGATAGCAATTTGGGTTAAGATTTTACATTTCTTTCCTCCAGTTTTAATCTCATGTGTCATTTCCTATCTTTGGTAGGTCACAGGGTAGATATAATTATGCTGCCATTTAATCATTTGTTCTAATTTGTATTAAATTGGTTTGAAGACAAATGTGTCTCAAATTTGTAATACTAATCAAAAATTGTACAGTGATCTACTATTTCAAATCATGTGTTCAACATTTAGTATTTTATATTGCAACACTATCTGTTCAGAACACTTTCTAAATAGGGAGTTAAGTGCTTAGAAAAATTATGAGCATACCAGATATTTCAACATATGCATATAGTATAACAACATTTTCCTTACATTTACAAATTAACTCTCTTCTAAAATCGATAAGCATCTTAATGCATATGGGCTGTAATACGAGGTCAGTTGGATTCTACTGAATAAGTATATATAAATACATATGCACTGGATGCATAAAACTTTATGGTTCATGTCACTGCAAAAGCATGAATAGTGACTATTTATTTATATAATTTTGTGTTTTATCTCCTAAGAGCTATGAAATCTCCTGAAAAATATTTACTGATTGCAGGTATATGTACATGTGATGTTGTTTACCTGTTTCTTCAAGTATAACTAATATATGTATAAGCTATGTTAAATATCAATATTTAATAAGTATTAATATTTACTTAATATTAATTAATATTAATGAAGTCTAGTGTTCCATTCAATTGTGAGAAACTTCTAAACACCAAAGATAGCCTTTTCAATATTTCTTTCTCATTTTTGATGCAATTCTCAAGTATAGGATTAATAGTTGTTGCTTTTTTAATCTTCATTGAGATATATTTCATATACCACCATAATATCCACTCATTTAAAGTTTGCAGTTCCCTCATTTTCAATGTATTAAGGCTTGCAAAGTTGCCACAATGTAAATTTAGAAAATTTTTAATGTTTCTAGCATACAGAAAAGACAATTATTTAAGTGGTGGATGTATCATTTACACTAACTTGACCTTCACAAATGATATGAAGGTATTAAATTATCACATGTATCCTGAAAATATGTACATGTATTATGTATCAATAAAAATATAAACAGCATACCATTTAGTAGTGACTTTTTATTTCTTCCTCTAAGTTATCTCATTTTAGTATACAATTGTAAATAGTATTTTCTTGTTATCTTTTTATTTCTATAAGGTCAGAAATGATGCCTTTCTTTCATTAATGATTTCATTAAATTGTATTTTATTTATTTTATCTTGGTCATTTTGCTAAATATTTGCCCACTTTCCCCGTCTTTCCGTGAAACCAACTTTTGGTTTCATTGATTTTCACTATTGTTTATATATTTCCTGTTTCTTATTTTTCAGCGTTAATATTCTTTCTTTCTTTCTTTCTTCTTGCTTTTAACTTAGGTTGCTCTTCTTTTTCTTTTCTTTTAATTTGGAAGATTATTTATTTGAGATCTTTCATCTTTTTTAACATAGAGATTTATAACTGTGAATTTCTCTGCACAAACTGCTACAAATGTATCCAACAAGTTTTGACATATTGTGTTTTTCTTTTCCCTCATTTTGAAGTATTTTATAACTCCTACTGAAGCTTTTGTCCTTGGCCCACAAGTTTTTTTAGTAGTGTGTTGTTTATTTTCAAATATTCAATTTTAAAATTCTCTTCTCTTTTCATTTTAATTACATTGTGTTTTGAGTCCGTACTTTGTATGCTACCAATCATTTTAAACTTATTTACGATTGTCACACAGCCTAACTTATGGTCTATCAGAAGAAAGTTTCATGAACATCAAGAAGAGTGTGCATTTTTTCTGTTATTGGGTAGAATGTTCTATAAATGTGTAGACTAATTGGTTTATAGAATTGTACATGTCTTGTACTTATTTATCTTCTGCCTAGAGGTTCTATACATTATTAAAAATGGAGTTATATTATCCAGCTATTTTTTCATTGTCTATGTTTGCTTTCAATTCTTCCAGTTTTTGCTTCAGGTATTTTGAGACTCTCTTGTTAGATGCATAAATACTTATAATGATCATATCTTCCTGATGAGTTGATACTGTTTTTATAATATAATGCCCCTCTTGTCTCCATTAACAATATTTGTCTTATAGTTAATTCAGTCTGATCTTAGTATAGCCATTCCAGTTCTCTTGATTACATCTTCAATGTCATATCTACTATCATTCTACATTTGACTTATTTATGTCTTTGAGTCTAAAGCGTATCTCTCTTGTAAATCTTGGACCTTTTTTTTTAATCTTTTTTTTTTTTTCAATTCAGCCAATCTCTGCTCTTTGATTGGGGTATATAACTCATTTTTGCATTTAATGTTATAATTCATAATGTAGGATTTGAATCTGCCATTTTGCTACTTGTTTTCTATATGTATTATTATTTCTGTTCTTAGATTCTTGTCTACTTTTGTGTCAAATGTGTACTTCCAGTGTTTCTCTTTTAACTTTTTGCTATATTTTTTTGAGTTAGTTTAACGTCTGTGCTAGGAGTTATAATTAACACCTTAATGCAATCCAATTTGGATTAATACCAACTTAATATCAATAGTATACAAAATAATCACTCCAATATACCTTAGGTACTGCTCTCCACTTTTACTATTGGGGCCACACAAATTACATTTTTATATATTATGACCCCTTCTACACAATAATGTTACAATTATTGCTTTATGAAGCTGTCTTTTTGAATAGACAGGAAGATGAAAGCATCATGTTTTACAAGTTTACACTGTCTTTTATGATCTCTTTATAGCGACTTTTACCTGCTCTATTTGTTTCTTCATATATATTTCAGTTACCATCTACGGCTCTTTCAGGTCAGCCTGAAAGATTCTCTTCACTATTTTTTGTAGGGCAGATCTGCTGATGATTAACTCTTTCAGTAGTTTGTTTGTTTTAAACCCAGAGATATCATAATTCCTCCCTTATGTTTAAAAGAGAGCAGAGCTGAATACAAATTTTTGATTGATAGTCTTTCTTTTAACACATTGAAAAGAAACTACAGGCAAATATCCTGATGAACATAGATACAAATATCCTCAACAAAATACAAGCAAACTAAATTAAACGGTATATGAAATGAATAATACACCACGATCAAATGGGTTCATTCCAGGTATGCAAGGATGGCTCAACATACACAAAACAATAAATGTAATTCACCACATGAACAGAAAAAATGAAAATCATATGGTCACCTCGATAGATTAAAAAAGCGTTAGATAAAATACAGCATCTCTCATGATAAAAATTATCAACAAACAAGGCATGAGAAGAAACGTATTTCAAAATAACAAAAACCATATATGACAAACCCACTGACAACATCATAGTCAACGGGGGAAGAGCTGAAAACATTTCCCCTTAGAACAGGAACAAGACAAGGATGCTATTTTCACCACTCCTATTCAACACAGAACTGGAAGTCCCAGCCAAAACAATCAGGCAAGAAAAAGAAATAAAAGGCATCGACCTGTCAAAATGACTATTATTAAAAAGTCAAAAAAATAACAAATGTTGGCAAGGATGCGGAGAAAAGGCAATGCTTATACACTGTTGGTGGAAATGTAAATTAGTACAACCTCTATGGAGACAGTATGGAGATTTCTCAAAGGACTAAAAATAGAGCTATCACTAAATCAAGTAATCCCATTACTGGATGTCTATCTGAAGGGAAAGAAATCATTATATAAAAAAGACACGTACACTTGTATGTTTATCACAGCACTATTCCAAATAGCAGTCACATGGTATATCTCTAAACAGGTGATTGGATTAAAAAAATGTGAAACACACACACACACACACACATACATACACTATGGAATACTATGCAGCCATAAAAAGTATGACATCATGTCTTTTGAGGCAACATGGATCGAGCTGGAGACCATCATTCTTAGTGAAATAACTCAGAAACAGAAAATCAAATACCACATTTTCTCACTTACATGTGGAAGCTAAATAGTGGACATATATGGGTATACAATGGGCAATAACTGACATTGGAGACCATTCCACATTTCTTTGAGACTCTGTTTATTATTCTTTATTTCCTTTTTTTGGTTTGTTTCTTAGACTGGATAACCACTACTGAGTTACCTCTAAGTTCACAATTCTTCACATCTTCCTTTTGCCAGTTCAAATCTCTTTTGAGCCCTTCCAGTAATTTTTTTGTTAATATACTTGTCAACTTCATAATTTCTATTTGGTTCCTTTTTATGACTTCTGTTTCTTCACTGTTATTCTCTATTTATTGAGATACTGTTATCAGGTAATACTTTTATTCATAATACATAATTTCCTTTAGTTCTTTGAACATAATTACTACAGCTGATGTAAAGTCTTTTGCCTAGTAAGACCAATATCTGTACCCTCTGAAGTATGTCTTCCATTGGCTGTACTTTTTTTCCGGTATATGTGGTATATTTTCCTTTATTTTTTGGTATGTCTTGTATTTTGTTTATATTGTTGTTGAAAATGTAAAGTTGAAGATAGAAGAAAGAAACACAAAAAGCAGCTCAACAATTCAAAGACAGGTTCATTTTGCAGAATAAACCCGAGACGGGCTTCTGGATGATTTTTTGGTCAGGAGCATTCTCTCTTACAGACCACGGGTATTTAAGGGTTTAGGAAGAGAGCTTTTCACAGGCTCGAAATATTTTTATGTGGAGGAGAGTTTTATTGCAGATTTGGAATGTCTCTGGTTGGAAGGGAGATCATCTCGAGGCTGGCATGTCTCTGGTTGGAGGAGGGTTTATCTCAGGGTTGGAATGTTTACGGTTGGAGATGTCATTTGTGGTTTATGATTATGCTGACATTAGCCATTAGGCTGATGTTTTTGGGGCTGGATTTAGGCGGTTTTTAATCAAGGGGAACTTAAAATGGCAGTGCTTGTCTGAGATGGTGAAGTTCCTGCTGTTAGAAAACTGGATATTTTAGAGAATATATTATAACAACTTTGGTATCTGATTCTCCCATCTGTTAAAACAAACTAAATACAGCCTAAAAAGATTCTGTATTACTATATTTGAGTCCTTGTGAATAAACTGTAACCTAGCTTAATAGTCATACAAATGTGAAAACCTATCTTAATAGTATGCACCTGTAACAGTGGCTGAGTGTTGACCAATCCCAGTGGCCATATTTCAATGACTCATAGACTGCTGAATGTTTAAACTGCGTTCAAATAAGGCAAAAGCCAAGCTGTAACTAATCTCGCTCTTTCTGTACCTCACTTCCGATTCCTGTATGTCACTTTACCTTTTTTGTCCGTAAATTTGTTCTGACCACGAGACACCCCTGGAGTCTCTGTGAATCTGCTGTGATTCTGGGGGCTGTTCAATTCGCAAATCATTCATTGCTCAATTAAATTCCTTTAAATTAATTCTGAAGTTTTTCTTTTATCAGATGGTGTCAGAAGTGGAAACTGAAGTGGAGCTCACACAAAGTACCTGCAGGGCCCACTTGGGTCCACTAATCTCTCTGAGCAGCTGGAGATCATGGATAGGCTCCCACTCGGATTTCTGAGCTCCACTGATTTGTGTTTTGAGTTCTCCGAGTTTCTTTGAGCAAATTTCTGATCCAAACTGGGTTTGGAGTCACAACAGAAACTGGAATGGGTGCAGGAATGGATTTGATACAGGAATGAACTGGCTCGGAGCCAGTTAGAGACCTCTTACATCTGACTGGGTGAGAAAGAAACTGACAGTAAGCAGTAATATTGCAAGGGTTATAAAATCTGTCTTTTGAAAACTCCCAGGGATTTTGTGTTTTACCCCTTTGTTTCATTTTCTTCCTGAGGTATGACAAATCATTGGCCAGGTTAATCAAGAGAACCTGAGATTGAAGCCAGTATTTTAGGTAAAAATGGGATCTTTAGTTTCTGGAAAACTGAGTTCCTTCTGGATTATACATTAGGCCTGGGAGGCAGTGAAGTCTTACAGAAATGGTAAAATCTTACTAATGATAACTTACAGTGGAATGTTCCAAGTGAACAACAATCCACTGAAGTACATTTTAAAAATGATGGTTCTTGGTAAAGTTCCTCTTGGCCAAGAATGGGTTTGGAACTACAGCATATCATCTGCTATTCTCTTTGGAATAATCTGCCTTGCACTCTTTGCTGATGAGTGTGGGTGACAGGATTAGGGACGTACAGGATCGTTGACTATGGGAAGCCTTTTCCTCCCTAAAAGGGGAAACTTGAGAGATGATGGGACTGCTGGAAAAGACTCCTTTGCTACTGAGAGGCAGCTACCTGAACTTTTCAGTGTTGCTGCAATGAGTGGATCTTTCTCTGTCTTCCCTGATCATTTCGCCTTCCTCCTTCTTGTTTTATGTCCTTGGGAGCTTGACCTTGTAACCATGTGGCAGTATTTTCTATTAGTCTTCACCTTCCAGGGAACAGAAATTTTAGGGTTTATGTCACAGTTAGCTCTAAAGATTATCTTGAGTAGTTAAAAGCCTTTGAAAGTTCAAATTTAACTACTCTAGACTCCTTCTGGGAAGGACAATAGAGACTGCCCTGTCCTGTAGCTCAGTAGCTAAGACTTTGGCCTTTCACACTGGTTGTTCAATTCCCCACCTAGGAAGTAAGCCCTTTTTGGTTTGATATCTGTATAACCTTGTCTAGTCTCCTGTCCTCCATGGACTATCTTAAATTTTCCTTTCTCTGGGCACCTGGAAGGCTACCTTTGATAAAATTCAAAAGTCAGAAATATTGGCTTTTTGGCCTGGCTAAAATTGGGTAATAAGAAATTTTAAAAGGACTTCATTAAAGAGTACTATGGTTAAAAGTCAGCTTAATTAAAAGTGGATATTTAAGCTCTAACAGCCTGGACTCCCTGGGAAAATCAGGAGGCACCAGAAATCCCTTTCCTGGCCCTGTTTTTCCAAGGGCTCCACCCTAAAGCTAAAGTTTGGTTCCATATTCCTGGGAAGACAATCAAAGCTTCAGGTACATTTGGCTACCTGATGAGCCATTTAAATATTTATCAAGAGATTTTATTCAATTGCCATTTGCAGTGCATGTTTTTTGGTTGTATAAAAGCTTTTCCATACAAGAGGTCTGATGTTATAAAAGTAGATTATTATGCTGCAGTGTATTTTCACCAGGTAAAGAGAGCTTTTTTTACGGCTTACTGAGGACAATCCCTTCACAATCTAGAACCCGAAGACTGGATCTTCTGAGAACATCAGAGAAAGACTATCTCTGCCATCCACACTACAGCAAAATTTGTTAGCCTTGAACCTTGGGTTCATAATCTCACAATTGAGAAGGGTCCCTCCACACTCCTGGAACTGTACACCCATCGGAACCCTTAAGGTAAAACTAACCAGGAAAGTCTCTCCCTAGAAAAAGATGACACCCTTAATGTGAACAGTTTTTCCCAAGATCACAGATCAAGGCTTCTATCTCATGAGACTCTTATCTTTGGATATTTTTTCCTTGTTTATGCCTCTATGAACAATAGAAATTAAAAGTGGGCCTATTAAGTGCACTTATGGGGTATACTTTCATTTGTGAAGGATTTTGCAGCCAGGCTTATACATGAATAACCTTATGCTTTAATAGATAAAAGATAAAGGCCCAATGTAGGTGAGAAACTTTAGGAGTACATATGTTGCCTCATAATCAGTCAAAACTCTTAACCCACATCCTGGATTAAAGAGAACATTGCCAGGAGGCCTTCAGTCTTCTAGAAGGACATCATTTGTTAGGCCCCTTTTCCATGGTTTAGAATAAAAGAGGCAATATGTAGAAATGTCCCACTCATAATAGGCTCTACAACAAATTCTACTTTAAAGGCTATCATTACACAACAGACTTTAAACTTCTCTGGTAACAGTTATGCTAAATAATAGAATTGGCTAAACAGAAAACTACCTGTGCACCTATTGATACTTGTGGCTTACAGAGAAATACATCAAATGTAGATCATAATAATTCAGCCATAGGGGATTAATGAAAATACCACTTAGTCAAGTGAGTAGAAACTTCAACTAGCTCATTTTTTAATCTATTTGATCTTAGGTGGTTTGGTTTATGGAAATCCTGGATAAGGAGCACACTCTAAACTCTTGGTCATTTCCCTGGTGTGCTATATTCTCTCAAAGGTTTTAAATGTTTGCATTCAGCCATCTCTAGAAACTCAAATGGTCTCTCTTCAACTGGAATGACAGCAGCTGAAAGAAATGTGTGACCATGAGGACACCGTAAACTATAAATGACATTCTGAGATTGGAAACCCAAAATGATGGTAACTGAGAGTGGTACTAAGGCCCTAAGTTTTGGTCACAATCTCATGTAAGTGAGACCTGACCAACTCAGTGTATTTATTATTTCTATAAAAGATTGGACATGTGAGGGGAAAAAAGCAACTTCAGAATTCTACCAATTAGTTAAAGCCACATAAATAGCTGAAAACTGCCCAAAAGAAACTACTGAATGTCGGCAAGACAGTGGTGTCTGCGATGCTCTAAATAAGGAGTATATTCATTCCACCTCCATCTGTTCTCATTGGCAGAGTAACAAAAATCAGCAGCATTGCAGACAGTGGAGAAATATAGCCATGTTTACAGTTTTGTAAACAGTAACATCCACAGGGATTGTACGGGATCTGTAGATTGATTAAGGTAATATGAAATTTATAACAATATTACTTCATCCAATCCATGAACATGGGCTATCTTTCCATTATTTTGTGTGTTCTTTTTAAAATTCTTTGATCAGTATATTACTGGCCTTATTATAGAGATCTTTCACTACTTTGGTTTAATTTATTCCTAGGTAGTGTATTTTTCATACTCATTGTACATGGGATTCCTTTCTTAATTTCTTTTTCAAATTGTTTGCTGCTGGCACACATGGGCACAAACAAGAGAAACTTTGGAACTGTTAAATATATGAAAATTAAACAACATGCAACTGTACAACCAATGACTTAATAAAAAAATAGTAATAAAATTTTAAAGAGTCTTGGAAAAAATGAAAACACAACATTCCCAAAGGTCTGGGGTACAACAAAAGCAGTACTATGAGGAAAGTTTATAGTAGTAAATGCTTACAGTATAAAAAAAGACTTCAAATAAACAGTCTAACAATGCACATCAAAACACTAAAAAAAAGCAATAACATGCCAAATTCAAAATTACTAGAAGGAAATAAATGAGAAAGATAAGAATAGAAATAAATAAAACAGAAAACTTAAAAAATACAAAGGATCAATGAATAAAAAGTTTTTTTTTAAGATAAAGAAAATTTACAAACCTTTAGCTAGACCAAGAAAAAAAGGAAGAAAACTCAAAAAAAACAAAATCAGAGTTAAAAATAAGACATTACACCTGGTACCAGAAAAATACGAAAAGTCATTAGATACTATTACAAACAACTGTACACCAAAAAAATGGAAAGCCTAAAAGAAATGGTTAAATTTGTGAATATATATGACCTTCAAATATTAAACCATGATGAAATAGAAAACTTGAACAGACTATAACGAACAATGAGATACAAGTAGTAATAAAAGTTCTTCCATCAAAGAAAAGTCTAGGACCCAGTGGTTTTATTGGTAAATTCTACCAAACATTTAAAGAAGAACTAATACCAAGTATCCTCAAACTATTCCAATACGATTTAAGAGGAATACTTCCAAACTCATTCTAAAAGGTACCCTGCTACCAGAACTAGACAAAGGCACAACAAAAAAAGAAAACTTCAGGCCAATATCCCTGACGAAGATAGGTGCAAAAATTCTCAACAAAATACTATAAAACTGAATATTCAACAACATATTAAAAAGATCGTTCATCATGACCAACTGGGATTCATCCCAGGGATGCAAAGTTGGTTTTACATACACACATTGTGAGATAATATGAAATATCCCATTAACGGAATCAAGGATAAAAATTTTATGATCATTTTAATAGATGCCCACAAAGCATTCAATAACATTCAACATCTATTCATAATGAAAAAAACGTCTTAACCAACTGAGTATATAAGGAACATATCTCAATACAGGTTATATATGACAAACCCACAGTTAACTTCTTATTGAACAGTGAAAAATTGAAACCCTTTCCTCTAAGATTTGGAACAAGACAAGGATCCCCACTTTCACCACATTTATTCAGCATAGTACTGGAAGTCCTAGCCAGAGCAATTCGACAAGAGAAAGAAATTTTCAAACTGAAACTGAAAATGGCAAATCATCCTTTCCTCTAATTTCTTACACATAAGTGATCTTTCCTTTATTTCACTGAAAAGTCTTTCTTTTTACATCTCCAGATTTAGTATTACTTTGACCTACCATATTTTTACCTTTCAGTGGTTCCCTACCTTTCAAGGGATTATTAATGTGGAAGTTAT
>NW_016808811.1:2548744-2555874 GCF_001698545.2 Rhinopithecus bieti
AAAACAAATCTTTTCTGTTGTAGGAATTTTCTGGTAGAACAGCTAAATTCTTTTTCTTATGGACTAAAGAACAAAGTAGTCACTTTTCTGAGATAACCACACATTATAAGATACATAGCTGGAAGTTGTATAATTGTACACTTTTAATGTTAGATTTATTTTAACAAATCATTATATTTTTCATTTTTTTGTAGATTCATGTCTGTAGAAACCACATTTTTTAGAAATAAAATCAGAAATTTATTTCCAACTAAAACGTAAAGTAACTGGGCCAAAAGTAGTTAGAAAAGACAACTCCTATAAGAAGGAGCATAGCAAATGCTGGTTTATACAATTTATTGGCCACTTGACTTTATATTTATTTAACAGCATTGTTATTCCAGTGTAATAAATATATGAGTGAACCCATTTTTACAAAAATACCATCCTTGATAGAATATTAAGAAGTAGCCTTTGAAAACTTATTTCTTAAATCCTTTATTAAGACAAATGAAGAAAGTGAAAAACAAATATTAATCTGTGCAATATATTTATCCAAATATGTCCTCACTAGAAAATGTTTTCATTTTAACAAAATAGTCTCTCACATTTTTATTATATGATTATTACACTTGTTAAATAAATTAGAGAATCACATTTTTCATGCCTGTTAATTTTACAATGTTCCTTAGTCATGAATTAGTGATACATTTGGACAGAGCACTGTGTTTAGCAGCACATACCTGTTGTTAGGCAGGGGCCTATTAAGGTATTCTAACACATCATAGAATATATTAGATAGAATATCAAGTACAGTACAGTTATACTATAACAATAGTGTCATATAAACATGATATATAATTATCAAAGTAAGTGAATGCATAACTTTAATGAAATCAGCAAAAGTTAGAAACTTTTACCAAACCAACATTTCATCAGTGATTACTGGAAGAAGCAGTTAAACATGTATATTAAATATGAAATATAACAAGAATCTTTGTAGTATAGAAAAGATGGACTCTGAAAGCTAATTGATGATGTACCTTTCAATTCCACTGATTGGGAATATACTCGGTAATCATTTTGGAAATGTAGTCTCATTATATCCTACATAAAATAAATTGACATTTGCTAGAAAAGTAATGCACTTCTTCCCTACCTGATCTTCAGTTCTAACAAAGGAATAATGTAAATACCTCTTTCTGTAGTAAACGTAGAATGAAAAATGAAACACCACCTCTGTCTATGTTATCTCCAGAGAACTCTGGCTTAACATCTAATTTCTAGTAGCCTTAAATCACTTTGGTGAGTACTTGTGTTTACTCAATTTTGTAAGACCTTTAAGAATTCCTGGAGGTGTGTCGCTTTTTTACTTTCTGGTCATATATGAATATAAATAGTAAGAAAACAGAATAATCATAATCAACTCCTTTAGAGTTATAAGCACAAGTATTTGCATTCAATTTCTGCTATTTACGAAATGCCTCTATGCAAGCTTTCATATTGTCTACTTTAAAACAAGGACAACACCAATTTCTTCTGAAATTTTGTGAGGGTTACATGAATTAAATAAGGTGGCAAGCACTCAATAAGCATTAGTATATAAGGGTTCTACATTTATTTTATTTTGGGGGGTTATAATTTTAAATATGAAGGACAGTGTTCTGGAGGTATTAAAAATATCCAGAGTTTATTTTTAATAACTGTAGATGTGGCAGAATGTCTTCATACAATTTGAAAAAAAGAGGAATATTATCAATATGATTATTAAAGAAGCATTTGTATTTTTAAAAGTACTTAGTAGTGTAAGTTCACAAGGAGACTATAATCATGCATATGCAAAAACATTAGACGTTAAGCCAAGGTTACTGTAGAAAAAGAGCTATCCCATTCATAGTCTTGTTAAGGGTTACCAAATTTAATGATGAAAAAACACATTCATTTCAAAGTCTAGTTCCATGAATTCATTCATAGCCATGTAAAATATACAAATAAATATTTTACAGTGATCAACACTTGTCAAGAAATGTCCTTGAACATTTGAGAAGCATATGTCAGGAGATAAAAATGGGTCTGAAAGATTAAAAGCTGCTCTGGAAAAGGAGGTAGAAGCTCTACAGGGATGATGATCAAAGTAGAGTGGTCATAATTTGGAGAAGACCGAATACATAAAATGTGACAAGAATATTTCAAACATCAGAGACAATAAGAAAGGAAAAAATATATATATTAGTTGAGCATATTGGAGCCCATCCAAGTAAATAAAATTTACCAGTGAAGAGAGGGAAAGGATATTAAGTAGGTAACTATTAATAGCAATGTATACACTCTGATCTCCCAGTAATGTCGTCTTGCATTTGAGATGATCTGAGAATATTAAAATATACAACATGTGTATGTATCTCATGCATATCAACAGAGTAAAAAAAAAAATAAGAAAACTACTTATTTTATAGCCAAACAGTCTATGCCTAGTCCCTCCTAATTAATATAAGTTTTGTGAATATTTAAATGGTTTCAGGCCGGGCGCGGTGGCTCAAGCCTGTAATCCCAGCACTTTGGGAGGCCGAGACGGGCGGATCACGAGGTCAGGAGATCGAGACCATCCTGGCGAACACGGTGAAACCCCGTCTCTACTAAAAAAATACAAAAAAAAAAAAAAAAAAACTAGCCGGGCAAGGTGGCGGGCGCCTGTAGTCCCAGCTACTCGGGAGGCTGAGGCAGGAGAATGGCATAAACCCGGGAGGCGGAGCTTGCAGTGAGCGGAGATCGCGCCACTGCACTCCAGCCTGGGCGACGGAGCCAGACTCTGTCTCAAATAAATAAATAAATAAATAAATAAATAAATAGCTTCAATAAAAGTAAAGACACAAAATTTAATGAACCATAAATAATGACAAAGAAATATCTGGTACAGTTGCAGAGGAAGGAAGGTAATAGCATAATGAATCTTTATTAGTCCACACAATATGTTAGGTGCTTTCTTATGTATTATCACATCATAATAACTCCGACAAACTAACTCTAAGTGTTTATTAACTAGATTATAGAGACAAGGAATTGAGAATCGGAAAATAAATCTTTAAGAAAAAACTGTAGTAAACAGTGGAAATGGGAAGGAAGTCTAGATCTGACTGTTTACATGCTACTCTTTCATGATAGCTCCATGAGGATCTGGGAGCCAAATACACAGACATGTCCCAAGTCCCAGTAAAGATGCTTCTATACTGTAGAGATTATAGATAAGGATAAGTATATTCACAAACTACTGAAACACTGACCCAGATGTATTAGCTCTTTAAATTAACCACTTAAGGATATTTATTATAAGTATTTTTTTCAAAATAACAGTTCATTGTACTTAAGCAAGGGTGCTGTAATGAAATTTGTCTTAATAGAGCCTTTGAAGTGAATTTAGTTTTCATGTTAAGTGTGAGACTTGACAGGCATAGAGACACAATTCTTCTATTCCTTTGTAGATAATGAAACTTGGAAATGACATTACACTAATCAAAAACAAAACTACATTAAAGCTGTAGTCATCATCTATGGTGATTAAAAAGTGTGATAAATGACACTCAAGCAAATTATGTATCTTGAAATTGACACACAATAACACTAAGATCAATTACATCAATGGACAGCTCAAGATGATATCAAATACTGTGATGAGAGCATAATCTAAAGATTATCATTTACAAGAGATTAAATTACATTATTTTAATATCAATAAAATAACATCCTGATAAAATTACATCATTTTCAAAACCAGAAAACCATTGGAACATTCTAGAAAACTTCTTGCAGAAATACTCACAGAGTTGACTTCTAATTGTCTAAATTTCGGTGAGTGTCCTAATTGGCTGGCTCCAGATATGCTTTAATGATAATATAATATTGTAAAAAAGAAAACCCTGCTTATATATAGCAAACAATTTGCTTTCATATATTCCACAAGCTAATTACCCATAATCATTTGGCTCATTTGCTTATACAAATTTTTGCTTATGCATGGATGTCAGCAAGGAAAAATACAAAGAAAACAGATTTTTTCTTGTTCATTTTTCCATGTAAGCATAGACATCTGCAGCAGTGTGCTGACAAAACACTGAACATATCAAAGTGAAGAGGAGGATAAGGGTCCTTGAGAATGTGGAATTAAACGAGAAGAGCATTTGATTGTCGCAATTGGAACAACAATCCTCCTACTCTTATTCCTCTTTTTCCTTCTTTTTTCATTTATCTTCTTTCCTCTTCTCCTTCTTCTTTATTCCTCTACATCCTCCCCCTTCTCCTCTTTTTTCTAATTTATAATTATTATACTTCAGATGTTAGAGAGACATGAGTTGGTCATATTGGAATAGTTTTTTTTAAAGTATTAATGTCCTTATATACTATTATAGAGTGACATTTTCATTGACTCTTAATCATATGCATAATAAAAGTACATACAGAGAAACACATGACAATATTATCTATTCACTGTGATTCTTTGAGTGTCAACTATTAAATTCCTCATGGTAATTCATAGAAACTGAATCATATTATCATAGTTGATCCTCTATGCTCTCATATAATCCACTTGTAGTAGGAAGAGATTACTGGGACAGTATAATTCGGATAAGCAATAGCTTTAGGGATGGCAATTTCTTAACTTCCCTGCCTATAAGATGTTGGTCTTTGAGAATAATGACAGAGAAGGATGTTTGAATAATAGGAGACAGCCTTATAAATAGAACTTAATCTGAAAGACACTACTTTTTTCTGGATAAAGCTACACCAATTTTTCTAACTTCCTAAAACATGCTTTTAAAATCTCAAGGAGACATCTTCACCTCTTCTGGTCAATGTCCAAGAAAACACATAATAATATTATTTTTGCTTCATTAAATAAAACGTATTTCCTAATTGAATGGATAAAATGAAATGAAATATGAATGTCAACAAGTTCAATCATCTAAGTGCTCTGCTTACAGTTTTCTGAGTTTTTACATAGCTTCTGCTTTAAATGTTTCCAATGAAATAGCACTTGTCACCTTGCTGTCTTTTCCACATGGCAGCCTTTTAAATATTGAAAGACAGTTATCATGTTTCCCCAAAACTTCACTTTCCAGGCAATGCATACACAATTTCTTCAAAATTTTAAAGGTATTGTTGAAAGAGTTATGTTTGACATATTCCAAATTCAGAGGATAACAACCTTAATACAGATTTCAGAAAACTGTTAAAATAATATAGCTTAGTTAGGATTTGCAAGTTTTAAAATGTGGCACATTTTAAATTGTTCAAGAGTAGTAACATGTCTTTACTTTAGAGAATTTAGTTTAAACCTTTTCTTACACTATAAAGTTTCTTTTATATTTTATACTAAAAGGCTTATTTTGTTTGCTTGAATATATAAATCAAGATGTACTGTGAAATAATTTTATTTTATGGATTATTTCATTTAGCTCCAGGAAACAAGAAAGTCTTCTTGTAGCAAAGGTTTGTAAATATTGAGCTTCTTTTGTTATTATATTTGATATCTACTGACCTAAAATTTTAAGGATTTGGACAGCATTGATAGCCTATGTGTTAATGAGTTCAAATTATTTCTTAAATAACTAGACTCATTTAAATATCATTTTTAACATTAAGTCTCTTACAAAATCCATAACTAATATGTTATTCACATTCTCCTTATCCATCTTGGAATATAAGACAACTCTGATGTGAACAGCTGTTTGTCAAGTTCAAAATCATGCTGAAGCAGGTTTTACCTCATTACCAGCATTTCTATTTCTGTAGGTTTTACTTCCTTAGCAGCTCAGGATGTTAGAAGAGTTGGAAATGGGACAACAGCAATCTGAATAGTAGGGCCAAGTCGTAGGTTGAGTGCAGGAAAAAGTTGTGTGTGTAACACATATTAAGGGGATGATAACTGAAACAGAGTGGGTAGCTCTCCCATCT
This sequence comes from Rhinopithecus bieti, assembly GCF_001698545.2. Taxonomy (NCBI): domain Eukaryota; kingdom Metazoa; phylum Chordata; class Mammalia; order Primates; family Cercopithecidae; genus Rhinopithecus; species Rhinopithecus bieti. Next base: position 2,554,673 of record NW_016808811.1, read on the forward strand.
TTTTGTATAACAACAGAAGATTTTGCTAAATCTGCTTCTTTCAGTTAGTAACAATAGAAAGCAGAAAGAAACAGAAATAATATTGAAAGTAAATGGAAAAATATGAAGACTCTGTTACCCAATTTTCTCTGTTTTGTTTTGTTTTTTTCTTTTTTTTCAGACAGAGTCTCGCTCTGTCACCCAGACTGGAGTGCAGTGGTGCAGTTTCTCCTCACTGCAACCTCTGCCTCCTGAGTTCAAGGTATTCTCCTGTCTCAGCCTCTCGAATAGCACGGATTACAGGTGCCCACCACCACACCTGCCTAATTTTTGTATTTTTAGTAGAGACGAGATTTCACCATGTTGGCCAGGCTGGTCTCGAACTCCTGACCTCAGGTGATCCTCCTGCCTTGGTCTCTCAAAGTGCTGGGATTACAGGCACGAGCCACCATGCTTGGCCTTTCTCTGCTTTTCATATGCATTTTTCATTATTATGAACTCCTCTGTGTGTCGACAGCTTCCTTCTGTGGCATGTCATCCTTGCTGACCACTGCTACTCTTTATACTCTAGTTCCCTACTAGAGCATAATACAAAGGAATTCTCACTTCTATTTTTTTTTTTCTTTAACTTGAATGCACATTTCTCCTCCTTGTATCCTCTGCTTATTTAAATCTTATTTAATGATCAAGGCCTTCTTTACTGAATCTTCCATTTTAAAAAACAGCACCCTACCTTAGTAGACATCAAAACAAGGGCACACATTCAAATACGAATCAATGTTCCCTCCTCATGAAATCTCACAGGATTCCTGCTGTATCCAGATATCCATGGCTGATGGAAGGGTGGAGTTAGAAAAAGAAAAACCCTAGGATAATCATTATTTACTCAATAAAATTGCTTCTAAATGGAGATTTTTAACACTAAACGAAGTGAAATAAATTAGTTGGCAGGTTTTAATTCCAATAGATCTTTCCCTTAGTACAGTAGATGTGCAATAACAAATTATGTCAGTTAAAGAAAATAAACTAATTTATCTGCCACATCTGAGTCCAGAGTAGAAATCTGAAAACTCACTAGGTGCCTACCTGGAAGGCTGGGGGGTGACGGGGAAACCACACATTCACATTTATATTTTCTTATTATCACTATCTAGATTTTCCAAAGAAACTACAAAATTTTACATTTTATAAAAGTTTTAAAATAAAATAAACAGGGATTCATA
>NW_016808811.1:2558219-2588950 GCF_001698545.2 Rhinopithecus bieti
TGGGGAGTTATACATGATATAAATGATGAATTGATGGGTGCTGACGAGTTGATGGGTGCAGCACACCAACATGGCATAAGTATACATATGTAACAAACCTGCACGTTATGCACATGTACCCTAGAACTTAAAGTATAATAAAAAAAAAATAATAATAATAATAAAAAAAAAGTATGTCACAGGTAAGGTAAATAAGAAAATTTACAAGGTAAATAAGAAAAAAAGTCACAGTTGGATCCACAGACCTGGTACTACAGATTTAATTATTTTAACAGAAGTGTAGAATAATTACTTGATACATAATTTAAAGTAAACATTTGTCAAGAGAGAACTCTAAAACTGCTAAAATGTATCCCATTACATGTCCTGTGTGCATGTGTGTGCATGTGTGTATGTTTAAATTCCATGTGTGTTTGTAGAGATTATTGTTCTAGAATTTTGAAGGAACTCAATTTCCAATAAATTCAAAAAACAATTACACCTCTAGTATGAGACTAGCCTGGTGTTAAGTGCTGGACTGACAAAGCCTAGGAGATAATTTGATAAAAGAACTATAATTCACTTTAAATCTTGGAATACATATAGAGTTCATTGCTAGTACATAGATACATTGATTTATACTAGTTATGTGATTTCAGCAACTTTGCTACCATGCTAAAGTTTACTTTGAAGATCAGGTGCGTATGTTTTTAATACATCCGTCCAAAGCAGTCTTGCAAGGTTAATGTTCTCCTCCTTAAGAAGGTTAAGGCATCCTTCTTTAAACCATGCTAGACAATGGTATCAATTAACCCTTTTACAAGATTTTTTTAGTAATCACTTCCAAAGTTTAATAACTTTTCCTCTTCCCTTCACTCTAATACAGTTGAATCTAAATTGACTCATTTTTCTCCTAGGGCAACTGGACATTCCTAAAAAGCAAAGTTACTCTTTTTTGTATGATCACATTTTGTTTCCTATAGCAATTCCATGTGTGTAATAGTTTCCCTGCTTAGCACAGTGCTAGTTACAAACTAGCAAACAATCGGTCAGGGTTTTACTTTGTAATACAATGTTATGCACTAAATAGAATTTGTATCATCAAGTACGACTATGTCATATATTCCTTGAGGCATTTAATTTAGGCTTGACAAAATAAAAATGGACTGAATGATTCTCTTTTTTTCTGTTTTCTTTCTAAAAACTAATCAGATCTTCTTCCTACGACTCTTAACAAAAAATAGATAAGTAGGTGGGGAAAACAAAAGCACATGTGTGTGCATGTGTGTGTGAGACAGAGAGAAACAACACTAACAAAGAGTACCACAGACTTTTAGCACTTTTTCAGGAAAATTTTAGCTAACATTTTTCAGAAGTGTAAACTTTTCATTTCTCTTCTTTTCGAAGGTAATATATTGATACAATAATTGATGAAACCATTTGTAAATATTTTAAAGAAAGGACTGAGAGAGTAAGAGTCATTCTTCCCAGAGGTAGTGATCACAGCACGAGAACTCAGAGAAAGTGGTTCTGGCAAACATTGTACATTGACTAGTCAAATGACCAGTGGACTATTTCCAACTTGCTCTATTTGCCCTCTTTCCCCAGAATATCTTGAATTCGAATTAGCCACGTGACATCTTTCTGGCAAATGAGATATGATATGTCTGTTGTAGAATTGTAGGAGGCTTTATTTTAGTTAAAATGGAAAAAAAGATGAGTCTTTCTTCCGTTTGATTAGGGATGTGATGCCCAAGATTATAGCCATCTAATGGCCACTGGGGAAAGGCCCCTGATAATTCCACAGATGCTGACTCCCCAGGTCTGACATTACTGTGAGCTGAAGGAATACCAGCAGGAATCTAAGTAGGGGTTTCCTTTGTTTAGGGAAAAGTAACGCTTTCCTGTTTAAGTTACTGCTACTTAAAGTTCACTAGCAGCTGAAATCTTTAGCCACACAACAGTCAGTGGTTACTTTTCTGTGTTTGCTTTCCAAAAGACCACTCCAGATTTATTCAAGGATTTAATCTTGGCCTTCAAGAGATAACAATGTCACTTAAAAAACTGTTAGACATAATATGAATCTGCATTTCCTGTTACCCTTGAATTTTACCAAAATCTTCATTTCTTTACTTCTCTCTAACCAGGGCACACTCTCTCACCTCCACACTTTTGCTCAAGATTTCCTTTACTTAGAATATCAATGCATACCTAGCTGCTCACATTTCCCTCATTATACGTGGAAAAATAACCCTTTTTGGTTATTCTTGTTAAGTTTTGAGTCTCAACTCAGATATCATCTTGTCTTTTAAGTGAGCCTTACCGTAGTACTCAGCATAGTCCCACAATGCTATTATCTATTTCTTTCTCCCTGTCATAATAGCTTTTTGTCCATGTTTGCATTATAGACATATTAACTTGCTTAGTAGATATTTATGTTCTTGTTCGTTTTCAACACTTGAAGCGAGACAATCTCTCTTATTGTAGGAAAAAGTTTACTGAGTTTATGAACATTTTTTTCAGATCGTGAATAAAATTGTCTGGTTATAAACACCAGAGTAGACAGTACCAACGGGGACCTGTTTTTCTCAGAATCATTCTTGTATAGTTTCATACATAGTGAAACAAAACAAAAAACAAACGAAACATTTGGTGGAGCACAAATACATCACTTATAGATTGATAAAAGTAGAAGCTTCTACTTCAGAAAATTCTGATTACAAATTGGAAATCCAAGCCCAGAGGCTCCAACGTCCTACTTTAAATGACCAGCGCAAGAAAATCCTTCAATCTTTAATCATTTCCTGGAAACAATCTAAACATTTTATGAATAAGTGAAGTAACAACATTTTAATAAGAAAACACTTGAAAATAGTTCTAATAAAAATATTAGTCAACAAAACATATAAACTGTACTCAGAAGAAAATTCAGTACCTTAATAAAATATGATTATATATTGAAATAAAGTGAACAACCCAGCAAAAGAAGAGGGAAACAACAGGTCAAGGTGCAATAAAGCTATTGACATAGAAGTTATAAAGACAGTGTGTTTTGTAAATGAAAGCAGGTGAGTCAGTCAGGACCCAGGGAAAAATATTTAAGGATGAACTTATTCCCAGGTGTTGCATAAGCAGGGCCAGGCAGAAACCTGTGAGTGGGTACCACCTAAGTTATGGATAAGATGCTCTGGACATAGGTGAGGAAGCACTCACTCTTAGCTGATTTTGCACTTACATCAGTGTTACAGAAATTGCCTTCTTACATTTTGAGCCGTGGAATATCTCATTTGCCTCACCATAGATCCGGCAATTTTGTTTCATTGTATTTATATGAGGATTTCTTTTTATTATTCTGGCTTGGGGTTTGTGCTTTCTGAATCTGAAAATTCCTTTTATCTTTGTGGATAATTTCTACCCATAATCATATTAAATAAAAACTCTGATCATTTTCTTCCCCTCTCTTTGCTTTCTCTTTGTCCTTTCTGAATCCCTAATCAGATCTTTAATTCTATCCAGTAATCTATCTTTGACATTTTCTTATTATCTATGCTTATTCTGACTCATATCTTCAAATTTATCTTCAGGTTCAGTAATTGTAATCCTTGTTTGTTAATCTAATGATCAATCTATCTACTGATTTTTAAATTTTGTGATTTACTAGAAATTCTATGTGTTTTTTTTTTAATCCGCATGTCTCTTTTATTTTCTTGATTCCTTGATGTTGTTATACATAAGTGTAAATATATTCAATATAATTAACTATTAACTAATCATTATTAATACCTTGGTGACATAATTCATTCATGTTATTTCTGCTGACTTCATGAATAGTCCATTATGTCCTGGTGCTTTTAAAAGATTATTATTAACTTTAGATTGTGTACTTGTAACTGACTTATTACCGGTTCATATATATGAAAAGTCTTTGGGGCTTGGACTGAGAATACATTCCTCCACAGAGCATATATAATCTCAAATTACTTTGAAATTATTTAACAGCTTAGAATTACCTAGACTATAAAAATACTATATAAACCAGAGATCCTCAAAGTCATCAGAGATTGGATCTATATTTAAAAAAATTCAGGGGGGAGATTTTGGTTTGTTCATTTTTTTTTTTTTAACCTAGAACCCAGGTAAACAGATATATTTCCATATTGTTTTTCTTGCTAGCAATTGAATTTTTTTTCTAGTTAAACCTTTCATTGAATGAGTACCTTTTTTAGTTTCCTAACTTTATTTGGGGTTTGGTTTTGGCATTCCACCTTAGGTAGGTCCAAAATCATGTGATCCTTTGGCTAAATAATTTTGATAATATTAAAACACCATTCTAATTTACATAGAAAAAGTCCCCATTTATTTATCATAGCTTTTATCAATTGCTTTTGATTTATTTCATATGTGTTAAAATTTGCAAAATTCTATTTTTTTCCCTTTGTTTTGGGGGGTACATCTTCTTCATCCTAATTCAAGCCCCATAAGAAAAAAATTACACTATTTTTTCTTTCATGTTCATATTGTCAGTGTTCAGCTCAGAACCTAAAATAGAGTAGGTATACAAATACATTTCATAAATGAATCAATTCCTTTATAAATATACCCTATTTTCAAATTAAACTATTTCTCTTGTAATTAAGCTATATTACCTTTAAAATATCCTGATTTTTTTCTTTTCTGAGATTGAAAAGAACAGATATATTATGTTTTGTTGCCTAGAAACCTCAGATTGTGTCTCCCCTTTTCCCCATGAGGCAGACATTTAAAACATCAAACCCACCCTCTGTGCTTTCCGGTAAAAGCACCAAGCCACCTGTAATTACTGACAATACACACTTTTGTGCAAAAGCTGTGTTACTTTTGATTGGCATCATCACAAAATTGCACAATATTATTGTGGAGATTGAAGAAAAAACATTTTAAAATTTCTGAACTTCAGCANATATTATGTTTTGTTGCCTAGAAACCTCAGATTGTGTCTCCCCCTTTTTCCCCATGAGGCAGACATTTAAAACATCAAACCCACCCTCTGTGCTTTCCGGTAAAAGCACCAAGCCACCTGTAATTACTGACAATACACACTTTTGTGCAAAAGCTGTGTTACTTTTGATTGGCATCATCACAAAATTGCACAATATTATTGTGGAGATTGAAGAAAAAACATTTTTAAAATTCTGAACTTCAGCATCATAATCAATAAATTTTCAATAAATTTTAAAATACTAAATAATAACATGAACTTATTCAATTATTAAGATATCTTTTAAAGTTTACTGAAGTATAAAGATCCTACATGATGGAATGGTTTAATGACAACCATATCAGTCCAATGCAGTTCAAAGCTGCCCCAACAAGCCAGTTAAACTAATTTGCAAATGTCAAGCATGTCCCTTTAAATTGGTTCATTAACTCACTTTTGGAAAACAGTGTCAGGAACTAGGAGTTACTGGCATTCCTCATTAGCAGATCTCCTGGACAGAGTAAATAGGTTTAGACGGAATTAGATTGATTAATCTGCCTTAGAATTCAGTGCAGTACAGAAAGTTTCTGCTGTTTTTTCTCTGGTGGGTAAGAGTAAAATATTTCTAGCAACCTAAGTTTCTAATGAGAAAAGAAAGTGTCTTAGCCAATCAGCAAACTGAGGTTCACTAGCTGAGACACATACGTATTTTGGTGTAGCTTCCGCTTCAGAGTTCAGTGACAATAGAAACACCTTGTTGAAGAATACAAAGGAGGAGGCAGTGAGTCCAATAGGTTTGACAGAAAGATTAAATACAACAGAAATGTATTCAAAGGAAATATTGAAATAACAAAACACCAAATGGTTGACTGTTGGAGTCGCAAGGATATAGTACTTTGGAAAGTATACGTTTTTATAGTGGTGTTTAATCCCCTGGATTCTTCATTATAATATGTCAGTATTTTCACTTGACATTATACCTAAAGCCCTGATTTTTCTTGGAAAGGGCTGAGGCAAGTTTAGGAATGGAATCCAGGTCACAATGGAATGGTCCACTATATTCACAGGACTCACTGATCTACTACCAAGAATGTTGTAGAACGAGTGAAAGTGCTTTGTGGTGTGGGATGTGCTTTTCAGATACACTTGAGTAATGTATATTTAATACAGATTACTATATATAATTATACTAATGGTCGTGAGTGAAGATGTCCTACTTCTCAATTTCATCTGAGATATTTACCAGTTATATGACCTTGGATGAGGTATATAAGGTCTTAGTGCCTCATCTTGGTAAAGTGCGGATAGCAATGCTTTTGTGATATGACTCTTCCAAAATAAACATACATAAAGCATATATTAAAGTGCCTGTGAAAGATCAGGCATTAAATATTGTAGCTCCTTATCATCCTCATAATCATTATCATCATCATAATCAGCATCTCTATTATTTTATACAAAACTTACTCTCAAGTACAAAAAATTTTGAATTTTTTTTACCAAAATCTCTTAAATTTGTCAAAATTATCTTATTTTCTAGGAAATGTGCTTCAGTGAGAAAAAACTTGAATTGCAGAAGAGGACGAACTTGAATTTTATATTCAATGATTTTAGAGTGATATTTAATCATCTACATCCTCATGACTACATCTGTTAAACTTACAAGTTATTCACAGGGTTCTTGTAAATAAAATATAGCAAGTGAAAGCCCGGTCCACTGTTAGCACATAGTAAGCACATAATAAATATTATATTCAAGTACACCCCAGCCCTTACAAGCATTTCCATGTTACAACAACAGATTCTCATCTTGCCAAAGGAAACACTGACACTTTATGAGGAAAAAAGGCTCCTGAATGTCAATCTGTTAATATTGAAGTCAACCAGATTCCTGAGTCTGAAAACAGAGCTTTGCTTTCTTTGTGCAGAAACAACTTACATGAATTATTTTGTATTTGAAGCCCATGCTCCAGTCTACACCTGTGTATGAAAAACTGACCTCAATAATCATAACTTTCTCTCTTTGTAAATCATTTTTAGATTTACCCAATTCTGCATTGTTGTGTCGTGATCCAGGGAATTTTGTAAACCCTGTCTTGGTTTTACAAATACTTCTGTAGCAGACACTAGTCAACTTTTCGCTTTTTATCTATCATAGTTCTTAAAATTGCTCCATTTTTAAAAATACACCAAGTCACTATAATACATGTTGTTTTCAGAAAACTATATTTAAAATACAAATCAAAGAAGCCAAACTTTCTTTGAGTTATACAACAGGGCTTCCTCTTTGACTAGAGGAGTTATAAATATTGTTCAGTACTGCAAATTGCAAAAATGGTACATAACTGAACTGAGAGGATAAAAAAAGAAACACGTCTCTTCTTGCCATGAACTACAAACACAACGTCCCAGAAAAAAAGGAAAAAAAAAAAAAAACAATGTTGTCAGCACAATTCAAGAAATAAAACAACAGGCTGTCACTAGTCTTTACATAGCAGTCTGGTAATGACAAAGAGAGCAAGGCTTCTAAAAGGGCCATTTCAGGTTCAGTGAGTCTCAATGGTGTGAGTGCATGAGTTGCAGAGGGCAGAGTCACATCGAAGTCTAGGAAATGACTATATAAAGACATCAAACTGAGAAATCATATGAAACTAGATTATTAGTATTCAACCGCTGGGGAGCAGTACATAAAGAGGCTAATGATGTAAACAGTGATGACAGAATAGAGAAAAACCAACTGGTTAATAAATATAAGGAAGAATGTCTGGCTTAAAATTTTTAAAAAGTGAAACTTCTCCTGGGTACCTGTATTGCTTCTAATTCAGATCAACTCCCTCAGCACCTAGCACAACACAAAAGCATATTCTTCTATACATATGATTAGCAAAGACTTTCAAAATGATATGTATGTTGCTTTAGAAAATGAGGCCCTTCATACTTTAGTCATAATGGTTTAAACAGGCAAATGGAAGTAATAGAAATATATGAGTAGGGTTGTTTTTTAAAGTTTATATCATATCTCCTAATAATTGCAGCCTTTTGACTCTTCTTTTGCAATAATCCTAATTATAAAACTATTATGTGCAAATATCTTGATTTTAGAACTATTTCTTTATAGGAAAAAATTAGAAATACTAAAATATTTCACAGTGATAGAATGACTAAATTATGATTAAAACTTGATAGAAATATTAGCCCTTAAATAATATTTGTGAAAAGTGTGTATATATTTGTGTGTGTATATATATAGTTTGTATAAAAATATACACACTCAAATAAAAATTTTCAGAAAGTGCTTTTATTTTTTTTTACCACTAATACAATTCCTGTTTCTATTGGTATAATAATAGATATTATGTATTAAGCAGTTAAAATGTTTTAGACATTCTTCTTAATAATTTACATTTAGTATATTTCTCATGATAACTTTATAAGGTAAATAGTCTTATTATTTCCATTTTATAGATGAGAAAAGTAGTTTGCCCAGTGATCATAAAGCAAGAGTGAAAGCCAAGATCTGAATTCAATAAATTAAATTTTTAAAAATTACAGGAAAGATACAGATGCTTGTGGAAATTCAAATTAGTGAGCTGCAGTTTTAAGTATTCCTTGATTACTTAATTATTATTTTTTTATTATTTCAAAACATAAATATGTTTTGTTACATGTTTTTCTTCATTCAAAACTTGGGGACCCAAAATAAATATTTAAGAATCTGGGCATATATTGCTTTTTGACAAAATGTTAATTTCTAAAGTAAAGGCATTTCAACTGAATGCAACAACTGTTTTAACTTTGAAGCAAGGTCCATCTCATACCTGTATCAGTCAGAGTATCAGAATCAAAGAGACAGCACACTCAATGAGATAACTGAGAAAAGTTAAATCAAGTGAATATTGAAGAACTTGTGAGAGCAATTTTTTTTTTTTTTTGTAACTCCCCAGGGATCAAAGGATTCCCTAAATGGAATTTATAACTTGGGCTTTCTAGGAAAAGAGTGGAGCAGAGAAGCATGTAGAGAAGTTCTGCCTGTGGTAGCTTTTTTTTTTTCAAAAATGGCTTCAATTATTTCTCTTTCTGCATCCATGTTCTTTCAATGTGGTTTTGCAGCATATCCCATCAAAGGGATAGGCCTTGTAACTTTTTTGGTCAAATGTAATGCAGCATGATATTGTGTCAGTCTGAGACTGAACCTCAAGGGGCTGTGCACACTTGCACTTGTTATCTTTGTTCTTTGCTCATCTGCCATAAATCCAAGCACATGCTAACCTGCTGAGTGATGAGAGACTATATGGTCAAAGTTGAATACACTTAATTTCTCCAGTCCAAGCCCAAGTCATGTGACAGAGCTCTGCCAAGACAAGCAAATATATACACCCAACTCACAACTGTCACAGATTCATGAGAAATCCAGCTGACCTGTAAAGTCATGAGCAATAATAAATGGTTATTATTTTAAGTTAATGAGTTTTGAGATGTTTTGATGGAGAAAGATCTAACAATTATAATCACTTCATTGGTATGTTTATACATTCAAAAAGTATGTATTAGGTATGTTTTATCAGCAAAGCATTATCATAATCCCTGCACAGGTAGAAAGATAAAATATGAACATATAAAATTTAACTATAGTACAAAAGGTAAGCAAAATCATAATTTTACTTATATTTTTCTGTGTTTTAACCACACAGAAAAGGCTACTTTAGGGAGTGGAAATATATTTAAAGAAAGGAGACAAGGACAAAAAGGATAGCAAGCACTAAGAGGAAAGAAGATGTGTTTGTTGATTGACTTGTTTTTTTATGTTAATGAACTTGGTTTTTCAGTGAAGTCAACAGAGGAAGAAGCATTTCATGAGGCTAGGGATCTTAAAAACTTTTTTATTCATTATGTATTAGTAAATATTTTATAATTAACTATGGCATACACACACATTTATAGATATATATTCATGTCCAAGTTATGTCTTAAACAAAAAAACTAAAACCCTGGATACTTGCATTATTTTGTACTTTCAAATTATAAACTATCAATACTATTGTGATGTATTGTAATTTAATTTTAAGTTATTGTGATAATACAACTATTGGTAATTAATAATATTAATTACTATACATACCATTTACTGAGCATTGGCAGCACTGTAATAAGATTTTTAAAGTCATTTTCTTACATCATTTGGGAGGTGGTATTTTCTCCATTTACTAATGTGGAAAATGGGGTTTAGAAAGATTAACTTTTTTTACATCTCAAAGCTATGAAGTGACAGAGCTGTAATTAGAACACACACACACACACAAACACACACACACACTATAAGAAGTATTCATATATATATAGTAGAGGTATTAATATTTATCTGTAGTTTTTATTGATATACTAATCTCAAGATGAGGATTGCTACCTCACCATTATGAAAACATAAAAAGTAAATCACAGTTAATTATATTTCCATAATCTTTGAATTAATCCAAAAGATACTAATTGTATATCAAACACTTACTATATTATACACGTTTACAATGTACTGAATGATATAAGCCTGAGGTTTACTGTACTTAAAAAACAGCTTCTCAAAAAATTGTAAAACAAGCCAGATTTTAGTCTCTCTGAACACTGGTACGATGCTCTGTTAAAACAAAAGTATAATTAAATATTTTAGAATGTTAACACATATTTCAGGCAAGTCAAAAAAAAATTAGCCTATTTGAGATTAGCTTTTGTCACCACGAGATCATAGATTCAAATTAGGGATCTTAAACAAGAGAAAATACTAGCACAAAGCAAATATAATAAGTTTACTGCTCCTAAATTATTAAGCCCTAGGTATAAATTGATGAAATAGCACTGCATAATAGAACATCCTGTGATGATGGAAATGTTTGCTATATCTGCTCAGTCGAATATGGTAGCCACTAGCTACATGTGCCTACTGAGCAGTGAAGTATGGTTAGTGTTAATAAGAAACTACATCTCTAATTTTATTTAATTTTAATTAGTCTAAATGTAAATGTAAAAGGCTACTTGCAGCTAGTGGTCAACACAGGGGTAGAGGATCAGTTCTGAAAGGTAGTATCTTTTTCTTCCCTAAAAGTTCCTAAGAAGCGATGTATTATTTTAGTAGTCAATGACAGAACTGATCAAAAAAAAGAAAATAATTTTATATCTTGTAGGCCTTGAAGATGATTTGGCTATTCAAAATATAAACCATAAGTATAATTAGATTTTTATGGAATCTAATTTTTATTCAGATATTTATATTAGGTATTAAATTCAATCATGTCCATAAATTACAATGAATGAAGTAATATACAAAACAAACTAGAAATTTCTCAATTATCCCAAATTTCTTCAAGAAAAAAGGTACAAAATATATTTTCAAACCAGCTGAGATCAAATTATTTTCAAACCAGCTTTGAGATACGATTGGGAACAATATATTTTTCAGCATGAACGTGTTGACATTCTTAAGCTAGGACAAAGGGCAATTTTCTTCTCATTCGAATCGCTTTCACTAGAAGCAAGAGAGACACAAATACCAGGAAGAAGGATAAATCAATACTTTTCATTTCCTAAGAAAAATGGTTCTGTACAAATAAAGCTGACTCCTCCCTTTGGGATACACTAGAGAAGTGGACCTCGTATTCGACGACATTTAACATTTTGTTTCAGTGAAGTGACATTTTGTGTTGAGAACAGTCTACAAGGTGTTAAATAAAAATAATTTTGTTTCCTCTATTCTGTTGACGTTAACATACATGAATGAGATTAGAGAATAAAATCACATGGGCAATATAGACTTCCCAAGCACAAAACAAGAATTGGTGCATATGTCCCTTCTGTTTTTGGCTTTTTCCCATTTAGACCGCTCGCCTCATAACTCTAGGATTTAGGTATCTAACTAGTGGTTTTCCTTACTCATTTTTCTTTCCATGACATGCTAAGCTATCAAGCCAAGAACATCCCCATGGCACAATCATTGTCATTTGCATTGTATAAATTTAAAATTGTTTAGACAGGCTTTCAATGTCTCTGTTAGAAATGTAACATATACTTCACTCTCTCAATGTAAATTTCTTAATTTGATTTGAATAGAAAATTTTATAAGGAGTATTTTCTTTAAATGTTATCTTATAATTTTTTAAAGTCAATATAGGAACTGGTATAGACACACTAGCTTATATTTATACTTCCGCTAATATTAATTTGATTTTTAATACATTGAAAACTAAACGTGTATGTAGAAACCAAAAGAACTGTTTCTTCCTGCAGTCACATTGGAATGGTATATGTTTGTGTTTTATTTGAATACAATTAACACTTTATTTAATGTAAGTAACATGATACAGATTAATTTTTAAATTGTGTGCATTTCGTCATAGTTCCCATGTTTTGTTACAGGATATCGCTAAATGTGAGAAAAGAAAATAATTAAAATTATACTTAATTTAGGTAAAATATAATTAAGTAAAAAAAATATCATTTTTGCTGGGCATGGTGGTGTGCTCTTATAGTCTCAGTCACTCAGGGAACTATGATGGGAGGATTGTTTGAGGATTTTGAGGCTGGCATGAGTAACATAGCAAGAGCCTGTGGCTAAAATAATTTTGTAAAAATAATATTTTTTCTTAGATTAAAATAGTTCGCATTTGTTACCTTTCTATAAGCCCTTAATAGCAAAACTCTATGTTGACAGATCAGTGAGTTATGATTTGCAGAAAAAAAAAAAAAAAAAGACTGCTTACTTAACTAGATCTCTATTGAATATAAAACACGAATACAGAGACAGCATACGACAATGTTTAAAAGCACATATTCTTGGACCAACCTACTGGAACATGAAATATGACACACCCAGTTAGTTTTGTGACATTGGGAAAGATACATAGCTGCTCTGTGCTCAGTTTTCTTGTGAATAAATTGACTAATTAAAACCTTTATATCATAAAGTTACAGTGAGAATTGAATACATTTTTATGTATAAACCTTGGAGGGTTGACTGAAAGACAGTAATACATTTTGTGATAGTTTTAAAATATAACACCTACCATTGGAACCTAATTCCCCTCCATTTGATTGTGGTGCACTACTTAGTAACTTCCAAAGAGCCAAATATGGTGTAAATGCTTGAGTGTGACTTCCGAAAGCAGGTCATAAAACACATTGAGGCTTCTATCTTTTTCCTTGGATCAGTCAGTCTGGGCAAGGCAGCTACTAAGCACTGAGGACACTCAAGCTGGGCTAAAGAAATGTCCACGTGGCAAAGGACTAAGGACTTTTATCAATAGTCAGTAAGGACCTGAGCCCACCTGCTGACAGTTTTGTGAGTTCTCTTGAAAGTGAATTCTGCAGCTCTAGTTAAGCCTCTGGATCACTACAGCCCCAGCCAACACTTTGATCACATCTGCATGGAAAACCTCTTGCTAGAAATACCCTACTTAGTCCTTCACAGACCCTTAACCCTCAGAAAATGTGAGACGATAAATATATGACGCTTTAGGCTGTGCATTTTGGAGTAATTTGTTATGTAGCAATAAATAACTAATACAAGTGTTATTATGATTTGAGTCTAAATTGCACTGATAATGCTATTCCAAAAATGAATAAATTTTGTTAAAGTGTATTTTCCCATCCCATAAATAAAATGGTTTCAGATGTTTTACAACAACTGAAAAGTAGAACTAACAGTTTCCAGGATGAGCATTAATGCAATATGGATAAAAAGATACTATTTTAATTACCATATGTGTTTTTTATAAAAATAAATATTTAAAACAAATCAAAAGATGCATTTTCCATTAATGTTATACATCACACTTGATTGCTCCCACTTCAAAATTCATAAGCCTGATTAAATTAACTTTTTTATGTCCTGAGGTACAAATTAATTTTATATCAACATAAGATTATTTTGTTACACAATATAAGTTGTTTTACAAATGGAGACTATAAAACTAGGTAAACTGTGCCAGTTTGTACACTCATTCATCCATTTATCTAGCAAATATTTATCATGTTCCAAACACAGCTCTACACTCTGAAGGTGTAATGTGTGAAGACAGACATGATTCTTTTGGTTCACGGAGCTTTTAGTCTAGGAGAGTATGTAGGTAACAACCCTGATTATCATCTAAATAACACACAGGAAACGTTTACCAAATCACGGCCATTACGTTGAATACAAAATGCATTCTATGTAGAGTCCCTGTTTCACAGATGTAATTGTTATACAGGATAGAACAGAGCTGCCATGGTTGTATTGGCACCATGTTTCAAAGTGGATTTGGAATTAGTATTATTTCTTCTTAAATACATGAATGACAGCATATCGGTATAATATTAGGAAGGCTGGGGACAGTCTCTGTTCTAAATGCCTATTACTAATTTCTCTTTAATTCACAAAATTTTATTAATAGAAAACATTTTGTGCTCCAAAATGAAGATAAACCTTAGTAGGGCTGGTAGAGGTCATATGTAGACTATTTTAGGAAACATTTGAGAAAGAAGACTCATTCATAATAAATTCGAAGTTATATTCCCAATTCTGATGGAAAAAAGGAGTGGTGTCATAGAACAAAATACTGTTCCTGAAGGTTTTGGGGTAGGTTTCCACTGATGAGAGGTAAGAAGGTAAGAATGTGCTGGAAAATTATTATTCATGAATTTTGAGAATTACAGCATAATGTCAGGGATGTTTTGCTTATTTAGAAGGACTGAAGATGGTATAGATTAATTTGGAAAATGAAAATGCATACCCTAATGAAAACTATTTTAAATATCTATTCTATTGCGGTTTTAAAATCCTTAATACATGTATTACTCAATAAACACATTTCAAAGCATAACATTATACCTCATAACTATGTACAATTACTATGTCACAGTTAAAATAAAATAAAACACAAAATATGGAATAGTGTTTTAAGGGCTTGGAGGAGTAGGGATAAAATGAGCACAGAATGCAAATGTACATGACTGGTAAGTAAATAAAGAGACTGAGAAGGGCACACACACCAATCCTAACAAGTTTTATGTGAGGCTAGTTCATCACATTTAAGTGTTTACCAAGTCTATGTTTTCTTCTGCATTTTCCCCAAATAGAGTGCTTGCTATTTCAGAAGAAAAGTGTAACAACTACCCAATTGAATAACATAATTATCAATTATATTATAAAATAGAGTCATCTATGAATATCAAATTACACAATTTATATCTAATTCTTGTGGGATTCCTTTGCTCTAAGAGACATAATGCTTATGAAAATAATCCTCCCCTAGAAGTAAGTTTATAACATTATAGATTACTTATCTGAAATAACTTCATTTATCTTATACTACATTTATATTTCAAATTGTATGGACTCCTAGACTTACAAAATGTGTCAGGTGGAAGTTTGGTCATTACTTTTGTTAATGTAAGATATCTCTGGACACAAAGGAAGACCTTACATTGCCTCTGAGTAAGGGCAAAACAGGTTTAAAAAATACTTGCCTTGCCACACACATAGTACGAGATCATTCCTTGTTTACAAACATGTACATGTTTAGAATAAAATTGGTATGTTCTATATGCAGGTCAGTGTTAAATGCCAAGCAACAAACATATACGTCAGCTCTTCTGAGTACACTATTTTTTTAAACAATCTTTATATTATTAATTAGTTTATCTCCCTCATGATTTAAAAAAAAAACATCAGGGAACAAATAAAATATATCATGTATATATCATTAAACTATTACCTAAAGTGATAAAATGTAACATAAATATAACACAGGAGATAATTAATCATTCTATTTTAAAACAAAGAAAATGAGAGACAGAAAAGGATTTAACAAAGGGCACTTAAAGAGTCTCCAGCAGAGATGGAAATAAGACTAAAGCATCAGGCAGCTCTACCACACCCAACATCATGGTGCTTTGGCACTTGGACAGGATGATTAACTTTGACAGGTTAAATTAACACAAACATAAAACAGAGGAAATCTATCCTTGCTTGTCTCTCTGCCAGGAAATACAAGCCTGTAATTGCTGCGATCCAGCTCTTCAGCATAAAACAGGCCAAAAGCTTACATCAAGAGATTGATTTTACGGAGCAAGACTCTACTCTGATTTTAGGGTCATTGGAGATTAGTGTCCTTTCACAACACGGTTTTCTCTTTAAATTCTACCTGGGTTAAATGTAGGTACATCTAAATACCATGGACTTTCTTAACATATCCTTTAAAAGGAATTAGACAATCATTAGACCAACGCTCTAAAAGGAATTATGTAACTACACTCTAAGCCTTTATTTCAAATCCAAAGTTTTGGAAGGACAAATGAACACATTTGAGCATATATTTGTTCAAAACATATTTGATGTGTGTCGACTGAATTATTCCTCACTGATTATGCATACTACCTTACCAGACATTTTGGTTTGCACATTAAAGATATTATGACTTCTCACTTCATTACATAAAATTCAATGAATAAACACCTTTCAGGGTCCTTGTTTTCATGATAAACAATGTAGGGACTAATAATGATCTTTTGCAGTATTTTTTCAATAATGCTTTTATAATTTTCCATTATATTATATTTTATTTTATATATGTTCTAATATTATAATTATTACTTTATTAATTTACTCATAATTTTCCATTTTATTAAAAATAATCTTATTAAACTGAATTTAACCTTTGGAAATGGTTAAATCATTTTGGTCAGNTTTAAAACAAATCAAAAGATGCATTTTCCATTAATGTTATACATCACACTTGATTGCTCCCACTTCAAAATTCATAAGCCTGATTAAATTAACTTTTTTATGTCCTGAGGTACAAATTAATTTTATATCAACATAAGATTATTTTTGTTACACAATATAAGTTGTTTTACAAATGGAGACTATAAAACTAGGTAAACTGTGCCAGTTTGTACACTCATTCATCCATTTATCTAGCAAATATTTATCATGTTCCAAACACAGCTCTACACTCTGAAGGTGTAATGTGTGAAGACAGACATGATTCTTTTGGTTCACGGAGCTTTTAGTCTAGGAGAGTATGTAGGTAACAACCCTGATTATCATCTAAATAACACACAGGAAACGTTTACCAAATCACGGCCATTACGTTGAATACAAAAATGCATTCTATGTAGAGTCCCTGTTTCACAGATGTAATTGTTATACAGGATAGAACAGAGCTGCCATGGTTGTATTGGCACCATGTTTCAAAGTGGATTTGGAATTAGTATTATTTCTTCTTAAATACATGAATGACAGCATATCGGTATAATATTAGGAAGGCTGGGGGACAGTCTCTGTTCTAAATGCCTATTACTAATTTCTCTTTAATTCACAAAATTTTATTAATAGAAAAACATTTTGTGCTCCAAAAATGAAGATAAACCTTAGTAGGGCTGGTAGAGGTCATATGTAGACTATTTTAGGAAACATTTGAGAAAGAAGACTCATTCATAATAAATTCGAAGTTATATTCCCAATTCTGATGGAAAAAAGGAGTGGTGTCATAGAACAAAAATACTGTTCCTGAAGGTTTTGGGGGTAGGTTTCCACTGATGAGAGGTAAGAAGGTAAGAATGTGCTGGAAAAATTATTATTCATGAATTTTGAGAATTACAGCATAATGTCAGGGATGTTTTGCTTATTTAGAAGGACTGAAGATGGTATAGATTAATTTGGAAAAATGAAAAATGCATACCCTAATGAAAAACTATTTTAAATATCTATTCTATTGCGGTTTTTAAAAATCCTTAATACATGTATTACTCAATAAACACATTTCAAAGCATAACATTATACCTCATAACTATGTACAATTACTATGTCACAGTTAAAAATAAAATAAAACACAAAAATATGGAATAGTGTTTTTAAGGGCTTGGAGGAGTAGGGATAAAATGAGCACAGAATGCAAATGTACATGACTGGTAAGTAAATAAAGAGACTGAGAAGGGCACACACACCAATCCTAACAAGTTTTATGTGAGGCTAGTTCATCACATTTAAGTGTTTACCAAGTCTATGTTTTTCTTCTGCATTTTTCCCCAAATAGAGTGCTTGCTATTTCAGAAGAAAAGTGTAACAACTACCCAATTGAATAACATAATTATCAATTATATTATAAAATAGAGTCATCTATGAATATCAAATTACACAATTTATATCTAATTCTTGTGGGATTCCTTTGCTCTAAGAGACATAATGCTTATGAAAATAATCCTCCCCTAGAAGTAAGTTTATAACATTATAGATTACTTATCTGAAATAACTTCATTTATCTTATACTACATTTATATTTCAAATTGTATGGACTCCTAGACTTACAAAATGTGTCAGGTGGAAGTTTGGTCATTACTTTTGTTAATGTAAGATATCTCTGGACACAAAGGAAGACCTTACATTGCCTCTGAGTAAGGGCAAAACAGGTTTAAAAAATACTTGCCTTGCCACACACATAGTACGAGATCATTCCTTGTTTACAAACATGTACATGTTTAGAATAAAAATTGGTATGTTCTATATGCAGGTCAGTGTTAAATGCCAAGCAACAAACATATACGTCAGCTCTTCTGAGTACACTATTTTTTTAAACAATCTTTATATTATTAATTAGTTTATCTCCCTCATGATTTAAAAAAAAAACATCAGGGAACAAATAAAAATATATCATGTATATATCATTAAACTATTACCTAAAGTGATAAAATGTAACATAAATATAACACAGGAGATAATTAATCATTCTATTTTAAAAACAAAGAAAATGAGAGACAGAAAAGGATTTAACAAAGGGCACTTAAAGAGTCTCCAGCAGAGATGGAAATAAGACTAAAGCATCAGGCAGCTCTACCACACCCAACATCATGGTGCTTTGGCACTTCGACAGGATGATTAACTTTGACAGGTTAAATTAACACAAACATAAAACAGAGGAAATCTATCCTTGCTTGTCTCTCTGCCAGGAAATACAAGCCTGTAATTGCTGCGATCCAGCTCTTCAGCATAAAACAGGCCAAAAGCTTACATCAAGAGATTGATTTTTACGGAGCAAGACTCTACTCTGATTTTAGGGTCATTGGAGATTAGTGTCCTTTCACAACACGGTTTTCTCTTTAAATTCTACCTGGGTTAAATGTAGGTACATCTAAATATCATGGACTTTCTTAACATATCCTTTAAAAGGAATTAGACAATCATTAGACCAACGCTCTAAAAGGAATTATGTAACTACACTCTAAGCCTTTATTTCAAATCCAAAGTTTTTGGAAGGACAAATGAACACATTTGAGCATATATTTGTTCAAAAACATATTTGATGTGTGTCGACTGAATTATTCCTCACTGATTATGCATACTACCTTACCAGACATTTTGGTTTGCACATTAAAGATATTATGACTTCTCACTTCATTACATAAAATTCAATGAATAAACACCTTTCAGGGTCCTTGTTTTCATGATAAACAATGTAGGGACTAATAATGATCTTTTTGCAGTATTTTTTCAATAATGCTTTTATAATTTTCCATTATATTATATTTTATTTTATATATGTTCTAATATTATAATTATTACTTTATTAATTTACTCATAATTTTCCATTTTATTAAAAATAATCTTATTAAACTGAATTTAACCTTTGGAAATGGTTAAATCATTTTGGTCAGAGTTGATATGCTTGTTTCTGGCTTTGTTTTTTATAAATTCTCCAATTCATTGGTTCTACTCTCCAGTCCAAGCCATTGGCTTCTTGGCACCTTTCTTTAACTCTAATAGCTACTTTTTATTCTGGGTTTATTGAACTGTCTTAAACACTTTATATGCATTATATTTTTTAATCTCAAAACAGATCTTAGTTGAGATAATTGGAGCTCAGAGAGATTAAGTAACTTGCCTAAAACCAAATAGCTAGCAAACAGCAGTGATGATTTAAAATGAGGATTGCCAAATACCTTACCTAAATAAGAAATATCTCTGTCATGTGGACACCATGCTCTTGGTTCAACTTGCACCCAAACAAGACTTGATCCTTTGTATGATGTGTGTGTGTGTGTGTGTGTGTACATGAAGGGAGGGGAATAAGAGAGACCTCTAAGTTTGGCATAATTGATAGAAGAGAAATACAAGGATACCATGAATATCTGGAACTCACAGATGAATCCATATACTGCAATGTGTTAGTGCATTAGAATATGAAGTGAATGGAATTCAATGAAATGGATGCTTATTCACTTATTAATGTTTTTCATTGATTTTATGGGAAGCTTATAATGGTTTTATGCCCTTTCATCAAAAAGAAGATGGAGCCAATTTAAATGTTTTAATTGTTGGGGTTAGAAATAGATTTGCTTTTATCAAATCAATATTGCCTTGACCAAGTATCAATTAAACTAACAAGGCTCCTACTATCACATGAAGGAAGGGGTTTAATTAAATTTCTTTCTCTCACTTTCATAATGAGAGAAAAGATAAGTGTTACATTTTGAATTGCACATAGACTGTAACATAGATACCAAAAATATAAGCGTTAGAAAGATTGAAATTTACATTAAAGGCACAAACTGAAAAAAAGATGTTTTCTTCATCATCCCATGTTCCATATTTCTAAGAATATTTCCACCATTTACCTTTTTCATCTTAAAAAAACTAATAAACTCACGTGCTTATTTCATTGTTAGAACTAGTTGGAAGTTTGCATTTTCTATGAACAACCTTAGCATTGGGAATTCTATTGTCAATAGACAATGACTTACTAAGGTCTCAGTCAAGTCTTCAGAATACTATTTCTATCCTTGTCTAGTTGGCTTTGGGGTATTAGTGTCATTCCTCTTCATTCTCCACATTACCAATTGAGAAGTTTTGGAATTCACGTCTTAACCATACTCCTCACCCTCTTTTAAAGCCTTCTCTTATTCTCCACTACTTACAGAATGCAGTTCAATTTTCCTTAGGATTAAATACAAAACACTTAAATCTTCTGTCTGTCCATAGTCCAAGATGACAGAGCTTGGACTAACTGCAATTCCATAAAAACTGCAGCTCTTATTTTTGTTGTTATTTGAGGTCGCGCATACTTATCTGTCTCTGCTGAAAATGGCTTCTCTCATCACCTTTTCTGGCAAAGTACACTTGTTCCTCATTATTTGTTCAGGGAACCTCCCCCCATACTAAAATTGCAGATGCTCAAGTCCCTTATAAAAAAATGGCATAGGCTTTGCTTATAACCATTATTCAATATATATCACAATAATACATTATGCTATGTTGATACAATCTGTTTATGATTTAATGTGCTTCCTCCCATATGCTTTATTCATTTATTATTTTTTTTAAGACAAGGTCTTGCTCTGTTGCCCAGGCTGTAGTGCAATGATTACTCTCTACAGCCTCAAACTCCCAGGGTCAGGCAATCCTGCAGCCTCAGACTCCAAAGTAGCTAGGAATACAGGCACATGCCACCATGCCTGGATAACTTTTAAAAAATCTTTTGTAGAGATGGGGTCCCAGCAAGTTTCCCAGGCTGGCCTTGAATTCTTGGCCCCAAGCAATCCCCCCACCTATGCCTCCCAAAGCACTGGGATTACAGGTGTGAGCCACTGTAACTGGCCTCTCCCATATCTTAAAATCATCTCTAGATTAGTGATAATATCTAATACAATGCATATGCTATGTAAATAGATGTTATAATGCATTTTTAAAATGTTGTATTGATATTATGTATTTATTAATTTTGTTCAAATATCGTCAATTCTTGGTCAATTGAATTCATGAATTCAGTGGCCTATATTACTCATTCATCCAGAAACAGATCAAACACCATTTCCTTTCTGAACTTATTTTTATACTTCCCCTGCTTCCATCTTCCTCTGACAAACTTAATCACTTATCCTCTGTTCCTCTTATATCTTGTAGAATTGTATCATAGAATAAATTATGTTTTATTGTCATAATCTGTTTATATATTTGTTTCCATCACTGAAATTCAAATTCAGTAATTCAACATTAACCTTCTATTTATCATTCTATACCGTATGCCAAACTTAGAGCTTAATATAGTATATAGTAGATACTTATAGCTACTTACCAAGTGACAGAGATTTTATTTTTTTAAAGTCTATTTCATTCAATAAAGTAGTAAAATGTATTATGGTGATGGGTGGAGAACAGTAAGCAATAAGTAATACTGGTGTAATGGATGATTTCTTTTCTAAGAAAAAAGTATATAAATATAAATATGAGTTGGGTGGGAAGGGTCTGGATAAGAGTTTCACATAAATTGCTGAAAATTACAACTTAAAAATCAAGCAGCGATTTAGTTTCTACATTAGAAAGGAAAAAACCCTCAGCAAGACATCAAATATTTCTACCTTTGTTCTGCAAGCTACAACACCTCTAATCCTTTTGCCTAGAGCTTCAGTCTCGCCAATTTTCAAATATGTTGTCTTTTCCTGTTTTATTGTCTTTCAGCTACATTATGCACTAAACCAATTAATTAGAGCACCAAATAATAGAGCCATAGTTCCAAATTAACTTTCAATATTATCACCCTTTTGCCAGTGGCGAAAGCAAAGATAACAATGATAAATCTATACTCTTTATTACTGAATACCTATTAAAATAAATGATTCAGTAAAAATATTTGGACACAATTCTACAATATGTGTGACTATTTCCTGTTTTTACAGTCTACATGAAGAAAAAACATTTTTTTCTCCATTATTATTTTCATTCCAAATTCTTCTCTATATGCCTTACTCTTCTAGATCCTTTTCAAGTAACTAATTTTTTAAAATTCTTTTGGAAAGGCGCAAAGTCAGTGTATCATTCTAATAATACATGGAGCATGCCTAAGTTTTAATTGTTTATCTTAATTCACTTAAACTCTTAAATACATTTATCAGGGAGATTTTGCTTCTTTTTTGTAGCTAACATGAACAATCTTTGCAATAAAAGTATCTAAGGGTCTTCACTACATTCAAAGAATTATAAAAACATAAAATTAGCTGATAACAAAATTTTCAAGTAGCAATATTACCTACCCTGTCATGCTGAAGTTTAACATAAAAAAAAGAAGATAAATTAATATGCATTTTCTTGGAAAAATGGTAAATTTTATTTTACTGCAGAAATTGTTCTTGGACATTATCTTATACTAATACACACAAAAATAACTTCTTAGTTTATGATCAAGTTTGTGAACTTTGTAAAATTAATGATGAGAGAGGATTTTTAACAGATCTAACTTTAGGCATACATTGCTTGAAAATTCCAGATGACTGAACAAATTCTAAAGGAAGGTTTTCTCAAACTATGTTGCATGATTGAATAAAATCTATCATCTTCATGTTGTATCACTGTTAAGTAGGCCACGTGTGTCTTCCTTTATCTCTGCTTTTATTTGTAGCATTTCCCCTGCTCCAGGTACCCAGTGAATTCATATTACAAATCCCCAAATATAGCATCTTACAATCCAAAGATGGTAAGACTTGAACTCAATGCCTCCCATAAAATCTATATTTACAGGTTTATATATGATAGATGTTTATATCTTAAAGTTACATTTAATTAATTTCAATAAAATAAAATTATAATTAAGTGCACAAAAGGGGTAACAATATCCAAAGAAATTTTGCATAAGTAATTTAGCCTATAAATTCTAAGAAAGGTACAATCAGGAATAATTAAATAATATTATTAAATAATATTAAATAAAAACTTCTTGTATAAAATTTAAAATAATCGTTGGTCTTCACTGTTCACAGTTATAGAAATAGCTATCCTGTGAGCATGAGTTATGCTATTTTATAACTGAAAATTATAGAATATTTGTACTTTTATTGAAGTATGTAGCTGATATTTTTCCTTACAATGCCTGCATTCTCAATCGCAAGGGTGAATATAAATGTACCAGAAAAATACAGCCAGAACTGTAAACAGCATATAAAGTAAATGATAAATACTTATTGATTAACTGAGTTAACAGACTATTAACCTCAAATATGCACAGGATTTTGCTTTGGGTAACAACTAGAGTAGTATTTGGCTACTTAGACTTTTCATAAGATAAGTAAAATGAAAGAATTTTTAATCAGGGTAATATGGTAAGAACCTGTCTCTAAAAAAAAAAAAAAAAAGAAGAAAGAAATTAACAGCTGGGTATGGTGGCACACACATGTGGTGGTGTTGTCCCAGCTACTAGTGGGGCTGAAGTGGAAGAACTACTTGAACCCCAGAGGTCGAGGCTGCAGTGAGCCATGATCACACCACTGCCTTCCAGTCTGGGCGACAGGGCAAGAAACTGCCTCAAGAAATAAAAATAAAATAAAATATTTTTTCATTTCTCCCTTTTCCCCAAAGCAAGAATTCTGAACCATCTTTATCTTTATACAAACTTTCTTAGATGTTCATATGTATATGTGTCATAATCAGAATAAATTTCCTGGAAAATCATTAAATAAAACTAATTTTTCACAAGATATTGAGGTTTTTTACATGTAATAAACTTTTGTACAATTTTAGGTATATTAGTGTGAGGTTCTTAAATGTTGTTTCTGATAGTCATAAGATTTGAAGATGATAAAGCTCAATTGACATGTGCAATCACTGATCACTGAGCATAACAGAATTTTTCAAAAGGATAGTTTGTTCTCCAGGATAAAAGTAAGGAACTAAGATGTGGGTAGTGTCAGCAATTGTGTTGATTACTATTGGCACCACGCAGGAAGCACCTTACATGAAAAGGAGAGTAGAAAATACATAAAAACCACCTGATATATCTGTCTGTGCTCAAAATTACCTCCCAAATTTCAGAAAACCAAATTATTAGTTTTCAGAGGACTTCTTAAGAAAGTAGGACTTTTGCATTACACTTAGGGATCATATGGCTGATGTATTCTATGTAATGGAAAGCATGGCATCCAATAAAATCCATTTTGACATAGGGAAAGAAAAGGGAGTTATAATATTCAAACCCATGCAGCCTTCATCCTTTCTTATTATCTTTCACCTTAAGAAGTGTTCTTAGGAATCAACAGTAAAGTAGCTCTGTGCTAGGTGTTGCAGGAGAAAGAATAAATTTTAAGCCATTACCATTACCCTTAACTAACTCATAAATATGAAGAAATGCATAAATAAATATTTTAAGTAATAGAATTCAATTTATAATTTTAATTAAGAAGGGCCCCTAAGAACAAAATAGAATAAAACATGCTTTTTATAACATAATGTTAAACATTAATATAAACAAATTTCACTTGGTATTCATCCATATGTATACATAAAATATAATGAAGTGAAAAAAAAAAAAAGAAACAAATAAGTCTATAATAAGCAGTACATGTTTTTCGGCCCAGAAGACAAGGGGGTTAATTATGCCAACATTTTGAAAGAGGCATTATAGAGTAGACAAAATATAAGCTGTGCTCCTGATTAATAAGTGAAACTTAGAGAATAAATAATGGGAAGAAGTATCCCTAGAAGATAATCAATAATAGTAGCTATCATTATGATTACTATCGTAATAATTATCGTCATAAAATTCCATTATCAAAATAATAAAAACAAAGTATTTCTAAAGTTAATTTCAAGTATTTTGTTTTAAGGGTTTCATATAGATTGTTTTATTCACTTATCATGAATTCTCTCTGAGTAAGGTCCATTTTTAAAAAGGGGAAACAGGCTTGGAGCTTAAGCCTCTTTCCTAGGGCCATAGAGTTAAAAACATTAGAGGTCAAAGTCATATCTCAGTACTCTTATCTCCAAAGGCCATGCTTTCAAATGTCATGGTTTAATCCCTGCTTAAAGAAAATTTTGAGAGGAGGAAATGTCATGAATCTCAGAGACTATATGATCACCAGTATGGTTTAAGCATATGGTTCACATTAGAAAAAAGCCTTAACTTTAGTAGCTCAATTAGGAAATTTTAGGCTAAGGAATATCCTTAGAGAATCCTTGGGTAGATGGAATTCCCCAGTAATTGATGGAGGGGTGTTGTACATCAGCTTTGCTTTCTCATGTCTTAGCAAGTCTCTATAGTATTATAATTTACAGGGATTTAGACTCCGATGTCAATCAGATTGTACTGAAAGTTATGCCACAAATGTGTCATAATAAAAGTACATGCTTTGGGGAAGTCACTCTAGATGTATATTAGATTTGATATTAGAATGATATCAAATTCAAATATACATATCACCTTACCTATCTTCACAGAGGGTAGTTATGATGATGTTCATTATGAAAATTACACCACAAAACTGACAAATGTGTATGCACCAGGGTCTAACTGCTCAACCCCAAGGGAATATTACTTCAAGTGTCAATGTCCCTGTTTATATGAAATGGATTAATATAATTTTTTAACACAGCATTTTGGCATTCGCATTTATTTTAGCACAAAGATAATAGTGTTACTAAATTGTTTTATTTTCTATTGTGTTATTTTGGAGGTTACTGACAGTTTTCAGTTAAATATAGATAAATGAAACACATTCAAAATAAACCTGCTCTTATGCATATATGAGATACGATAGCTTCAAAAGTAAACATTTTAAACAATCAATGTTTTACTACATTAAACCCAATACATAGGGGTTATTGAGTAGGCATTTCTATTTTGTTACCCTTATAAAGATATTGTCTAAGAATAATTACACATTTTAATTTTAAAATCTCAATTACATATCACAATTAGCTCTAAGATTCAATTTTCTTATTACTTATAATTTTAACCAATATTCATGGGACTTATGGTATGTAACATTGTGTATGTTCATTTGTTTTACATTACTGTTAGCTACTAAATATTACAGATCTTTTATAATATGCATGTATTCTAGGACTGAATATTTTTTACTGGCACGGTAGATTTTTAGATAAATACAAGTTTTGACAATTGAAAAATGGGATCATTCTATAATCTCTTTAACTATAAATACAGATTCATCACAAGTAGCTCCAAGTAGCTGTGCAATACAATTCAACTAAGAGTAAAACAAATGCCCACATCTTGCTTCTGAAGAGTTTGAAATTTCCCATCAGTGATGTTATACATACATAGCATCTGTAGGATTTCTAAGTGCTCTCACAAGTCCCATTGATACTAAGATAATACCATGAGATCGGCTTTATCTTCATTTTACAGACAATAAAATTGGTTTAAATTGCTCAAGGACACATAGCTAGTAATTGGGAACATGTGAATAAAACCTTGATAACCATCCAATAATAACATAGATTTTCTACACACTGCCTCTCTAAAAACAAGAGGATTGTGCATATGAAATAAGAATTTTGATGCTAATTTTTAGTTGGGTGTAGTTTTCTTGTTTTCAGAGATAATCATTTGGACCAAATTTTGAAACAAAGTAGAGTTACATTTGGTAACATTTAAAGGAAGAGATAAAAGAATCCCCTTTTGATGATTGTGAGATTGTAAACTTCCAAGATATGTTTTATGTTTAAATATCATCACAATATTGACTTCATCCTTTCTATATTTTAGCAGTAGGCACCTGTGAACAAAACTATTTTTAAAATTGCGTTTTTTCTTAAAGAAAATTCTAAATCTTTAATGAAGAAGGTATTGGACATGTGTAAAGAACACTACCCACATTTGATTGAACTTCAAAAAAAATCTAAAACAGAAAATTAAAATAAAATCTTGAAATATATACATTTAAGGCAGTTTACATACATCCCCAAATAAATGAAATGCTTACATGTAAACAATAAATTAATAAATAGTGTTAAGAAATACAAATCTATGTTTGCAATAATAGGAATCCCAGATGTTACAAAACAGCCACATTTGACTACATAGAGATTTAAAACTTTTGCAAGATAAAAATCATGAATAATGAATTCAATAAGAAGACAATATATGGGGAAAATGTTTTCGCTTCAGGTGACAGACAAAGATTAATACTTATATAATACAGAAAGGACTTACAAGGAAAAGAAAAAAGTGAAAAATGATAAAAGGTTATGAATAGACAGTTTACAGAAGAACAAATCCAGAGTGACCAAAATATATGAAATGATGCTAAAGTTTTCTATTAGCCTAGAAAATAAAATTTAAAATAATGAGATATTGTTTTACACCTCAAGAGTCTGGAAGAAATAAACAAAAGTTATAACATGGACTGTTTTCAGAAATGCAGAGCGAAAGGTACTCTTATTCAATACTACTAGAAATGTGAAATGTTACAGTATTTTCAAAAGTAATTTTGTAAACCTCCTTTCAATTTCCACGGGCACATAAAACACACATACATTCTTTTCAATGAAGACTCAACAGTTCTTGTCCTCAGAATATATCCCATCCAAATAAAATTACTGTAGTTCAGGAAGAAAACATGTCAAAACAAAGACCATGCCTATCAGTTGAAAAACCTGTGAGTTTTCTATGCCATGTATTAGCATATAACAATTTAAAGGACTAAATTAGAGCAATACTTGCTCACCACTGTGGATAAATGTCATTGAGTAATGAAGATACAAGTAAATTGTATTTAGTATGATCTCCTTTTTTTAAGCAAAAATCGGTGACATTACAAAACCTGACATGTGAATATATTAATACTTATGTGTAAATATACTAACATATATGGGTATAGGATTTTAGAAGTAAGAGCACAGAGGAAAAATACCAGAGTATTTACATGGAAAAGAGGGGGAGTGTACAAACAAAGCAGTAATATGTGATTAAATATCTTTAAATTCAGAAAATAAATGGACACATAATTTGTGCATAGCAAATGCATTGGCAAACATGTGATACCATATGCATATATATATATATATATACAATGCTATTTGCATGTATTATGCATATATGTTATTCATTCATGTTATATATTAACTTATCTTTAAAAACAAAGTGTTATATCATAACTTGAAAACAATGCTATACTTTGCCTTAAATTTTTCTTATTAGCCTGTTACTCTCTGGCTATAAATTTTTGATTCCTAAAGATAGAAAGTTTAATTAAAAAACACAAATCAGTATCCTTTTGGATATGACTCATTTTAAAATCTGAAATACACTTGACAGCATGCTTTTTGTAATTATAAAACAATTTTATATCTTAGTGTCTGTCCTATTTTCATAATCACAGGTTTTTATCTCTGTGAATAGACAGTGAAATTTATGTTCAACTCCTAATAATTTTCCCTCTTACTTTTGTAACCCAAACTAGCAAAAACATATAAGAAAAAACCTAGATACAACATATAATTTGACATATTTGAAATATTATTATCATTATGAGAAATGAGTTTATTACATCTGGTTAAAATCTCTGAAGCTGAATTTTAATTATTATCTCTCTAGATACTTGGAGAGGGAATGATTTTTTTATTATGTAATTTTTTAACTTATGTAATTAAAGTATGCATAAACACTCATGCTTAAATCAAAAAATAAATAAGTGATTTGTGATATGTTATCGTAGGTACAATAAGTAAGACTAGGTCCAATAATAAACTATTAAGAATATACTGTTTTGTTTGTGCAGGAACAGAAAACCAAATGCCGCGGTGTTCTCACTTTTAAGTGGAAGCTAAATGATGAGAACACATGGTCACAGAGAAGGGAGCAGCAAACACTGGGGCCCACTTGAAGGTGGGAGGAAGGTGAGGATCAGGAAAAAGAACTGATGGGTACTAGGCTTAATATTTGGGTGATGAAATAATCTGTACAACAAACCCCATGATACGAGTTTACCTACATAACAAACCTGCACATGTACCCCGAACTAAAATAAAAGTTAAAAAAAAAGAATACACTCTTTTCTTTGAGAAGTCTCATAAATAAATACAGGACATTAAAGATTGCATTGGCATGAATGTGGTTTCAAAACTCCGTGAGAATTTCAGTTTTAGGTGTTATGGGGAGAAAGGCATTGTGATATATGAAGAACAAAGAATTTCATCTAATTGAGTTTCCCTTCTATCCCTGTGGGACCTTTGGTGAGTCAATCCGTTGTCTCTTAAGCTTAAAATAGGAATGATACTTCTTTCAGAGGCTTCATGATAAAAAATTAGGTGACATACTTGATAATTACTTTGTAGACATTAGAACAATACAGAAAAGTATGATTATGATCCTCTCATACTTTTGTTTATATTTTTCCAAAACAAATTCCCCACTTTCTTACACTTCTCATAAAGCTATGCTTTATAGGATATTTGTGTATGTATACTATATTATGAAGACATACATACTTAAAGCCATTATTAGAAGATAGTCTTCATGAAACTTTCCTTGGCTTCAGAAATGAATATGTTTATTCAACTACTTTCCTGAAATCTGAACTTGCTAAGATAGAATTCAAAACATAACCACTTCAATATTAAAAATAAATGAAAAAAAAATTACACCTTTAGTTCATTAAAAAAAAAGAATGATTTGCGTATGTTGAACCAGGCTTGCGTCCCAGGGATGAAGCCCACTTGATCATGGTGGATGTGCTTCTGGATCCAGTTTGCCAGTATTTTATTGAGGATTTTTGCCTCAATGTTCATCAGGGATATTGGTCTAAAATTATCTTTTTTGGTGTGTCTCTGCCAGGCTTTGGTATCAGGATGATGTTGGCTTCATAAAATGAGTTAGGGAGGATTCTCTCTTTTTCTATTGATTGGAATAGTTTCAGAAGGAGCTTCTGCACAGCAAAAGAAACTACCATCAGAGTGAACAGGCAACCTACAGAATGGGAGAAAATTTTTGCAATCTACTCATCTGACAAAGGGCTAATATCCAGAATCTACAAAGAACTCAAACAAATT
>NW_016808811.1:2590873-2592460 GCF_001698545.2 Rhinopithecus bieti
GCACTATTCACAATAGCAAAGACTTGGAATCAACCCAAATGTCCATCTGTGACAGACTGGATTAAGAAAATGTGGCACATATACACCATGGAATACTATGCAGCCATAAAAAAGGATGAGTTTGTGTCCTTTGTAGGGACATGGATGCAGCTGGAAACCATCATTCTCAGCAAACTATCGCAAGAAGAGAAAACCAAACACCGCATGTTCTCACTCATAGGTGGGAACTGAACAATGAGATCACTTGGACTCAGGAAGGGGAACATCACACACTGGGGCCTATCATGGGGAGGGGGGAGGAGGGAGGGATTGCATTAGGAGTTATACCTGATGTAAATGATGAGTTGATGGGTGCTGACGAGTTGATGGGTGCAGCACACCAACATGGCACAAGTATACATATGTAACGAACTTGCATGTTATGCACATGTACCCTAGAAATTAAAGTACAATAATAATATTAAAAAATGAATATCCATACATAATGTTCTTTAAATTGGTTGCAACAATCCCTATAAAGTGTTCTCATCCTGAAAGTATAGCTCCTTTTAACATATGTATGTAAAGATCGATAGTTTGACAAACTAGTAAAAAGAGCAATAAAAGCAGTGTGTAGGCATGTCTTCATCTCCACCAGTCTACAGTGAGGTTGTGCAACTTTGAGCAATGCTCTTAGCTTGTGACAGTTTACTTTCTCACATGTGAAATGGAATTTGACTTTCCTTTCTTCCTAGTTTTATTCACATGGCACCTTTTCCTGAGTAAATATTTGTGAAGATGTTCTGCAAACAATATAGTTTTTATTTCTAAATCTAATAAAGAATGGAAATAAATGTGTTGAATTCTCCTAGATTTTGTTCTATTCTTACCTTTCTTCTGAACCATGTGCACCTTCTCCAACACATGTGACAGTCCCTGAGAAAAATGCAGACCCAAATCGGAATCTGGCTCTGTTATTTGGAATCTGAATGATTTGGCCAAAGAGCTTAATTAGTATTATTTTTCATTACTATCCTCCTTAGCACCATCATAATGTCATTACTTTATTTTTAAGGTGGGCATCTATTTTCCATATGTTTTTAATCATGCTTGGAATATGTGCAAACATTTACTTGTCCCTTTTGTAGTATGTTCTCAACATTTTGAAGGAAGAGTTCATGTGTGATTTTAGGGTAAATGTTACAAAACCACAGAAACACATAGAAGGTATTGCATAATAATTTTTTGTATAGTTTGTGAATTCTGTTTCATTAATTTCTTCTGTTTATATTATTTTTGTATTCCTTAACATTTTATTTTATATGGTGTACCTGGTGCATCCTAAGTTTAATAGAAGCCACTGGAAAGAGTTCCTTGCATACAGGAAAAGTTTGGCATAAATATATTTTTGATGAATTATATAATCATTTTCCATTGGTTATAAATATATCTACATATATATTTATAGTATTATATCTAGCATTCATTTTGATAATATCCTTTATTAATATCACCACACCAAGCCTTATGAAATAAATGCATTATAAATAACTAAAAGGCTTACAATCCAGTTGCTATTTGTGGTCAAATAAAACATATATATATATA
>NW_016808811.1:2592505-2607486 GCF_001698545.2 Rhinopithecus bieti
TTAATTCACACTTACTTTGAAGCTTTCAAATTAGAAATCAGCTATCTTTTTCATTAACTAACAAATAGAACTAAATTTTTTTTGTGGTCTCTTAATTTCCTGAATATCCTTTTACAGTTTTTAAATTCATATGGTGAAATGATAGTGATCTTAAATTTACATTTCATATATGCGCCTCTAAAGGATGTATTTAATTAATTTATTTATTAATCATTTTACTGTAATGTTATTAGGCATTCTAAAATCTTCAAACAGAATTTATGTTGCTGAAAGCTTTATTCACTTTGTACCATAAAATATACTCCAAATACCCACCATAATTTATCCCCTTCAACTTTTGTTGTCATTCACCCAAAATAGTAACTATATGTTAAATACTATTAGTTATATATAGTTAAATAATTATATGCTTAATTACTATTCATCAACTGTTTCATTTTCTGGATATATTTTAAAAATAATTACCCCCAAATAGTTTCTTGACAAATATTGCCCTTACCCCTTTCTATTTTATCTTGTTAGATAAGTATCTTAGTTTTTCCACATAATTTAACACTGCTAAACGTCATTAAGATAACATCGGCTTGTTCAAAATATTATACTAGTCAAAGGAAATAGAATCTTTGGCCAAAATGAGTGTTTAATTTTGCCCCTACAGAATTATTGGAACTCAACATCCTTCTTGTACAATTATTTTCAGGGTTCACCTTTTATTAAGCATATTTTACTCTTTGTTAATATTGGGGTAATGCTATTAAAATCTATTGATTTAAACACTACCATGTACATATTAAAATAAATCATACTCTGAGATATTTTTGTTTTCATGAAACTAAAATTGTTAAAATAGGAACAGTCAAGGTATCAACTTAACAATTCAACTTCAGTAATAAGGAATCTGGGACAAATATAGTTCATATTACTACTTCTGTTGCTGCGTTTGTCAGTAGCAGAAAATAAAATTAGCCAAAGCAATAGCTTCAATTTATGTAAAGAGACATTTTACTGATGCAAAATCTATTTCCTCATGATTTAATTTTCCAAATTGG
Organism: Rhinopithecus bieti; assembly: GCF_001698545.2. Classification (NCBI taxonomy): domain Eukaryota; kingdom Metazoa; phylum Chordata; class Mammalia; order Primates; family Cercopithecidae; genus Rhinopithecus; species Rhinopithecus bieti. Next base: position 2,593,555 of record NW_016808811.1, read on the forward strand.
AGAAAACAAAATGACTACTTTTCTCATAACAAATAATTCTCAGTTGAGTTTCCATGATGTATTTAGGCAGTACTTAATAGTTAAGCTCACAAAATTCACCCAATTTCGTGAAAGCAATATATCACTGAATATTCATGCTATTCAGTGCACATATAAATTTTTCTTAAACTAAGTCTTTGTGCTTTTTCTTCCATGGAATACTTTATCCATCCATACCTGTTCATCTCTCCTCTGCAATATAAGTTCCTCCATTAAATATTCTTCAACCACCCCAGCCCACCATAATTCTTTCTTCATATGATCTAATATAGCATTATTTGAATATAACCATTAGTAACCATTATTTGAAACTTAGAATGCCACTGTGTGTTATTACAAATTTTTAAATGAAAAAAGCCAAATTATAAATATTATTTTGGATTTATAACAGGTTGCTATTTAAACACTGTTTTACAATATATGATGAGTATGTGTATGTATATATTAATGCATATAGCCTACACATATGTTCTAGCAAATACATATATATGTATATTTGTGTTATGCATTTTCATGTAGACAACATGGAAGGATCTATAGATAAATTATTATAGTTAATGAGTTTTGGAAAAGTTGCTGGGTGCAAAGTAAACACATACAATCAATTACATATATGCACACCAGGAATAAGTGCATATAAAAATACTCATCATATGTATAAGATAAATTATCCAGAAACCAGGGATAATGCTATCAGAGTGTATACAATCTAAATAAATAAATAGAATGATCATATTCAGGGATGGGAAGAGTCAATTATCTAAAAATAACTATCTCAAATTGACCAATGTAGTCAGTAAAATTAAATTTAAAAAATCGTAGGTGAATGTATCAAGTCAATCTTAAAAGGCACATGGAAGTACAAACTACAAAATAAACTCTTAAGAGTCAAACACTCTTTAAAAAGAACACGGTATACAAATTTATTATAAAGATATGGAAATTATAGCTATATGTTATTGACATAAAGATGACCAAATGAATTGTATTAGTCTGTTCTCATGCTGCTAATAAAGACATATCTGAGACAGGGTAATTTATAAAGGAAAGAGATTTAATGGACTCACAGTTTCACATGGCTGAGGAGGCCTCACAATCACGGAGGAAGGTGAATGAGAGGTAAAGTCATTCTTACATGGCAGCAGACAAAGAGCTTGTGCCAGGGAACTCCAATTTATAAAACCATCAAATCTCGTGAGACTTACTCACTACCACAAGAACAGTATGGGAGAAACTACCCCCATGATTCAATTATCTCCAGCTAGCCTTGCCCTTGACTCATGGGGATTATTACAACTCAAGGTGAGATTTGAGTGGGGACACAGCCAAACCCTATCATGAATTAATGAAATATATATAAGGGAACCCATAAACAGAACTCTACTTAAATGTGAAAGCCAAAAAAAGAGATTTATGAGAACATCGCTATAGCATCATAATAAGAATATTAATGAACAAGACACAAAATGTATAAACCATAAGGGAAAGATTAATATTAAAATGTATTCCATTTCATTGTAATCAGGAGAAACTATTTACAGCACAATGCCTCCAATGAATTAGAGTGTAGACTATGTAAAGAAATATCAGTCCAGCAAAAACTTTAACTGGTATTTCACAGAACAGAAAATATAAAGAATCAAAATCCTGAGAAAGGACAATTTAATTGATTAGTAACTAGAGAATTAAACTTTAAGTCACAAAGAGTTAATATTTTATGCTTACCAAATGAAAAAAGTAATTTAAAAGTTTTAATATCAAGTCTTTGTGAGATGATAGGTCTAGGGGTCTGTTTATACACTTCTAATTGAAGTGCAAATTTCTGCCAGTAATTTATATGAGACATTAGATGCTTTTGTCTTTATTTTTTTCCCAAGCCAGTTGGGTTTGGAATTTAGTTACATATAAGATGTCACTGGTTGATGAAATATGATTATTAAAATAATTACTGGAAAAAAATGCTTTTAAATTAATTTGTATACATGTGATTTTGATTTTTCTATGTTTTTTGTTTGTTTGTTTGTTTAAACAATTCATTAAGTAACTGACAGTTGAGGAGCAGAACTGAAGTAGGATATCTGGACTAGACAACTAAGCTGTAGTTAAATTTTGTGAAAATGATCTAATCCACAAAAAAAAGGGTGTATATGAAAAGATAAGAGATTCATGAATGGCCCCTAAACAAAAGACAACATGAAGTTATCAGTGGAAGAATAAGTGCAAGGTAACAAAAGTAGGGAATGAAGAGAGATACTGAAAATCAGGAGAGAGAATCAAGAGAGTGATGGGAGTCAGCAGTCAAGGAAGACTATTTGAATAAAATGAGAATTGAGGGTCCTGATAAAGATGCAATTTGAAAGAGAAATGTAAATTCAAGTTACATACAGAAGTTTCAGTCACTTGGATCTAAAAAGTTTTGATTTGCTTTTCTAAAATAATTTCATATTAAACCTTTATCTATCATATTTATCTCTCTCACTGTTTTCCTCATGACAGAACACAAAAGTTTCTCCATACAGCCATGGGTAAAGGAAGTTTTCCAACCACCACTTAGGCATTGTATGAAAACACACGTTACTACCATACATTACAAATATTTTAAAATGTTACCATTCTTACTTTGTTTTCATATTGGATTATTAGGCTACATATTTGTATATCCACATAAAATAAAGAAGGCATTGATTATTTCTGCTTGACAATTATTATAGTTATAGCCTTAGAAATCAGCAATTTCCAAAGAGATACTTATGTAGGTGAGAAACCCAAATTCATTTTTTAAATCTAGAAATATTTTACTAAAAATGTTGCCATCTACATTTATTGTATAAATTACCAGGTAAATTAAGTATTAGGTTACACATTTTAAAAAAGATATGGAAGATACTATTTCTATAACTGACTGGCTAGTTTGCTGACATTTTCATTTTTTATATGCATTTAAAACAACTTTACTTAAATGTATTTATCTTGTCTCCCGCAACACATATTCTCCACAGGCATGTATACCTGGAGGCATTATCTTATGTCAGATCATTTTCTTAATTAACCAGACAGATAAAGATCACATCTCTTCTCTTATAGTAAATTATTCATAAACATTTATATCATTCAGATGGGGAGAAAGATGAGAAAACAAAATAAAAACTATAAATAATCTGTTTTCTTTGAATTGCTTAGATGACTTTTGTTTCCAATATGCAGAACTTTGAAGACTTTGAAGAACAATACAAAGGTGAATGGTAATCTCTAACTCTTTCCCTAGAGAGATGTATCTTACTCATGGACATTGTGGCATCGGTAAAGTTATTATTTCCGATATTAATAAAATGTTAATTTTAGAAAGTGGCGATCAATAATTTCTTTTTCCAAGTCTAATTGTTTTATCCTTGGGAAATCCATAATACTCAAAATAACCATATCAACAAATTTTAGAGCCTGAAATTCTGTTTCTTCGGACTATGCTGTTCACATTAGAAAATTAGACATTTAAAAGATGTAAGGGGAATTAATTGTCCTACAGAATACAATACTTGGACCCCAGAGAGAATAAGTGACTTGTAAATGATATCGTTCACTATTTAGTATCTGAGATATGATAATAACCAAGATAACCGACCATATGACAGTACTTGCTACTGTAACACATTGCCTTCCATAGATGACTGTTTCAACTAGAAGACAAATGTGAATCCTTGTGAAACAAAATCTGTCTTAAACAAGTACATCAGAATTTAAAATGGAAAAAAAAATTCAGTATGAATTTAAAATACAAACAGCAAATATCTTGCATTTCTTCAGTTTTCAATGTTGCTAAGCTGATTTCATTAGAATGGACACTACTGTCCAACATACCAAGAGACTTCCAATGCTATTTTAAATTTATCAATGAATTAAGAATTTATTACACCAAAGCATTTTTAAGATTTAATATCCTTCATGTATTTCCTGGTATTACATTGGACATTAGACATTAATCAACACTCAATGAATTTATAATGTCAAGTAATGACTAAATGATTTCAACATTAAAGGAAGAACCTTGTTCCAAAGTGATCTCTGTTAAGTGCAATAGATTTGTCATGCAGGCAGTGCTGAAGTAAGTTAATTGATTTTTGGAACACAGGAAATATCACTAGTTCTAGCTTTACCACCTAATTACTATATTATACCAAGACAATGCCAACATGTCTATTCAATTATATTATCACAAAAATGCAAAACAGTGCTTTGATGCCTATGGAGAACCTATTGAAGTGTCTACGCCTTCACTGAAAAGCAACTAATGATTCCACTGTGCTCTCACCCCAGAATTCCCTGAAGCAGAATAGAAATTAATGTTTTCTTTATCATATAAGAAAAAATCTCAACTCTTCTCAGGATGTCGTGTCTACTATAAACTGTCTAAATGTAGTGACAGTGAATAAAGAATGGCCTCCATTTGTGTATTATTATTTATGGAGATATAGTTAAAACTCAATATACTTGCAATGTTATTTTACCAACACTACAGAAATTGTAAAATTGTATCTATTTAAAAAGTTGAATAGGGAGAAAGTTTGCTATACTAGAGGACTGTACAAATTCTTCCATTGAGGTTTAAATCTCAGGTATCAATATATTACAAATATTAGGTAAGTTTTGTCTTAATTTCTTATTTGCAAAAGATAATAATAAAATTTTACATGAGAATATTGTGAATTTTAAACAACATAACCCTTTTAGAAACTTAGAATATGACTGGTATATAGTTTGTGATCAATAATTTACTATATTTATTACATTAATTAAATCTGTGAGCACTTCTGGTTGATACATTTTGCCTTTGTTTCCAAAATGTATTAATTTGTTCAATGGTCACAGCTATTAAATGTCCAATCTGTGTCTATATAGTACTAAGCACTTATGCCTGTCATCAAGGCCTTGCCACAACAGTTTTTAGGTCATTGAAATGTAGCAGGGCTTACAAAGACTGTGTATTTTTTGAAATGAAGGAAGGGAAGGAATTAGATAAACTTTGTATATGGTACATCAGACTTTGGAGTAGAGTCTTTACATGAATAATGCTCTTTACTTCTTCCAAGTATCAGTTTTACATATGAAGAAATTAAGTGCAGAAAATTAAAACAAATTATATCTTTAAATGGAGAGAGAGAATAAAAATGTGTATCTTAATTTCTAAATCTAAATTTCTTTCTTTTGTTGTTGTTATACTTAAATCTTCCTCCTAATCTTAACATTCATTGTGATAATAAATACTAATAACTCTAGAAAATTATCCCAAGACGTTTTGAACAAATGTTCTGTGTTCTAAAACAGGGCCAGACACATGGAAAATTCTACATAGATGTTTGATTATACTATTAAGTTATGTCATTTTGACTTTCTGACTTTTACTTTTCAGTAAAGCTATGAACTTGTCAATAGTAATCCTTAATGAAAGTAGCATTTTAAAAGTTTCAGTCAAAGTTAGGTTGCAAATCAAAAATTATATGGATTAATATTGTGTGATTAATCCTTTGGCTCTAATTTTAAGCTGTAGCTTTATAGATCTTTTTTGTATCATATGCATAAAGAGACTAGCCTATGATTTGTAATGATTCTTGCTTTTGTCAATACCGCTTTTCGTTCCTGTGATACTTAATTTCACAGTCTGAATTTTGTTTATGCTCAGAGAAGAATGAGTCAGTTTGAAAAAAAAAGAAAAGAAAAGATTTGGATGGTTTGTCTTTCTTAGCATTTCTATGCTAAGCCTCATTTCATAAAGATATTTTGAAATACAGTGATTTCACACTTGAGTTTACTATTTGGCAGCTGTTGGAATATACTGCCATAATCATCCTGCACATAGCCTTTGGAGGTATTTATATGGACAATCATAGCTTCAATTTTGATATCATAGCTGCAACCCAGGAACTTGTGACCGGTATAACTTGCACTGAAATGCTATTTAACGATGGCTCCTGCCTCATGACAATATAAATCTGTACCTACCATTAATCTGTAAACCTCTGGTACTGAGGCCAACTTGATCACACAGTTAGTATGCCAATTCCCGAGGGTCTGCTGGCTCACAGCCATTGCCTGCACTGCCTTTGCCAGTTATTATATAATCAGATGAAATAATGTGTGGGTAGTGTAATTCAGATCACTTTAATGTTTATAATGATGATGAATAACTCTAGTTCTTACAGCATTACCTGATTTGGCTAACAATACAAAACGTGTTCATTAGGTAACAATTACCTCTCCAGTTAAATGTGTGACATGAAGATATGTTTCAGATCTCATTTTTCATAATAAGTAAAATAAACTAATTAATATTTAACCCAATTGTTGGAACATCATACACAAATAATGTGGGCTCAACTAACCAAGTTCATGAGTACAAGATGACATAAGTTCATTGCACTACTTGCAACATAACTCAAGGTGATACTCTGAGAAACAACATAGTCCCATTCAGATCCCTTAGATCAGTGAGTTCTCAGTAGTGGTGATTTTGTCTTCCAGGAAATATGTGGCAATGTTTGAAGACAGTTTTGATTGTCACAACTTGAGGGACACAGATGTCATCCAGTAAATAGAGGTCTGGAACACTGCTAAACATATTGTGATACACAAGACAGTACCGTACATCCCCTACAACAAAGATTTATCTGTCCCCAAATGTCAATAGTGCTGAAAGTGACAATCCCAGCTTTAGATGACAGAAACATGTACTTCAAGTGATATCCTTCCGTGGGATATAGTCAGAGTACTGTAAAGCTGTTGTCTGGTCTCTACTGTCCATAGCATATATAAATGTTTATGCAATGAACCAGGCACAGTGGCTGACACCTGTAATTTCAGCACCTTGGGAGGCTGAAGCAGGTGGATCACTTGGAGTCAGGAGTTCAAGACCAGCCTGGCCAACATGGTTAAACCCCGTCTCTACTAAAAATACAAAAGAATTAGCCAGGTGCAGAGACAGGTGCCTGTAATCCTGGCTACTTGGGAGGCAGAAGCAGGAGAACTTCTTGAACCTGGGAGGCAGAGGTTGTAGTGAGCCAAGATGGCACCATTGTACTCCAGCCTGCTCAACAAGAAGCGAAACTTCATCTCAAGAAAAAAAAAAATTATAATAAATTTATGCAGTGAAAATCAAAACTATAGAAGTATAGAAAGGGAAATGCAGTTATATCTCCAGTTTACAGGTATCAATTACTTTTATACCAGAATTAAATGTTGCTAGACACATTCAAAGAAAGACCATCAGTAAAAATATACATAAGCACTTTGAATTTAAACTTACATTTGAAACAATAAGTAGTGTATGCAGTTTGACAGTGATATGAAGAATTTTTTGCATATGTCTCACTGTACTGAAATTATAACAAAAACATTACTTTGATAATTAATCTTGCAGGCATATTTTGTTAAAAGCAGAACTTCAGTGAACGTTACACAGGAGTTTAATTTCAGATTCACAATTAATAATTCAATCAATATTTGCTGAATGTAACATAATAACTCAATACTGTCCTTTCATTCTTCAAAAAGCCTGTGTTAAGTATAAATAAACCCAGTTCACAGGAAGGAATATGAGAGAGGTACTTGACTGGAATTCCTCTAAGAACTATTGAGTCACCATGGGGTAAAAATTCTCAAATTGGTATTTGTCTAAGAATCACTTAAGAGTACTTTTGCAGATTCATATGCATAAGCACCAAAAGTCTGATTTTCGTGTATGTAGTAGGACTCAGTAGTAGGTATTTTTAAACCTTTCTGTAATACCATGCAGGGGATTTCAGAAGGTACATTCTGAAGGACTGCCTTAAGTTTGTAGTTCACTGGGTACAACTTGAAGTCAACAACAGATTAAACTTGGGAAAGAAAGAATACAAAGAGTTGTTACAGAGAGGTCATAAGTTTTAGAGACTGTAAAAAAAGTCATTGTTAATTTATAATAATAATTCATTGGTTCAAGAAGCATTTATTCCAAGCCAGTTTTCTACAATGAATGAGGTAGGCTCTAGGGTTACACCAATGAATAAAATAAAGACAAAATAGTTTACCCACATGAAGACTCCAAGAGAAGTCTCCTGGAACTGATAAATAACTTCAGTAAAGTTTCAGGATACAAAATCAATGTATAAAAATCAGCAGCATTTCTATACACCAATGACACTCAAGCTTAGAGGCAAATCAAGAGAGCAATCAAATTTATAATTACCACAAAAAATATCTAGGGATGTATCTATCTAAGGTGAAAGATCCTTATGAGGAGTACTATAAAACACTGCTAAAAGAAATAACAGGTGACACAAACAAATGGAAAAAACATTCTATGTTCATGGATTGGAAGAATCAATATCATTAAAATGGCCATACTGCCTAAAGCAATCTACAGATTCAATGCTATTCCGATCAAACTACCAATTTCATTTTCAATGAACTAGAAAATTATTCTTAAATTCATGTGAAAGCAAAAAAGAACCTGAATATCCAAAGTGATTGTTCACAAAAAGAATAAAGCTGGAGGCATCACATTTTCGAATTTCAAAGAATACTGTAAAGCTTCAGTATCTACAGCAGCCTAGTACTGGCAAAAAAAAAAAAAAAAACAGGCATACAGACCAATAGAACAGCATACGGAACCCAGAAATAAAGCCTGACACCCACAGCAAACTGATCTCCAAAAACAAAACAACAACAACAACAAAATGAACAATGGGGAAAGGACTTCCTATTGAATAAAAGATGCTGGGATAGCTAGATAACTATATACAAAAGAATAAAACTGGAACCCTGCCTTTCACCATATACAAAAATTAAGTCAAGATAGATTACATATTTAAGTGTAAGACCTCAAACTATACAAATCCTAGAAGCAAATCTAGGAAATGCCATTCTGAACATCAGCCTTGGAAGATAATTTTTGGCTCAATCCTAAAAGCAACTGCAACAAAAACTACAATTGACAAGTAAGGCCTAAGTAAAACAAAGAGCTTCTGCACAGCAAAAGAAACAATCAATAGAGTAAATAGATGACCTACAGAATGGAAGAAAATATTCACAAACTCCACATTCAATATAGGTCTAATATCCAGAACCTGTAAGTAACTTAATTAAACTGACAAAACCCAAATAATCCCATTAAAAATGGACAAAAGACAAAAGAAGTCATATAAGTGATCAACAAATATAAGAAAAAATGTTCCATATCACCAATTATCAGAGCAATGCAAATGAAAACTACAATGGGATGCCTCACACACCGGTCAGAATGGCTATTACTAAAAAGTCAAAAAACAACAGATGCTTGTGAGCCTGCAGAGAATAAGGAATGCACATACACTGTTGTATATATTAGTGAGTATATAGAGTAATATAGTAGTGAGTATTAGTGAGTAATATATAGAACATATATTAGTTCAGCCACTGTGGAAAGCAGTTTGGAGATTTCTCAAAGAACTAAAAAGAGAACTACCATTCAAGCCAGCAATCCCATTACTGGGTGTATATCCAAAAGAATACAAATCATTCTACCATAAAGACATGTACTCTCATGTTCATCACAGCACTATTCACCATAGGAAAGACCTGGAATCAACCTAGATGCCCACTTATAGTAGGTTGGATAAAGAAAACATGGTGCATATACACCATGGAATACCATACAATCATGAAAAAGAACAAGATCATGTCCTTTTCAGCAACATGAATAGAGCTGGAGGCCATTATCCTAGGCAAATTAATGCAGGGACAGAAAACAAAGTACTTCATAATCTCACTTAAAGGTGGGAGCTAAACATTCAGTATTTATGGACATAAAGATGACAATAAGAGAAACCAGGGACTACTAGAGTTGGGAGGAAAAGAGGAGCGCAAGAATTGAAAAACTATTGGGTACTATGCTTAGTACCTGTGTGACAGGATCTTTTGTATCTTGAACCTCAGCAACATGCAATGTACCGAGGAAACAAACCTGAATATGTATCCTCTGAATATAAAATAAAAATTGAAAGGAAGAAAAAGTTTGTGCTAATGGAGTTTACATTCCTGTGGCAGGAGAAAGAAAATAAGTTACTAACAGGGAAAAATATTTAATAGTTGTCTTAAGGTAATTACTTTAACATGACTTGTAAGTAGATTCTTCAATGAGAAAACAGATTTAAGAGTTTATTTTTCTTCAGTATGTTTCCTCCTCACACACCTCCCACAGTCCTATTATTATACCAATCAAATATTGAAATACTAATTGATACCATATTAATGAGCCCAGTGTTTTTCTTTGAAGCAATAGCATATCTCACACTCTAGGTGATTTTTTTTTTTTTTGCCACCAATAACCAAAAGTAACTTCTTGGCAAATCCTTCTGCTTTTTTTTTTTTTTTTTTTTTCCATTTGTGAAAATATATTATATACATTTTATTTTGAATGGATTTACATCTCCATAATAAAATGGCATTTGCCATTATAATTTTTTTTTGTGGTTTACTATAGTGTTACCACTTTGTTACCTAACAATATAATTTTTAGATGTTCACTAATTGAAATGATAAAGACAAATTGTGTGTGGGTGGGTGTGTATGTATGTGTGTGTGCTGTATTCTTCAATCATCAAAGACACATATATTGAAGGACTATATAAGGCTTATAAACAACAAAGCAAATTTAACTGCAGTATCTTGAAAACACCAGAATTCAAAGTTTAAATCTATTTATTTACTACGGACTTTCTTGGAGCTTTTCATATATAACTGTGAATTGTGATCTCCAAAAGATGATCAAATAAGCTGTGTTACCTGTCAACTTATTCAGCAACAAATTCTTTTCATAGACATAATAGGGGGAACATATGATTAAGGACACAGGGAAAAATGAAACTGATTTTAAAACCCAACAGCCATTTTTAAAAAATCTATCAATCTGTCTAGCTATCTGCACACACATATATGTATATGTAACCTTATAACTAATGGTCTACACTTCATTGAGTGTAAAGTGTTAATTAGAAATACTTGGTCTCTGCTTTGAGTTGAAATTTAGTGATCTTGGTGCTCACATTTCCACCTAAGAAAGAATACATTTTCGGATCAGTCCCTAATCATTGAGTGACTCACATCTCCCAAAAGAACGCAACAAAGTTCTCACCATCAAAGCACTAGACAGAATGGTATCAAAACAAACAAACAAACAAACAAACCCATAATCAAAGGAAGGAGTGTCACAATAGAAAATGCCAAGTCATTTGTTGGCAACTCTGCCAATATTGCCTGGCATTTTATGGACTATATTGGAAGGAGCACACATCCAAGGAAATAAATTGCTAAGGATACATGCACAGAGATTCTCTAAGTACACATATTATAAAGATGGAGAGTAATATTAAAAGACTGGGCTGAAAGACAGATTAATTCTATTACAGACAGGTTATAATTACAAAATAAAAATACCTTCTATAAGATTATTCATTGAATCTTGAACCTTGTGTATTTATACACTGACATGTCCCAGAAAATATTTAATTACTAACTTAAGAACATTTCTGACTTGTATATTTTACATCTATTTTCTATATTGCACAGATTGTTTTCAGTAGTGATGGATGTTAAAACCCTTGCATTAACACGGTCTGTGTGTTTGGTTTTACGGGGCAGATGCTATAATGAAAGAAATCTAAATCCAAATAGAATCTTTGTCCTATGTCACACTGATCAAGGATTTTGTTTTCTTTTGTCAGTTTGTTTGTTTTTATTTGTTTTAGACAGGACTGAGGATCAATGTCATAATTTTCATTCTTAATTTTATGTTTTATCCAGGGGTTAGCATCGGAATTCATAAGAAAAGTGATAAAAACTTCTAAAAAAGGTTTAGGGATGCAAAAGTTGCAAGACCCCAGAATTTTTTCATAATAAGCTGGTAAAGGCGGAGGAAGATGAAGGGGAGAGAGAGGAGGAAGAGGTGGGAAAGACTTGCTTCAGTTCCCTCTGTGTAGACCAGAGATAGCCCTGAAAGCTTTCCATATGTTGTGGAAAAAACACAAACGTGTTCTTATGTGGCCAAGAGCAGCTTGGACGTGGCAAAACAAGCTGATGGACCTGATTACATTTTTTAGACAGAGTGAGGAGAATACAGATAGCGATATCCTGCATGAACAGATAATGCCTGTTCCTCTACTTTTCCCTACTGTTCATTCTCCCTTGCACACACTTAATAGATTTTTTCTCATTATTTCCTCTCAAGTTTGTCTCCAACACTTTTAGGATCAAAATCCTATGAAATTTAAAGGCCATCCCAGGCAAAAGCCGAAAGAAGAAAACCTCCCCAAATTATTCAATACAAAGTTTTCACCATGTAAAAGACTAGGAATCTGAGATAATAAGAGACAATGATAAAGAAAATTACATTAAATGTCAACTTTTATTTGTGACCTAAAATTAAAACTTACCACACTTATATTGGTGTGCATCTGGAACAAGGGCTACTTAAACATTATTCTGACTAGGAATTACATAAAAATATTAAAAGAGGACTACCGACTTTTCAAATATTTTTTTCCTAGACTTTTATGTGACTTTTTGAGACTTCTAGTTCCATCCTGGTTTCATAAGTGATGAATCTGTACAGGAGGTCTACAGAAAGATATGACTGTTTTCCTATTCACAGTTGGAAAGCTATAGTTAGTTTACAGAATCGCCCTCCCCTAGTAATTTTCCATCCTTCAACAATTTTAAAAGCAATTCATACAGAAAAACAGAGGTCACCTAATATGTGGGAGACATTATGACTCTATCAAAAAATGTTCCATTAACTTGGATTCTAGACTAAACTTTTAAAACCATTGATCCATAATGAAAACACACTTGCATAAACATATTATCACTCAAAACTCAGACACGGAAACTAGAAAATAATTTAAAACTATTTCAGTTTATAATTAAACTTGACTAAATCTCAATTTAATTTCCCCTCTTAGAATATAATCAGAAGCTAATCTTTATACTATTTCAGCTCCATTAGTTTGAGTATTTATAGTCCTACATCTCAATTAGAAAATGTATTTTATTTTAAAATTTATATATTCTTATTCATCAGTTATGTGATCATTTTGTACAATTAATTTTTACAGTACTATTTACAATTAATGAAAATTGGAAATAAGCCAAATGAGGAAGAAAATAGAGAAATAAAGTACTACATAAACCTGTAATAAAACGTCATAGAGTCAAAAAGTTATAACTAGAAGTTAGTTACAGGTATTTTTTATTTACTTCTTATAACTTTTCTACATTTGCCAAATTTTCTTCAGTCACAATGATAAATAATCATAAACAATTTTCTTATCAATATATTTTTGCATCTATGAATTTTTATTTATCTTAATATTGTTTCAACTGGTTCAATTATTGTAAAGCATTCATTTGATAATTGCATAAAGTTCATCTGAGATACAGATCATGCACTTGTATGTAGACGAATACATTTATGATCAATTTTACCATTTCCAAGAAACATGCTATTCTTGGAGAAGAACTTAGTGAAAATTTTGACAAAAAATATTTTAGCATAGTAACAAGATAGCTAGAATTCTCATTCACAAACGGTTTTCTTGCTGAGTTAGGCAACGTTCCAAAATCATAATGCTTCCAAACTGTATGATGTTATTATGAAATTTTTATTTAGCAAAGCCATAATGAATTTCTCAAACCAAGTTGTTTCAAAAAATTTCTTAAATTACAACTACATGAGCATTCCTCAAGTGATGTGTAAGACCCAGCAATGATAGATGATTCTGGAATATAATTTAAGAATGAATATGGTAATTGAAATTGTGTACGTTCAGATTCCATTTTATGCCAATCGATTCTCTCTAATTTAAAAATCAAGGTCAAATGCCCAATATT
>NW_016808811.1:2607799-2614563 GCF_001698545.2 Rhinopithecus bieti
TTTGAGATGGAGTCTTGTTCTATCATCAGGCTGGGGTGCGGTGGCATGATCTCAGCTCACTGCAACCTCCGCCTCCGGGGTTCGAGCGTTTCCCCTGCTTCAGCCTTCTGAGAATCTGGGACTACAGGCGCGCGCCACCATGCCCAGCTAATTTTTTCGTATTTTAGTAGAGACAGGGTTCCACTATGTTGGCCAGGATGGTCTCCATCTCCTGACTTCGTGATCCACCCACCTCAGCCTCCCACAGTGTCAGGATTACAGGCGTGAGCCACCATGCCCAGCCTATAAATACTTATTAAATGACTAAGTAAATAGTTGAATGGATAAAAAAAACTAATAAGTTAGAAATAGAGCTTCTATTTTCCACAAGATAAAGGATTTCTATCTTGCAATAATAACATCAATCTTACACAATGTTAACATACTGAGGAACACAAAAAAAGGCAATTTTAATCATACCAACAGAACAAAGAATGAACAAAAGAAAACAGAAAACAGGAGTAGATATATATTTTTCAATATTTTCGGTGTAGTAATATTGCCTGAGAAAAACAATAAATTAAAAAAAAAACTAAAGCCTGCCGTGGTGTCTCACGCCTGTAATCCCAGCACTTTGGGAGGCCGAGGCAGGCGGATCATGAGGTCAGGAGATCGAGACCATCCTGGCCAACACAGTGAAACCCCGTCTCTACTAAAAATACAAAAAAATTAGCCGGGCGTAGCAGACTCGGTCTCAAAAAAAAAAAAAAAAAAAAAAAAAAAACTAAAATTAAAATTACATTGAATTAAACATGAAATCACTTAGAATAAGGAATATACAAATAAACAAAACTTTCCTGTGTCACTAATAACCACATAGAAATATTGTGATAATACATAAGAAGAAAAAATATATAAATTACAGGAAGAAACTCAATAAACTTATATAAATTATACAGAAAATTAAAATATGTTGTAGGAATATAAGATATTTTTGGAATAAGTATACAAAGCAAATGCCTTGGGCAGAGTTGGGGAGCAAATTGAACGAAGACCAAGGAAAACTGGACAATGACTCTAAATTTCATCTGATGAAATACGCAAATAAAACTGTTAAGAAAATACTTATAAAAATAGTGAGCAGTTACTTAGATTATATGTAATTTGTTTGCAATTTGTATGCAATTTGTTTGCAATTTGTATGTAATTTGTATGTAATTTGGTTGCAATAATTCTTTCCATGCTTATGAGAACAACATTTTGCATTATGACTTGGCCACTCTACTATCAACGTGTGAAATTTACTTTTACACTCTGTCAATCTAAACTTGGACATATGATTTGTGAGAGGGATAGAACATTAGCAAATGTGATACAAGCAGCGACTTAAAAAGCACTTGGTCATTGGGATTTGCTCTCTTAGGCTGCTCTTAGAACCAGAGACCACAATAGGAATGAGCCTAAACTAGCCTGTCAGAGAAGCCACTTGGAAGAAAATAAGAGTAAAAAGTACTCAGCTGACTGCCTGACAACTACCACCCTTTGAGTGAGACTATCATGAATCATCTAATCCCAATGCAGCTACCACAGTCCCATGAGTGATGCAAAGCAGGGTCAGCAGACGAACCATTCAGCTTATAACAGCCCAAATCTCTAGTCTTCAGTATTGCTAAGAAGTAAAATAATTGTTTCTATAAGCCACTATATGTAGGCATGGTTTGTTATGCAATAATGGATAATGAATACACATTAAAAATACAAAATATATTGTTATAATAATTAGAATAGAGGAACTGACTTAATGTACAGAGAAACCAATAGAATAGAATACAACTCCACAAACAGATCAAGGTACATAAAGATTTTTCACCTATGATAAAGACCTGCATCAAGATAGAATAAATGGATTTTATTTTAAAATGTAGCTGTAATAACTGGTCAATTAATGTCAAACATACCTCAAAATATAGAGCCCCAATTATGTCTCTCTATTTTAGAAAACTAAATATAATGTCTGAAACTAGGAGAAAACATAGTTGAATACTTAAAGGTGTTTTGCACGAGATTTATAATCATAACACCAACATCAGAAAGACTTAGGAAAAAGATTATTCCTAGAATAACCCCATACAAAAGTAAAGTTAAATTTTATCAAAACAATAAACAACAAATTCAAATTCAAATGAAATTCAAAAATTGGTAATAAATGTCAACATACACACAGAAGTCATTTTTGTAAGCTTCTAAAGAAAGACAATATTACCAACATGAAATGGTGAAGAGATACAGTCTTGCCGTTCATAAAGGAAAAATTGTACACTATCAACACACCTATGAAACATTTAATCTTAACTGTTATCAAGCAAATAGATATCAAAACAACCACAAAATATCATTTTTATCTATCACATTAGTGTAGTGTAAATATAATGAAGTTCCTTTGTAGTACTCCTTAGCAAAATTTTTTAAATGGACATTTCAATACTATGTCAATAAGAGTATGCATTTAAAATCTTCATGGAAGGCAGGGATTTAATATATTCAGAGTTTTAAAAAACACACCTAACTTTATTGAGCAATCCCAATTCTAATAATGGATTTTAAGAAGTATATTGGAGATGTTTAAAAATACGTATCTATAAGTATGTTTATGGTAGCATTATGTTTAGGAAAGATTATTTAGAAACATGAAGTCATCAAAGATCAGTACAATGAAAAATCATCATGCTTTTAAATATCACACTAACATTTCATATTAATAATCTGTGCCGATATTCATAATAACCGCCAAGTAAAAACGCACATTGCAAAAGAGTATACTCGGCAGGTATTTTTTACTTAACACGTTTCTGCGTGTTAATAGACAAGGACATACACTAAATGATAACAATGGTAAAATTATGTATAGTTTTAATGTTAGTATTGGTATTAGTAGTAACATTATTACTAATAATACTAATACTAATAACAATTAATAACTGACAATTCTAAAGGACATGCTATATACTAAGCATATGAAACCTGAGTGTTTTATATAGATCATGCCACTTAATAATCCTCACAAAATTCTGAGAAAATATTATAACTATCTCTGTTTTACCAATAAGAAGTTTAAGGCTTGGGGAAGATACTTTTTCTTAGACTGTAAATTTAGCAAACAGTTGAAACAGATTTTGAGCCCCATTTAATTTAGACTCTGCATGTGTGTATGTTTGTGTGTGTGTGTATGTGTGTGTGTGGAGAATGTTTACTAAGATTGTGAAAATTCTTAAAATTAAGCTGAAAAATGTTATTTAAAACAAAACAAGGCTAGTAGCCCTCCATATCCTCATTGTTTTTGGCCTTTCATCTGATAAAACTTATGTATACATTGGTACATATCCTTTTGAGAGAGAAGGAACATTCAAGGAGATAAGGAAGGAAGAGAAGTAGGAATGGAAAGAAAAGTTCGAGCATCCCCCCCATATTTATATTACTAAATCAAGTTAAATCAATCATTTTGGAGATTTTCATCCAATTATGAGTGGTATACCAGGAAATATTATTGCACAATGCTCAGTACTCCATGATTACTGAGAATGTATGTGGCCAAGGTCAAAGTCTTTTTCTGTTTAGATTATTATTGTGTTTAGATTAGGAGTATATTGACCATGAAGCATACCTGTGAAGTTTCTACTGCCCATTTAACTCTGCAGTAGTTTCAATTTTTTTATTATTATTTTTAAGAATACCACGTTCATGATGTGAAGTCCTATTTTGGTTCACCCCAGAAGCCAGCTTCCAGATACATTGCCTTCTGCATGAAAGGATAAAACCCAATCTTAATTTGATTTTCTGCTAAAACACAAGAGTCCAAACTTTATTCAAGAAAATTCTGCTGGCATTCTAGATATTTGCCTTTGTCAGTTCATAGGGCATTTTGCAAATTCAGTAGAAACAAAATCTATTAAGGGAATAGAATTCCAAGGAAAAAAAATCGAACTAACTTTTCAAATATTTTAAAATATTCTCAGAACTAATCAAATCAGCAGAAAATAATGTACTCAGACTATATTACATTGATGGCTGCAATAAGAAATAGCCGTCTTTAACTCATAGTTTTACCTACTATAAGGATATTATTTAAGACACTTTTCACATTATTACAGAGCCATCTGTAAAATAATTCAAAAATATGTGAATAGCTCTAATTTTCCTGGAAACGTGGTGATTCTTTATGTTTTTAATCTTAGGGATGCTAAACTATGTATGTCATATTTTTTTCTGTCATCTCAGCAATTAGATGAATTTCATTTAAATTTGAGGTTCATGAATAGGTCTCAAAGTATATATATAAGGATAAAGTATATATGTTTAGCTTTAAGTGTGATTGCTATATAAAAGCAAATAAAGATATATTTTTTCTTTTATTTTTTATTCTTCATCTACATTTTAGTATATAATAAAATATAATTTGTTATGTGCTATCTTTAGCTTCCTAATTCCCCCCACTCCCCAAAGAACATACAAGATTGATTAAATGAACCAATTATCTTCCAAAGGTGAATGTTAATGTTTGCTTATGAGTACAAATTAAGTGTAATTACCAATATAATTTTAAGTCACGTGATTTCAAAAAAAAAAAGGATAGGTTTCATTTTCTCATTTTATTATAAAAGTCCTGCCTCAAAAAGCCATTAATCATTTCATCCTGGTTTCTCAATTGACTATAAATACCTATAGATCAGAGACTATGCCATGCATCTCTTTCCTCAGTAGTAGACACAGCAAGCTGAGTAGTTTTTCACAACTGTTTTTGTTGGTGATGATGATGCTTATTGACTTAATGATATCTGTGTCAGTTGAGTGTATTTATCTAGTGATTGTTTCTTAGGCACACGGTTATTATTTATTTACTTTTATTATTTATTAATTATATTATTTATCATTTATATCATCATTTATTATTAAATAAATATATATTAGAAATGCATAATAAATAATGACTCAAACTGATTATTTAGTAGGTACATAGGTAATGGAGGTGAAATAATTGACTTGGTTCATGCCTTCTGAGGTAACTCAAGAGTGAGGGAGGAGATATACTCACAAAACAATTTCAATGGTATGGCATGCACAGTGATAGAGGTATATTCATTGGGTTATGGGTGCAACTACATAATAGGACTTAATAAAAGTAACAAATTCTGCAATGCTTGTAAATAGTTAACAATTTTTTACTGAACATCTCCTATGTGTGCACATAATGCTAAGATCTACGAAGAGAGCATTGAGGAAGACAGAATCCTCTCTTTTGGTCCTCCTTCTGTCTTCATGTATTTTATTATTATTTTTTATTACACTTTAAGTTCTAGGGTACATGTGCACAATGTGCGGGTTTATTACATACGTATACATGTGCCATGTTGGTGTGCTGCACCCATTAACTCGTCATTTACATTAGGTATATCTCCTAATACAATTCCGTCGCCCTCTCCCCATCCACGACAGGCCCCAGTGTGTGATGTTCCCCTTCCTGTGTCCAAGTGTGCTCATTGTTCAATTCCCATCTATGAGTGGGATCATGCAGTGTTTGGTTTTCTGTCTTTGTGATAGTTTGCTGAGAATGATGGCTTCCAGCTTCAACCATGTCCCTACAAACGACATGAACTCATCCCTTTTTGTGGCTGCATAGTATTCCATGGTGTATATGTGCCACATCTTCTTAATCCAGTCTATCATTGATGGACATTTAGGTTGGTTCCAAGTCTTTGCAATTTTGAATAGTGCCACAATAAACATACGTGTACATGTGTCTTTATAGCAGCATGATTTATAATCCTTTGGGTATATGCCCAGTAATGGGATAGCTGGGTCAAATGCTATTTCTAGTTCTAGATTATTGAGGAATTGCCACACTGTCTTCCACAATGGTTGAACTAGTTTACAGTCCCATCAACAGTGTAAAAGTGTTCGCATTTCTCCACATCCTCTCCAGCGCCCGTTGTTTCCTGACTTTTTAATGATCGCCATTTTAACTGGTGTGAGATGGTATCTCATTGTGGTTTTGATTTGCAATTCTCTGATGGCCAGTGATGATGAGCATTTTTTCATGTGTCTGTTGGCTGTATGAATGTCTTCTTTTGAGAAATGTCTGTTCATATCTTTCGCTCACTTTTTGATGGGGCTGTTTATTTTTTTCTTGTAAATTTCACTGAGTTCTTTGTAGATTCTGGATATTAGCCCTCTGTCAGATGAGTAGATTGCAAAAATTTTCTCCCATTCTGTAGGTTGCCTGCTCACTCTGATGGTAGTTTCTTTTGCTGTGCAGAAGCTCTTTAGTTTAATTAGATCCCATTTGTCAATTTTGGCTTTTGTTGCCATTGCTTTTAGTGTTTTAGACATGAAGTCCTTGCCTATGCCTATATCCTGAATGATATTGCCTAGGTTTTCTTCCAGGTTTTTTATGGTTTTAGGTCTAACATTTAAGTCTCTAATCCATTTTGAATGAATTTTTGCGTAAGGTGTAAGGAAGGGATCCAGTTTCAACTTTCTACATATGACTAGCCAGTTTTCCCAGCACCATTTATTAAATAGGGAATCGTTTCCCCATTTCTTGATTTTGTCAGGTTTGTCAAAGATCAGATGGTTGTAGATGTGTGATATTATTTCTGAGGGCTCTGTTCTGTTCCTCAGATATTGTTCTATATATCTGTTTTGGTACCAGTACCATGCTGTTTTGGGTACTGTAGCCTTGTAGTATAGTTTGGAGTCAGGTAGCATGATGTCTCCAGCTTTGTTCTTTT